>NC_090385.1:31234554-31539647 GCF_036365525.1 Heterodontus francisci | reverse complement strand
TTCTCAGGGCAATTAGGGATGGGTAAAAAAAAACTGGCATATGCAGTGACGCCCACATCCCCCCGAATGAACAAAAAAAAGATCCTCAATCCTCTCATCCCTCAGTGAATCGTCACCCTCAGAGATTTCATTCTCCATCTCATCTCCCCATGCCCTCTCTCCTATGAACTCACTGCCCCCATGTCCTCCCTAAACCATTCCCTCCATATAAACCCTCCTACCCATATTCATATTCAACCCCTCGAACTTACCATCTCCCATGGCCTCTCTGCGCTTATGGGTCTGGATCATTGACAAGGCCATTTCCGACCACTTTTTGTATCTCTCATTATGATCATCTCCCACCTCCTTCTGACACCACTTCCTCTACGTCCATCCCTGAAAAAAAACCTCTCACCAATATCATTGACAACTGCACTTTTCAACTCACAACTGCTTAGCCTTTGGCCTTCCATTTTGCAGTTGTCTCTGCAACTGCTCCCTTACCTCTCCCTTTGATAGCCTTGACCCCAACAAAAACATAACTCTCTTCTATCCTGGCTGTTCCTCCAAAATGGCCCTCTTTTTCCCTCTCTCAAATTCAAAGAGTGTGCGATATGAGGGTATCTGATGCACAGGGTGTTTAGCCATCCATCATCAGATCTGCTAAACCACATCAAGCGCTATCAGACCTCACTCTCCTCTGCCAAAACTGCCCACTGCTTCAGACCATCCTGGAGAACAAAATAACCCTTGGCTTCTTTTATCCACTACCAACTATCTTCTTAAATTCCTCTGCCTTGCTGCCTCAATCCTTACCTCCAACAACAAGGATGAGGATCTCGTGGACCTCTTTATTACTGAGGTTGAGACCATCTTTTCAGCTGCCTCTGCTGCTTTCCTTTCTTTTCTTTGTCCCTCTCTAATTTTGTTCTGGCCTCCTTTCGTGCCTTCACCAAACTCATTCCATCAATGAGATCCATCTCCTTGACTCCACTTCCCACCAAAACTCACCTAATTACTGTCTGATTACGCCACTATGAAGTTTATTGGGATGATTTTTCTATGTTAACAGCACTACATAAATGCAACTCATTGGTATGTAGTGTCTTGCAGGTTCTCAGGATAACCTAAAGTGCTACACAGCCAATAAAGTACTTAAGCAATGTTGACATTGTGGGTGCGTAGTGAAACATGGCAGCCAATTTGCACTAAGATTACACTAACAGTAATGTGATAGATTTGCAAATAATCTGTTTTAATTTGTTGCTTGAGGATAAATGTTGGCTAAGCCACTGAGAGAACTCTTCTGCCCTTCTCCAAATAGGGTATGAATCTTTTGCACACACCTGAGCAGGTAGATGGGATCTTGGTTTAGCATATCATCCAAAAGAAAGCATCTCCTCCAGAGCAACACTGCTTCAGTGTTGCACTGAAAAGTCCATCTAGATTATATGCTCATGGCTCTGGAGTCGGTTTTGAACCTACAATCTTCTGACTCAGAGTCAAGGCTAAACCACAATGAAAGTATAACAGCACATCCTCCAATTTAGTGAGCAATAGCACTGGATCTATTTTTTTTATTTATTCATTCATGGGATGTGGGCATCGCTGGCCAGGCCAGCATTTATTGCCCATCCCTAAATGCCCTTGAGAAGGTGGTGGTGATCTGCCTTCTTGAACCGCTGCAGTCCATGTGGGGTAGGTACAACCACAGTGCTGTTAGGAAGGGAGTTCCAGGATTTTGATCCAGCGACAGTGAAGGAACAGCAATATAGTTCCAAGTCAGGATGGTGTGTGACTTGGAGGGGAACTTGCAGGTGGTGGTGTTCCCATGCTTTTGCTGCACTTGTCCTTCTAGTTGGTAGAGGTCGTGGGTTTGGAAGGTGCTGTCTAAGGAGCATTGGTGCGTTGCTGCAGTGCATCTTGTAGATGGTACACACTGCTGCCACTGTGCGTCGGTGGTGGAGGGAGTGAATGTTTGTAGATGGGGTGCCAATCAAGTGGATGCTTTATCCTGGATGGTGTCGAGCTTCTTAAATGTTGTTGGAGCTGCACCCATCCAGACAAGTGGAGAGTATTCCATCACACTCCTGACTTGTGCCTTGTAGATAGTGGACAGGCTTTGGGGAGTCAAGAGGTGAGTTACTCACCACAGGATTCCTCGTCTCTGACCTACTCTTGTAGCCATAGCTACTCCAGTTCAGTTTCTGGTCAATGGTAGCCCCTAGGATATTGATAGTGGGAGATTCAGCAATGGTAATGCCATTGAATGTCAAGGGGAGATGGCTAGATTCTATCTTGTTGGAGATGGTCATTGCCTGGCACTTGTGTGGCGCGAATGTTACCTGCCACTTATCAGCCCAAGCCTGGATACTGTCCAAGTCTTGCTGCATTTCTACACGGACTGCTTCAGTATCTGATGAGTCACAAATGGTACTGAACATTGTGCAATCATCAGCGAACATCCCCACTTCTGACCTTATGATTGAAGGAAGGTCATTGATGAAGCAGTTGAAGATGGTTGGGCCTAGGACACTAACCTGAGGAACACCTGCAGTGATGTCCTGGAGCTCAGATGATTGACTTCCAACAACCACAACCATCTTCCTATGCACTAGGTATGACTCCAGGCAGTGGAGGGTTTCCCCCCTGATTCCCATTGACCTCAATTTTGTTAGGGCTCCTTGATGCCATACTCGGTCAAATGCTGCCTTGATGTCAAGGGCAGTCACTCTCACCTCATCTCCTGAGTTCAGTTCTTTTGTCCATGTTTGAACCAAGGCTGTAATGAGGTCAGGAGCTGAGTGGCCCTGGCGGAACCCAAACTGAGCGTCGCTGAACAGGTTATTGCCAAGCAAGTGCCGCTTGATGGCACTGTTGATGACACCTTCCATCACCTTACTGATGATTGAGAGTAGGCTGAAGGGGCAGTACTTGGGTTGGACTTGTCTTGCTTTTTGTGTACAGGACATACCTGGCCAATTTTTCACATTGCAGTGTAGATGCCAGTGCTGTAGCTGTACTGGAACAGCTTGGCTAGGGGCGCGGCAAGTTCTGGAGCACAGGTCTTCAGTACTATTGCCGGAATATTTTCAGGGCCCATAGCCTTTGCAGTATCCAGTGCCTTCAGTCGTTTCTTGATATCACGTGGAGTGAATCGAATTGGCTGAAGTCTGGCATCTGTGATGCTGGGGACTTCAGGAGGAGGCCGAGATGGATCATCAATTTGGCACTTCTGGCTGAAAATTGTTGCAAATGCTTCAGCCTTATCTTTCGCACTGATATGCTGGGCTCTCCCATCATTGAGGATGGGGATATTTGTGGAGCCACCTCCTCCAGTTAGTTGTTTAACTGTCCACCACCATTCACGGCTGGATGTGGCAGGACTGCAGAGCTTAGATCTGATCCGTTGGTTATGGGATCGATTAGCTTTGTCTATCGCATGCTGCTTATGCAGTTTGGCATGCAGATAGTCCTGTGTTGTAGCTTCACCAGGTTGACACCTCATTCATTATAGTCCAGATGTCACACATTTGTAATATTTTGTTACAGATGCAAAACCATCTTTGAAAAGAATCAGACATTGATTTGGGGCCTGAAATTTACAAACAGTTACAACTGCCTCCATGGTAGCTTGAGGAACAACACCTTATCTTTCAAATAGGCACTCTATAGCCTTTCAAACTCATCATTAAGTAGAAGTATTTCAGATTATAAGCACTGTTCCCATTCTTTTCAGCCAAAAGTTGCTGGTAATGATTCTGTTTGTCATTTTCAGCTCCTTTAGATCCTTCCTTTTTTTCTTTCCTAGTACTATTACTACTCCCTTTTGCCTTGCACCATCATCCCTTTTCTCCTTTAATCACTCTTGTCTTCCATCCCAACAGACCTTCTCTTTTATTCTTTTCTCTCCCTCCGCCCCCTTTCCCAGCTTCTGTACTTGCTTAAACCTGTTACATCTGTAACTTTTTCCAGTTCTGATGAAAGATGATTTGTTAACTCTCTCTCCACAAATGCTGCCTAACCTACTGAATATTTCCAGCATTTTCTGTTTTTAATGCCAGATTTCCAGCATCCGGTGTATTTAGCTTTTGTACAACTGCATTCTGAAGGATTTCAGCAATTTATAAGCAGCCATATTGGTAATGCATTTGCATAATCTGATAATGATGTGATAACTTGATGATGTCATGATGTAAATAAACACTTCCTTGAACTGGCCATGCTTGGTGTCCATCTTGACTGTTAATGCCACCCAAATATATCACAGAAAATGGCAATGAGGACGAGATAAAAATCCGTCAACATAGACAGCAAACAGTAGCAGGGACTGCAGTGAACAAGATCAGCCAGCTTCTGATGATCTACCTCTCGGATGGCGGAGATTTTGGCTGGTTTGTGCAAGCTTGAGCTGCAAGCTGTCTCTTTGGTTGACTGGGATGTTGCAGGGTCCAAGTGCGCATCGGATTCAAAGTGTTCATTTGGGTAAGAGAATAGTTTGAACCACTGACTGGACTGGTTTTAGGTATCACTGTTATGGACAGCCATAGTGAAGTATTTAATGGTTTACTGTGAATTTGCAAATAGATCAAAATGGCTGCACCTGTGGATACATCGGAGGACTCAGAACGTATGAGAGGGCTTGAGAACCATTCAGTCCATATATTGAAAGAATGGACATGTTTTTCAGAGGTAATAACATTTTTGAACTCAAAGGTGATAGTGAAGAGGTCAAGACTCAGAATAAGGCATCTCTTGAGTGCAAGAAAGCAATTTTGCGAAAGAAATTGGCCTGGAAGCACAGTAACAAACCTTCTTAATCCTAACAAGGCAAAAGATATGCCATTCAAAACAATCATCACCAAGTTGGAGGAATATTTCAACTCTAAGCCACTAGAGATAGTGGAAACCTACAAATTTGGAACCAGAAATCAGAAAAGTAGTGAAACAATTAGTGAGTACATTGTGGCACTGAAGAATTTATCACTGCATTGCAGCTTTGGCACATTCTTAGACTGTGCATTACAAGACAGATTTGTGTGTGTATCAGTGGATGAAAGAATCCAGTCAAAGTGACTAAACACACAAAATCCTACATTGTGTAAGATTGCTCTTTCTATAGAAATGGCATGAAAGAATGCTGGGGAATTTCATCCTATGCCAGTAACTAGTACAGCTTCTGTCCACAGTCAGAAGGCTTACACCAAGCCTAAAGTGGAGAGACCTAGTCAGAAGAGTGCTGGTGATAGTGGTTTAGTGTCTTGTAATTGCTGTCAGGACAACCACATGGCACAGGCATGTCAGTACAGAAATGCCAAGTACTTTATTTTCCAAAAGAAAGGACATATTGTAACTGCTTGTCAAGCTAAGGCCAAAGCAGGAAAAAGAACTCACTCCAGTGATAATGGAAAACAGCAATGTCACATGGGTGAAGGTCACAATCTTGAAGTGAATCCAGAGTCCCTCCATGGAGAGGAGCTAGGGCTGTACAGCCTTTATGCTACTCGCAATCACTCAAATGATAGACACTTTTGTATGAAAGTGTTGGTAAATCAACAGTGCATCAACATATGCATCGATGCAGTTGCAGATTGCTCTATTATGAGCAGAGGCACATACAAGAGCAAATTCACTGACGTACCTCTAACTGAGAGCACAGTTCAGTTGAAAACCTAGTCTGGTAAAGCGTTAGAAATGTGAAGATAAATGGAGTGCAATGTCCAATATCGGGCAAGTCCCTCAAGTCACCCATTGTGGTAGGGAGATATGTCAACAAACCAACGTTAATGGGCAAAGACTGGCTGCGTAAGCTGAAGTTAGACTGGAAGCATATTTTCCAAGTTGAGATGACTAAGAAGCTTGATCAGTTATTGCATAGTTACAGGAACATTTTCAAGTATAGCTATAAATGTATAATCAGTGTGAAAGCATACATTCGAATTAGGCCTGATGCAAAGCCAGTATATTGCAAGGCTAGGCCAGTTCCTTATAGTCTCAAAACCCAGGTTGAAGAGGAACTATAGAAGCTAGAGAGGAAAACTGATCACAGTGATTGGGCAACCCCAACTGTAATAATGCCTAAGTCAGACAAAACCGTCAGACTTCAAAGGGGAGACTACAAAGTCACAATCAACCAGGCAGTGGATGATGAGCAGTATCCACAACCAGCTTCTCAAGATTTGTATGCAGAGTTAGCAGGATCCAAGCTATTCATGAATTTGGATTTGCTTTTGCACAGCTCAATGTGGATGGAAAGAGCAACAGTATCTCACGATAAACACACATGGGGTTATACTTCTACATGAAGCTATTCTATGGTGTGATGTCTTCTTCAAAATCTTCCAAACTACAATGGATAAGATTTTGAAAGGAGTACCACATTGCATGTGAAATCAGGATGATGCGTTGATCGCAACCGCAACAGAGGAAGAGAATCTTCAAGTGTTAGATGAAGTGTTAAAAAGGCTCAATGACCACAATGTGAAGATCAAAAAGAGCAAGTGTGCTTTTGTGCAATCTGAGGTAGTGCACCTTAGCTTGAAAATCAATGAAAAAGTACTACAGCCAGTAAAAAAGATTGAGGCAATGGTCAATGCCCCAAAGCCAAAAAATGTGACTGACCTTAGACCTTTTCTCAGCAGGGACCAATACTATTCATGATTTCTACCTGAGCTTGCAGTGGTGTTAGCTCCCCTGCATGAGTTGTTGAAGAAAGATGTGTAATAGGAATGGTCTAAAGCAAACAAGATGCTTCTGATGTATGTCACAGAAGCTTGACCAGTGATGCACTACTCGTTCATTACGACACAAATCATGACCTGAAGCTAGCATATGACTCTTCATATTATTGAGTTAGAGCAGTGATTAGTCATGTCAAGGATAATAAGGATAATGGTCCTCAATTTTGATCTGCTGCTTTCCAAAATTTCATGAAACAAAATGACATTAAACATACCCTCACTGCTCCTTACCATTCAGCATCAAATGAAGTGGCTGAAAGTTGTGAAGATAGTTAAAGATGCACTAAAGAAACAAGTGCTGCATAGATGTTCAAATTTTAGTATGAAATAGCGGGTGGCTAATTTTCTGCTAAAGTATAGAACAACCCCACACTTTAATACAGGATATACGTTTGCTGAGCTTTTGATGAAGAGAAGGTTAAGGACACGGTTGAGTCTGGTTCTACCTAACTTGACTGCTAAAGTTGAACACAAACAGTTCAGTGAGAAACTTCAGTTTAACACAAACAAAAGAGAACACAGTTTCTAGCAGAATATGCCTATTTGTGCTTTGAGTTCCCCTCAAAAGTCATACAAATGGGATTTGGGAAATGTAGTAGACGTGTGTGCAATCAAAAAATACTTGGTCGAGATTGATGGTAAAGTGAGAAATGTCCATGCATATCACATGATCCTGGCAAGGGATGAACCAAAACTTGAGTATGATCTGCTTAATCATGAGTGCAAGCTACAGTTTGAACCGGTTCAGATTTCAGTGTTGAGTACCGAGTTTTGAGAAAGGAACAAGGTGACTGCCTTAATGACTACTGGCAACACCTATGCAGTCATATTCAGCTGGCCTCAGACACCGGAAACATCAGAGGAGTGTATGATGGCATTAAGAGAGCTTTTGGGCCAACCATCAAGAAGATCGCCCTGCTCAAATCTAAATCAGGGGACACAATCACTGACCAACGCAAGCAAATGGACCGCTGGGTTGAGCACTACCTAGAACTGTACTCCAGAGAGAATGTTGTCACTGAGACTGCCCTCAATGCAGCCCAGCCTCTACAAGTCATGGATGAACTGGACGTACAGCCAACAAAATCGGAACTCAGTGATGCCATTGATTCTCTAGCCAGTGGAAAAGCCCCATGGAAAGGACGGCATTACCCCTGAAATAATCAAGAGTGCCAAGCCTGCTATACTCTCAGCACGACATGAACTGCTTTGCCTGTGCTGGGACAAGGGAGCAGTACCTCAGGATATGCGCGATGCCAATATCATCACCCTCTATAAAAACAAAGGTGACCGCGGTGACTGCAACAACTACCGTGGAATCTCCCTGCTCAGCATAGTGGGGAAAGTCTTTGCTCGAGTCGCTTTAAACAGGCTCCAGAAGCTGGCCGAGCGCGTCTTCCCTGAGGCACAGTGTGGCTTTCGTGCAGAGAGATCGACCATTGACATGCTGTTCTCCCTTCGTCAGCTACAGGAGAAATGCCGCGAACAACAGATGCCCCTCTACATTGCTTTCATTGATCTCACCAAAGCCTATGACCTCATCAGCAGACGTGGTCTCTTCAGACTACTAGAAAAGATTGGATGTCCACCAAAGCTACTAAGTATCATCACCTCATTCCATGACAATATGAAAGGCACAATTCCGCATAGCAGTGCCTCATCAGACCCCTTTCCTATCCTGAGTGGCGTGAAACGGGGCTGTGTTCTCGCACCCACACGGTTTGGGATTTTCTTCTCCCTGTTGCTCTCACATGCGTTCAAGTCTTCAGCAGAAGGAATTTTCCTCCACACAAGATCAGGGGGCAGGTTGTTCAACCTTTCCCGTCTAAGAGCGAAGACCAAAGTACAGAAAGTCCTCATCAGGGAACTTCTCTTTGCTGACGATGCTGCTTTAACATCTCACACTGAAGAGTGTCTGCAGAGTCTCATCGACAGGTTTGTGGCTGCCTGCAACGAACTTGGCCGAACCATCAGCCTCAAGAAAACGAACATCATGGGACAGGATGTCAGAAATGCTCCATCCATCAATATCGGCGACCACGCTCTGGAAGTGGTTCAAGAGTTCACCTACCTAGGCTCAACTATCACCAGTAACCTGTCTCTAGGTGCAGAAATCAACAAGCGCATGGGAAAGGCTTCCACTGCTATGCCCAGACTGGCCAAGAGAGTGTGGGAAAATGGCGCACTGACACGGAACACAAATGTCCGAGTGTTTCAAGCCTGTGTCCTCAGTACCTTGCTCTATGGCAGCGAGGCCTGGACAACGTATGTCAGCCAAGAGCGACGTCTCAATTCATTCCATCTTCGCTGCCTCCGGAGAATACTTGGCATCAGGTGGCAGGACCGTATCTCCAACACAGAAGTCCTCGAGGCGGCCAACATCCCCAGCTTATACACACTACTGAGTCAGCGGCGCTTGAGACGGCTTGGCCATGTGAGCCGCATGGAAGATGGCAGGATCCCCAAAGACACATTGTACAGCGAGCTCGCCACTGGTATCAGACCCACCGCCGTCCATGTCAGCGCTTTAAAGACGTCTGCAAACGTGACATGAAGTCCTGTGACATTGATCACAAGTCGTGGGAGTCAGTTGCCAGCGATCGCCAGAGCTGGCGGGCAACCATAAAGGCGGGGCTAAAGTGTGGCGAGTCGAAGAGACTTAGTAGTTGGCAGGAAAAAGACAGAAGCGCAAGGGGGGAGCCAACTGTGTAACAGCCCCGACAAACAAATTTTTCTGCAGCACCTGTGGAAGAGTCTGTCACTCTAGAATTGGCCTTTATAGCCACTCCAGGCACTGCTCCACAAACCACTGACCACCTCCAGGCGCTTACCCATTGTCTCTCGAGACAAGGAGGCCAAAGAAGACTGCCTTAAATAGCATACAAAGGAATTGATGTCAACGTGTTAGCCCCAGTGCACCACCGGAACAAGTTAAACGCATAGAAAAGCAAAATATGCAGATGCTGGAAATCTGAAACAAAAACAGAAATTGCTCAGCAGGTCAGGTAGCATCTGTGGCGAGACGAGCAGATGTTTCAGGTCTGTGACCTTTCATCAGAACTGGCAAATGTTAGAAAATAATTAGGTTTTAAGCAAGTGAGAGTGGGGGGTGGGTGGGGAGGGGGGTTGGTTGGGAAGAGAACAAAAGGGAAGGTGTGTGATAGGGCAGAGGGCAGGAGAGATTCAATAAGTAAGCTGTCATGGACAAAGGCAAAGAGTGTGTGAGTACAGCGTGTTAAAGACAGAATAACGAGCAGCTCTGTCCACATGAAAAGCAGGCACATGATTAAAAAATAAAATAATAAAAAAATAGAAAAATATAAAAAAGGGTCAATCAGGCTCTGAAATTGTTGAACTCAAGGTTGAGTCCACAAGGTTGTAGAGTGCCTAATCGAAAGATCTGGTGCTGTTCCTCGAGCTTGCGTTGATGTTCACTGGAATACTGCAGCAGGCCAAGGACTGAAATGTTGGCATGAGAGCAGTGGGTGCGTTGAAATGGCAAGCAACCGGAAGCTCGGGGTCATACTTTCGGACTGACCGGAGGTGTTCCGCAAAGCGGTCACCCAACCTGCGTTTGGTCTCCCCAATATAGAGGCGACTGCATTGTGAGCACCGAATACAGTATTCTAAATTGAAAGAAGTACCTGGAAGGAGTGTTTGGGGCCTTGCATGGTGAGGAGAGAGGAGGTAAAAGGGCAGGTATTACACCTCCTGCTATTGCATGTGAAAGTGCCCTGGGAAAAGGGCGAGATGTCGGGAGTGATGGAGGAGCGGATCAGGGTGTCGCAGAGGGAACGATCCCTTTGGAATGCTGACAGGGGAGGGGAAGGGAAGATGTGTTTGGTGGTAGCATCACACTGGAGGTGGCAGAAATGGCGGAGGATGATCCTTTGGATGTGGAGGCTGGTGAGGTGGAAAGTGAGGACAAGGGGAACCCTGTCGCAGTTCTGGGAGGGAGGGGAAGGCGTGAGGGCAGAAGACCAGGAAATAGGTCGGACATGGTTGATGGCCCTGGCAACCACAGTGGGAGGAGGGGGGGAATCCTTGGTTGAGGAAAAAGCAAGACATGGCAGAAGTGCTGTTGTGGAAGGTCGCATCATCGGAACAGATGCGTCGGAGATGGAGGGAGAATGCGATGGAGTTCTTAAAGGAAACAGGGTGTGAGGAAGTGTCATCAAAATAGCTGTGGGAATCGGTGGGCTTGTAATAAATATTAGTAGACAGCCTATGCCAAGAAATGGCACAGAGAAATAGAGGAAGGGAAGGGAAGTGTCTGAGATAGACCATGTAAAATGTGAGTAAAGGCAAAGTTAAACTCATTGTCTCCTTCCAGTCTCTCGGGGAAAATGCCATGTGAGCGTAACTCCTAAATGAGCGAGTCCTTTGCAAGTTTAGCAAACCCATTGCTTTGAACCTGTGTGCCAATGGGAAGCCTGCCTTTCCCAGCCTCGCTGCTGCAGCTGCTGCAGACGAATCCGCACGTGGCCGCCAAGCTGCCGCGCCACTTGTGACGTCAGCGGGGGCGGAGGGTGCGCGCGCGTGTGCGCAGCCGCGGGGACAGCTCGTGCCCCTCAGCAGCAACATGGCCGATTTCGACACCATATATGAGCTAGACGAAGAGGACGAGCGGGTGGTGATGGACGAGCATCTGATCCGATATACGTCTGACCCCGTGGTGGTGCGAGGGGCCGGACATATAACAGTGTAAGTTGGGATATTCTCGGAGCGGGTTGGACGGAGAGATTTCCCCCTCCGTCCTTTCTGCCGGGAGTGTTGCTTGGAGTCGGCCCTAGCTCTGGCCTCGGCCTTTGCTGACAGCAGCTGAGCGTGAGCTGGCTGTAACCAGGCAAAGGGACGCGCGTAAACAATCCCAGAAAGAGAGAGACTGCGAGCGGGCTGGCAGACAACTCTTCATACACAGGATTAGTATTGTTGCTGTGTTGTCATTCGTCAGTCCGCGTGGCTACAATCTGTATTTGGGTTTGGTGATCCTTGTATTACCAGAAAACCTGATCTCCTTGTAAAATTGCCGGCATGATACCGCATAATTCCCACTTTGTTAGTTTACCCTGTATTCAAATGAATACAATGACCATTCTTTATATTAGTGGTTGTTACATTTTTGTTGAGAGCTCGGCATTGTCACATGTAAGAAATGTTGTTTAGTGAGTTTTATTTAATCGGAACGATTCGATTGCGAGCCCATTCAAAGAAATTGAATTGTTTACTTTTAAGCATTTAAATGGGTTATATTTTAAACCAAAATTTGTGATTTGTTGGGCCGGAGATGGCCTTTAACATCATTAAATTTGTGATGCCATAAATTCACTTGCATTTCAATTGATTATGCAGTTTAGCTCTGTGTTGCAACCCTAGCTTGCAACATTGAATGACTACTTCTCCCTTTTGAAGTAAAAATGTAAATGACTTTTGTGCTTTTAATTCGGTTCTGGTTCGGAGAGAAATTCTGAAGAAAACGTAACCACTGTGTAGCATTTAGGTTTAACTGCTTCTTTGGTGTCACTATGATTCATCAAACTAAACCGATGTGATTTCAATGCAATTTTAAAGATGTGACTTAATTTGGAGAAGTAGTAATCTTGCAAACCGTTTTCAAATAAAGACAAGGGTTGCAAATAATTGTAGAACTTTTATACAATGGTGTATTCATTCAGGAGATAAATTGTGTAGGCCATTGTATTTTGCTATTTCATTGCTTCCCTATATGTTTGTTGAATGTGAGGTATACAAATACTGTCGGGTAAAGTGGTCTACTAGTTATGTTTGTGGATGAATTGTCCAGAGGCCTGGACTATTGATGGGTGACATGGGTTCAAATGCCACCATGGCAGCTAGGAAATTTAAATTCAATTAATGAAATAAATTTGGAATAAAAAGCTAGGTATCTGTAATGGTAACCACAAAACTACTAGATTGCTGTAAAACCCATTTGGTTCACTTATGTCCTTTTTAGGGAAGGAAATCTGCTGTCCTTTGTGACTCCAAACTCTCAGCAATGTGGGTGACTCTTAACTGCCCTCTGAAATCTCTAGCAAGCCACTTCGTTGTATTCAAGAAGGTGGCTCACAACTACCTTCTCAAGGTTATTAGGGATAGGTAATACAATGACGCTCACTTCCTGTGAGTAATTTTTAAAAAAATTATAGATGGAAATTTACTGTTTTGGTGCTTGTGCACACCTGGAACACATATAGGGATTGAGGCTATGCAATTACCCAGATTTCATATTCATTAAAATTAATGAATGGGAAATCACAGACTAGGGACGTGCAGTTTCTCAAACAAAAACAGAAAATGCTGGTAATACACAGCAGGTCTGGCAGCATCTCCTACATCACTGGCACACCATGGCTGCATTGTGTACCATCTACAAGATGCACTGTAGCAACTCACCAAGACTCCTTTGACAGCACCTTCCAAACCCGCAACCTCTACCACCTAGAAGAACAAGGACAGAAGGCACATGGGAACACCACCATCTGTAGGTTCCCCTCCAAGTCATGCACTGTCCTGACTTGGAAATATATTGCAGTTCCTTCATCGTAGCTGGGTCAGTATCCTGGAGCTCCCTACCTGACATAATTGTGGGTGTACCTACACCACACAGACTTCAGCAGTTCAAGAAGTTGGCTCACCACCACCTTCTCGAGGGCAGTTAGAGATGAGCCAGCAACTCTCGCATCCCATGAACAAATAGAGTTAACATTTCAGGTTGATTACGTTATGTCAGTTTTGGCAGTAACTCTATTTCTGTCTCCACAAGTACCAGACCTGCTAGTATTTCAAGCATTGCTGTTTTTATTTCAGATTTCCAGCATTTGTAGTATTTTTGCTTTTGTGGTGTTTGATTTTTAATTGTACACTTGCCAAAGCAGAAGATGCCCCTTTAAAATGCTTTGAGGAGTGGAACGCGAATACAGTGTTGCAGTGTAACACAATTGGCCTGATTTGCTTTAGTGTTAACCTTTTGCTTCATGCATTATAGTAATGTCGTGATCTGTATTTTGGTGTTTTTTTTACATTCAACTGTATTGGGGAATGTGGCATTCAAATGGTGGACTTGAGGGAATATTCATGCACTTTTTTAAAAAAAAAAAATCTGCTAGAAGGGATTTTTCTGTGCTGTTCTGAAATTCAACAAATGTATTCTTCAAAGTGCAAAATATGCAAGCTTTTCTTGCACATGTCTATTCACAGCTGTCTCCAACTATGTCAGAAAATATCCATGTCTGTGTTGGTAGTTGAAGTATATAAATGTACCACATGGTGCAGTATTGAGCCACTGAATACACTACCTGATGGGAAATTGATACACAAATCAACAATTTCCCCAGTTCAATCCTTGATCTGTACCATTAGCGGATAGTCTGGGTGTAGATGGAGGTGCTGCACTTAGCCTCAGCACCCCTGAATTAGGGAAAGGGAGAAATGTGCAGCCATGTGTTCTAGTTCCTAATTGCTGCCTCATGACCCTGATGAGCATTTGTTGAGATTAGTTACAAAATACAGGGACATAGATTTTCATGAAAGGTGGTTGTGTAGACGTATGTAAATTCAAGATCTTGATACTACAGAAGGTGACAACTTTCACACTATGATAGTTGGACATCTTTCATATGTAAAAGCAAAACTGACATTGTTATGTGGGGTCAATGAGATGGAAAATTCTATGAAGGAATAAAAATGATGTATGGAAAATTTTCTTTGAATGAAGTAGTGATTTAATCAAATAAAAATTGGGTGTATCCAATTGGTTCAGAGTCAAGTTATTCGGTCATGAATTAATCATGTATTATGCTCATTTTGTTAGGGAAGCTACTACAGGCAGTGCATATTGTGACTTGATGGTAAATGACACATACAGGAAATAGAATTCATGGCACCCACAAGATTTTTTTTTTAATGTGGTGAATTATGATCTGGAATGCTTTGGCTGAAAGGGTGGTGGAAGCAGATTCATTAGCAACTTTCAAAATAGAATTGGATAAAGTCTTGAAAGGGAGAAATCTGTGGGGAAAGAGCTGGTGAATGAGACTTATTGGGCAGCTCTTTCACAGATATTTCTTCCTATGCTGTATGATTCTATGAACCAGACTTCTTTAGAAGGAAAATGAATCATCTTTTAAAGATAAAATACTGAGCATGTAGAATAAATCTACACCTGAAGATTAGCAAACATAGAGTAAACATAGCAAAGATACATACATAGAAATTACAACACGGAAATAGGCTGTTCAGCTGTATTGGCGTTTCTACTGCATGTGAATGATTAGTTCTATCAGCGATGAGAGACAGTATGTATGAGGAATGACAAAGATGCTGGGACTATTTCCACTAGAGCAGGGAAGGATGAGGAGATTTAATATATGTTTTTAGAAGTATGAAGAGTTTTAATAGGGTGAATAGGAACAGATTTTCCTCTAGTTGGGTAGTCAATGATATTGGGCCATCAATTTAAAATCGTTGCTGAGAATATAGGAGGAGGTTAGGGGAGATTTGTTTTTTTTATGCGGAAGGATTGTTGGAGCAGCAAGTGCTTTATCACAGGCAGTAGTTGAGGCTGACAACAAGGGAAAGGTGGATAAACTCTTGAACCAAGTAGAGGATGATATAAGCTGTAAGGAGAGGGCAACGCAATGGGATTAGCTTTTGAATACTCTAGCAAGGAGCAGGCCCAGATATGATTGGGTGAATGGCCTCCTTCATAGTTGTTACAAGCATGACCCTAAATGGATTAGCAAAATAAGGGGAGGAAAATCCTCTACAAATTTTACAAGAAGGATGGTGAAGCAGCACTCATGGATGGATATTAAAACATACAGAAATATATCAAAAAGTTGATTGAAGGGGAAAAGATGCTTGGTTCAAAAAATAATAAAACGGCAAGTGGAGAAGAGGTATAAATGACAAAAGATGCCAGTGAGGCTGAGATCAAGGTTGGGCATAAAATATTTAATGTATACTATATAAATTATTCATTCCTCCAAGCATTTGCTAGGGAAGATGAGTAAAGTTCCAACCTCACATAGCAATAATCCAAGTAGAATTAATTTGATCTAAATGATTTTGAATCACCAGATCAGTTGAAAGGGCTCAAACAAACAAAACCCATGGATGGATTATATTTATTCTGGCGTACAAAGGAAGATGAGGAATGAGATTTGTAGAACATTGTTCTCCAGTTTCCACATAAGGAGCAATGAGGAGGTACCAATACATTGGAAACAGGGTAATGTGGTCACATTTTCAAAAAGGATGAGAAAGCAAGTTGGGTAGCTGAATATTGTTTAGTTTTCCTTTTTGATAAGGGTAAAGTAATGGAAACTTCCATGTCTAATCAATAGCTGATTATAGATTTAAACAGGGAAGAATCTGCCTGATCAACATGACTGTGTATCCCAAGCCTACTTTATATATTGTACCTTAACATCCCAAAAACATTGAGCCTTTTACAGAAAAGGCTACTCATTAAAGTGGTGGGGATTTGGGGTGAAATTTGAGAATGAATAAGAAGTGGTCTGAAAGGTGGTAAGGAGTGGCTTAGAGAGTTATGTTAGGGTGGGGGGAAGAGCTGAACTGGGAGTCCCAGGGATCAGTATTGGGACCCTTACTGTTTTTAATTTCGTTAATGATTTGGATTCAGAAACTCAATGCAAACTAGGAGTAAGAATTGTTGAGCAGGTTGCTCAAAAAATATAGAATAAGACAAAATATGTAAGTGGATAGAAGAATTTCAGATGCAATTTAGTTGGAATAAATAACTACAACGAGTGACGTCAAAGTAGTTTAAAGATGAAGTTGAAGAAAATGTTTTCATAAATTCTTACTTTTAACATGTTCAATCACTGCAGAGCAACAATGAAGAGCAAATAGAACGCTGAACTATATGATCAAAACAGTAGAGGACAAGCTAAAGGAATTCATGTTCAAACTGTATATGCTGCAGTGGGACCACATATTGAGTGCTGCATTCAGTTCTGGTCACTGACCAAAAGGAAGACATCAAGCTCCGAAGATAGTTCAGACAGGAGCCGTGAGACTGATGCCTAGCATCAGAGGACTGATTATAAGGAAAGACTGGAGAAACTTGGGATTTTTCAGCCTTGAAAGGAGACAACAACAACTTACACTTATATAGTAGGTCTGGCAGCATCTGTGGAGAGAGAAGCAAAGTTAATGTTTCAGGTCAGTGATCTTTCATCAGAACTGGAGAAGGTTAGAAATGTAATTGGTTTTAAGCAAATAAAGCGGGGGTGGGGCAAAAGACAACAAATGAGAAGGTGTTGATAGGACAGGGTCACAGAACAACTGACAATGAGGTTATGGGGTGAAGGCAGAGTGTGTTAATGGTGTGGTGAAATATAAAGCGTTATTGCAGAGAGGGTATTAAATGACAGAATAATGAAAGTCCTAGCCAAAAGCAAAATGTGGGAAAAAAAGTGGGCAGGCATATGGTTTTTTAAAAAAGTGCAATGATGAAACAAACTAAAAGAAAATGAAATAAAAATAAAAAATACAAAGAAAAACAAAAAGCAGGGGGCGGGCCATGTCATGCTCTGAAATTATTGAACTCCGTGTTCAGTCCGGTAGGCTGTAGCGTGCCTAATCAGTAAACGAGGTGCTGTTCCTTGAGCTTGTGTTGATGTTCACAGGAACACTGCAGCAATCCCAGGACAGAGATCTGGGCATGAGAGTGGAGGGTGTGTTGAAATGGCAAACGACAGGAAGCTCGGAGTCATGTTTTCAGACTGAGCAGAGGTGTTCTGTAAAGCGGTCACCCAATCTGCGTTTGGTCTCCCTAATGTAGAGGAGACCGCATTGTGAGCAGTGAATATACTAAAGTGAAAGAGATACAAGTAAATTACTGCTTCACCTGGAAGGAGTGTTTGGGGCCTTGGATAATGAGGAGAAAGGAGGTAAAAGGGCAGGTATTACACCTCCTGCAATTGCATGGGAAGGGGACGAAGTGTCGGGGGTAATGGAGGAGTGGACCAGGGTGACAGAGGGAACGATCCCTTCGGCATGCTAACGGGAGGGGAAGATGCGTTTGGTGGTGGCATCACGCTGGATGTAGTGGAAATGGCAGAGGATGATCCTTTGGATGTGGAGGCTGGTAGGCTTGAAAGTGAGGACAAGGGGAACCCTGTCACAGTTCTGAGCGGGAGGGGAAGGGGTGAGAGTAGAGGTGCAGGAAATGGGCCAGACACTGTTGATGACCCTGTTGACCACAATGGGGGGGGGGGGTAGATTCCTCGGTTTAGGAAAAAGGAAGACATATCAGAAGTGCTGTAAGGTTACATCAGAGCAGATGCATCAGAGAAGGAGAAACTGGGAGAATGGAATGGAGTCCTTACAGGAGGAAGGGTGTGAAGAAGTGTAGTCGAGGTAGCTATGGGAGTCGGTGGGCTTTTTTAGTTTTACTTTGTATTTTTTATTTTTATTTCATTTTATTTTAGTTTGTTTCATCATTACACTTTTTTACCATGTGCCTGCCCACTTTTTTTCATGTTTTGCTTTTGGTTAGGGCTTTCATTATTCTGCCATTTAATACCCTCTCTGCACTAATGCTTTGTATTTCACCAAAGCGTTAACACACTCTTTGCCTTTGCCCCATGACCTCCTTGTCAGTTATTCTCTGTGATCCTCTGTCCTTTCAACACCTTCCCATTTGTTCTCTTTTTTTTTTTTTTCCCCACCCCACTTTATTTGCTTAAAACCTATTACATTTCTAACCTTTGCCAATTCTGATGAAAGATCACTGACCTGAAACATTAACTTTGCTTCTCTCTCCACAGATGCTGCCAGACCTGCTGAGTATTTCCAGCACTTTTTTTGATTTTATTTCAGATTTCCAGCATCTGCCGTATTTTGCTTTTATATTATTGCATTTATATAGTGTCTTTTTACATAATAAAATGTCTCAAGGTACTTCTCAGGAATCTTGTCAAACAAAATTTGACACTGAGTTACATAAGGTGATATCAGGGCAGATGAAGGTAGGTTTTAAGGTCTTGAAGGAGGAAAGAGAAGTGGATAGATTTAGGGAGGGAATTTCTGAGCTTGGGGTCAGGTAGCTGAAAGCACGGCCGCCATGGTGGAGCGATTGAAATCAGGGCTGTGCCAGCGGCCAGCATTGGATTGAGACAATTGAGGCAGCCTTACAAAGGTATGTGTGATGACGATGAGAAAAGTAGATCTGGCACACTATCTCAAACTAAACCAGGATAGTAGGATCGGGAATTGGTTAAAAGTAGTAAAAAGGACTGAAAACAGGAAATTCTTCACACAATGATTAATATGTGAAATGGAGTTCTACATAAGCTGGTGGAAGTAAAACCCAGCTTGGAAGAGAGGCTTGGATGCCATGATAAGTTTAATGTTTATGTTTAAGTCAAATACTATACTGCTGGTTTTACTGTATTCTTTGTAATTACCTTAAAACAAACCTGTTCATTTTAGCATGAACACTGTGCAATATTTACAGCCTTCTTTGACAGTATGGGATCAATGAGCTAAGATGGGCCAAAAGGCCTTTCTCATCTTTCAGTCCTGTGGTGGGATTGGATTCAACTGTAATATACCACAGTAAAATAACCTGCAAGCATTTGCAGATGGGTGCTATTCAGTTTTTATTTTTGACAAAACTGATCTTTGTATAATTGTGCTGTTGTAATTGTTTTATCGATTTAAAAACAAATGACATGGGGGCAATACTCAGTTGAAGCACATTTCATGTACAGTTGAGAAGGTTATCTTAATATAATGGATGAATTAATTAAATTCATCACTCCTGACACTGGCTGTACTGTTTTGGAAAGGAGTTTTGAAGCAGAGTGTACGCCCAAGACATTAACTTGTCTGATCACTCCACAGATGCTGACTCACCTGCTGTGCATTTCTAGCATTTACTGTTTTTGTTTCAAGTTCTGGGCATCCTGGGTAAAGAGAGGAGGGAAAATTAATTCAGTTAACAATGGGTTGTGATTCTGTGGCCCTGAATAGCTGGTTGAAGAGCAATATTGATGTAAAGAACATGTATGGCCTGGGGAGAAAATATTGGAATTCATACCCTTGTCCCCCTTTTATAAAAGGGAGAAATTACATGAATATGATTTATTACTTAAGTCATTTGCATTGTATTTTATTTCTAGATGTTAAGAACTTTAAAGCTTCTCGAATGAGAGGGCAATTATGTAATTATTTACTTGTGCTTCAGTATCAGTCCTCTCTGAGCTACAAAATCAGTTTGTACTTGCCAAACTGGTATTAACAGCTTGTTCAATTTAGATGCCTTTGATCCTTTCAAATAGTATGTGCAGCATCAAGTTGTCAGCTGGTAAGGTGATCAGATGGCTGGATAGAATATTGCTTTACCATGGAGAAGCATTCCACAGGATAGACAAGCTGGAATACGTGCAGTCAATAAACAGCTTGTCTGGTGACCTGAGAAGAGTCATGATTACTATGACAAGAAAAGTATTCTAAAATAGATTCTGAATAATCTCTGAAATCTAGTGAACAGACTCAATACCTTTTATATTTTTCTAATTGAGTACCAGTGAACTGGAAATTGCAACTCAGGCTTCAGAGTTATAGGTAAGCTTGTCTATATTTCAGAATCTAAAGGGGCACCATTACCATAATTCTAGAAACAGAAAGGGGAACAGAAGCCACTGTATTTGAAGGCATTTACATTTTTAGGTCCCTCTAAGATGCCTGCCTGTAGCTTTAGTTAGCAACAGTATCAAATTTTTGCTGCAATTTTATAATCCTTTAAAATGTAACTTTCTGTGTTACTGTAAATGTTAATTCCAAAATGGTGTTATTGGAAATGCTGAAGGTCACATCAACTGCTCCTTTCTGCCCCAGTTAGTAGTAGTAGTTTTAACCAACAGGATCTGGGCATCACATAAATTGGAGTTTGAGATTTATGATATGTAATTTTTCTAAATCGCAGAAAGGAGTTTGCAATTTGTTCTTTTGAAAGCTTGCACTCTGAACCTGGAACAACTCGCTGCCTACAAGAGTGGTGGAAACGGCGACGACTATTTCAAAAGGAAATTGGATGGGCACTTGAGGGAAATACAGGATAGAACTGGGGAATGGAACTGATTGGATTGCTCTATAGAGAGCTGGCATGGATTCATTGGGCTGAATGGCCTCCTTCTGTGCCTCTATGACTGTGACCCTTTATTGGAAAGAACAAAGAACTTTGCATTTAATTCAAGGAATATTTGTATATTTTCAAATTTTGTCTTTCTTGCCCCCTCCCCCAATTTAATGTATGTGTGAGAACAGCAGGATATAAGTGATACTAGATTGGAATAGTTTCTGCTAATATGCAATACTATTGATGGGAACATGGTGATTAACGTCTGCAGTGAAATACTTTGCCATTCTTATCCACAGTTAAGTTTGGAAATAACAAAGGCATGGATGTGGGTTTCGGCAGATGACTGCTGAGTCAGACGGGCGATATTACAAAAGTGGAAGGAAGTAAGCAATCTTGGTGTTGAAGCTCAGCTCAAGGTCAAGTAGGATGCCGACGTTATCGACAGTCTGGTTCAGTCTTAGACAGTGGTCACACGGAGACAATTGGTGGCTAGGGAATGGAGGTTGTCGTGGGGACAGAAGACAATGAGTTTGGTCTTCTCAATATGTAATTGGAGGAAATTTTTGCTCGTCCAGCACTAGATGTTGGATAAGCAATGTGACAGATCGGAGAACCTGATAGACAACACTTTCAATGTAATGGCTATTCTTTATTTGTTGGAAAAATGTGTACATACTCTTCTCTTGTATTCTAATCTAGTCTGTACACTGTGGGTTGGACGATCTTGTTTCTATTAGTCAGTACTTCTTGTAACTTAGAAATACTGCTCAACTTGCTGTTTATAGTGAACAGTGAATTATGATCCTTACTAATATTGTGTATTTGTGAGCACTCCATTCTGAGAGAAAATACTTTAAAGCAGGAAATGTTTTCTCTCCCTTGATTTTTTTTTTGCATATAATGTGCCATCATCCTACAGTTTTGAACAACTTCTGTATGCTTTATTTTCCCATATTTGAAACATCTATAAAATTGTTTTGACATACTAAGCAATGTTACATCTGCATAGAACGGCCATTTCAATGAACATGCAGTAAACCAGGAATTCTCAGTCAAGTGTGGTTACTGTTCATTTATGAGATGTTCTAAATTAAAATGCTGGTTTGAAAATATGTTTTCAAAGACACACTTTCTGAAAACAACTTTTTTTTTTCATTTGTATCAAGGTGTACACTTTCTCTTTGATATGCTAGCTGGCTCTCTAGGTGTTCTACCTGTCATTTGTTTTGAAACCAGTATGGTAACCACCATAACTTGGTATGGATTACTGGTGTTTGTGATTAAGCAAATCTGAAAAATCTCTTGGATCTTGCACAAAAATATTCCATTGTTATGAAAATCCATAGGTTTTGGAAAAGATTGCATCCAGTGGTTAGGTTTTGGTTAATAAAAACTGGAGTACAGAATTGTGATTTGAAGTGACTTATTTTTTTTTTTAAAACTGTGACGTGCACATTGTATTACTGACTCTGTCCAAAAAAAAATCAACTCTAGAATTAACACTTTTTAAAAAAAAAATTTGCAAACTCTTAGTCAGTTAGGAAACAGTTAAAATAATGTATTTTCCATCTCGTTGATTTCTATTTTGTCCATTATTTCTGATTAATTACTTAACAGTTTCATTGAAGATACAACTTTCAGAATGGCTTGAAATGAACATCTTCATATTATCAATTGTAATAAAGGATTTCATTTTGAACATGGGAGGGGTGTGTGTGTATATACTCATAAAAGGAACACATGCATGGTACTTGTACAGTAGCTTTTGCAATAAAGTCACTCTCCTCCTTGAATACCAAGCACTTAAATATTTTAATGTTTTTTTTCTTAAGGTTTGGCCTCAGCAACAAATTTGATCCAGAATTTCCCTCAGTGCTTACAGGGAAGGTGAGTTGTTATTGAAAACTGATGATTTCCTTTTTTAGTATCCTATTTAATTTCATTCCCTCCTTCATGCCCCCTCCCTTTTTCACCAGGTTTGTTCCCACTGCATCGCTTGCATTGATATCCAAGGTTTATTCAGAAAATATTGTACAAAGATCAGGTGGTTAACATGAAGTAATTTGAACCATAGCTAATTATTTACTGACCAGACCTTTTCCAGCCACCGTCCAAAGGACTGTCGCTGACCTCATGTCCTCTGGAGATCTTCCCCCTACAGCTTCCAACCTCATAGTCCCGCAACCCCGGACAGCCCACTTCTACCTCCTTCCCAAAATCCACAAAGGGACTGTCCCGGCAGACCCATTGTGTCAGTCTGCTCCTGCCCCACTGAACTTATTTCTTCCTATCTTGACTCTATATTTTCTCCGCTGGTCCAGTCTCTTCCCACCTACATCCATGACTCTTCTGACGCCCTACGTCATTTTGACAATTTCCAGTTTCCTGGTCCCAACCGCCGTCTCTTCACTATGGGCGTCCAATTGCTCTACACCTCCGTCCCCCACCAGGATGGTTTGAGGGCTCTCCACTTCTTCCTGGAACAGAGGCCCAACCAGTCTCCATCCACCACCATCCTCCTCCGCCTGGCTGAACTTGTTCTCACATTGAACAACTTCTCCTTCAACTCCACGCACTTCTTTCAAGTAAAAGGTGTCGCTATGAGTAGCCACGTGGGTCCTAGTTATGCCGGTCTTTTTGTGGGATATGTCGAGCATTCTTTGTTCCAGTCCTACTCAGGCCCCCTCCCCCAACTCTCTTTCCGGTACATTGATGACTGTATCGGTGCCGCTTCCTGCTCCCGCCCCGAACTGGAAAACTTTATCAACTTTGCTTCCATTTCCACCCTTCTCTCACCTTTACATGGTCCATCTCTGACACTTCCCTTCGCTTCCTCGACTTCTCTGTCTCCATCTCTGGGGATAGGTTGTCTACTAATATCCATTATAAGCCCACCAACTTCCACAGCTACCTCGACTACACTTCTTCACACCCTACCTCCTGTAAGGACTCCATTCCATTCTCCCAGTTTCTCCGTCTTCGACGCATCTGCTCTGATGATGCTACCTTCCATGACGGTCCTTCTGGTATGACCTCCTTTTTCCTCAACCGAGGATTCCCGCCCACTGTTGTTGACAGGGCCCTCAACCGTGTCCGGCCCATTTCCTGTACCTCTGCCCTCAACCCTTCCCCTCCTTCCCAGAACCGTGACAGGGTTCCCCTTGTCCTCACTTTCCACCCCATCAGCCTCCATATCCAAAGGATCATCCTCCGCCATTTCCGCCACCTCCAGCGTGATGCCACTACCAAAGGCATCTTCCCCTGTCAGCATTCCGAAGGGATCGTTCCGTCCGCGACACCCTGGTCCACTCCTCCATTACCCCCACCACCTCGTCCCCGTCCCATGGCACCTTCCCCTGCAATCGCAGGAGGTGTAATATCTGCCCATTTACCTCCTCTCTCCTCACTATCCCAGGCCCCAAACACTCCTTTCAGATGAAGCAGCGATTTACTTGTACTTCTTTCAATGTAGTATACTGTATTCGCTGCTCACAATGTGGTCTCCTCTACATTGGGGAAACCAAGCGCAGACTGGGTGACCACTTTGCGGAACACCTCCGCTCAGTCCGCAAGCAGGACCCTGAGCTTCCAGTTGCTTGCCATTTCAACACTTCCCCCTGCTCTCATGCTCACATCTCTGTCCTGGGATTGCTGCAGTGTTCCATTGAACGTCAACGCAAGCTCGAGGAACGGCATCTCATCTACCGATTTAGGCACGCTACAGCCTGCCAGACTGAACATTGAGTTCAATAATTTCAAAGCATGACAGCCCCCCACTTTATTTTCATTTTTGTTTTTTCTTTTTTTCCTTTTTACATTTTTTACAACCCTTTTTTTGCTTTCATTTCATTTCATCTTAGTTTGTTCAGTGTGCTTACCCACTTTTTTTTTTTCATGTTTGCACTTGCTGTTCAATATTCAGTCCGTTAACACCTTTTCTGTACTAATGCTTTGTCTTTCAACACACCGTTAACATATTGTTTGCCTTTGCTCCATGACCTTTTGGTCAGCTATGTGGCCTTGTCCAATCTACACCTTCTCCTTTGTTATCTCTTGCCACACCCCCACCTCACTTGCTTATAACCTGTGACATTTTTAATATTTGTCAGTTCCGAAGAAGGGTCACTGACCCGAAACGTTAACTCTGCTTCTCTTTCCACAGATGTTGCCAGACCTGCTGAGTGGTTCCAGCATTTCTTGTTTTTATTTCAGATTTCCAGCATCCGCAGTATTTTGCTTTTCTTTTCTAGCCTGCTTTAGCTCCTAATATACAGCTGGTATTATGGACCCGTCTATTTTGTATACCTTATTTGGTAACGGCAACTGAATTGTACAGAACAGAAGATCCAAGGTTTGATTCCTGATTCATGCTAAATTAGCTGGGATTGCAGAAACTGGATTATAATTGGCCTTTGCACTTGTGGGCTGTGAAGGATAGTGCCAACCGGGAACCCTGTGTTTTTTCCTGGTGCTCAAATACTGTCCTCTTTAAGATCTGCTAACTCAGCATAGACCAGAAAATGAATCTGGCACTGGTCTGGTCTCTATGGCTCAGTACTATAAAATGAGGTGCACTGACAAACCAGTTATACATGCTTATCAGGAGTTAGATGCAATTGTAATTCCTTTGCTCCACTCTTCGTTCCGACCACAAAAAAGAAGAAATATTAGGCTAGTACTGCTAAGCTTGTAAGTCAGAACTGCAAGTCTAGATGGAAGCTTTGTTAAAACATGAACTTTTTATTTTAATGAACAATGCAGTGGTGCCAATTGTTATTGTTTGCCACACACTGGATCTAGTATACTAGGAAAAGTGAATTTTTAAAATTTCAGATTTCTGAAATTTTATGGATTCACTGTTGGTTCTTAATTTAATGCTTTAGCACACTGCTAATTGTAAATTATTTAAATAAGAAGAGGCCACGGACTTTTATCCATAACTATACTGATCAAATGCATTAAACTTTTTGCTTTATATTTTATTCTGCAACTATACTGAATATCTTCCAACAAAAATATAGTTGTAATGCAGTCACAATAGAATATGGTTCATGTATGTAGTCTGCATAAAAATGGAAATGCCAAAATAGTTTACCTCCTTTTATCTCAGTACTATCTATCTGTTTTTTCTCTTCTCCTCTCCCCCCCCCCCCCCCCATATTGATCAAGTCTTTTTTATAGTTGTCATCACTAGTAATTTTAAAGGACTAAATTGCTTTTAATGCATGATGTCGAATTTTAATCAGAGCTCGAAATAAAGTCCCCAATTATATACTTTCATTGGTCAACAATGTAAATATCCTTTAACATAGAAATAAGAACATGAGAACTAGGAGCAGGAATAGACCATTTGGCCCCTCAAGCCTGCCCCCGCCATTCAGATCATGGCCGATCTGCCCCAGACCTCAGCTCCTCTTTCGTACCAGCTCCTCATAGCCCTCAACTCCCCAAATTAGGATAGATATTCCAAAATCTATTTATCTCCTCTTTAAATACCTCCAGTGAGCTAGCCTCCACAACTCTCTGGGATAGAGAATTCCAGACGTTCACTACCCTCTGAGAGAAGAAATTCCTTCGTATCTCAGTTTTAAATGAGTGTCTCCTTACTATGTCCTCTAGTTCGAGATTCCCCACCCACTGGTGGAAACATCTTCTCAACATCTACCCTGTCAAGCCCCCTCAGAATCATTTATGTTTCAATAAGATCACCCCTCATTCTTCTTAACTCTAATGAATAAAGGCCTAACCTGCTTAGCCGTTCTTGATAAGTCAACCCCTTCATTCCAGGATTCAGCATAGTGAATCTCTTTTGAACTGCCTCCAATGCCAATATATCCTTTCTTAAATACGGGGACCAAAACTGTACACAGTACTCCGGGTGTGGCCTCACCAACACCCTGTACAGTTGTAACAAGACTTGCCTATTTTTAAACTCCAACCCCCTAGCAATAAAGGCCAAAATTCCATTTGCCTTCTTAATTACTTGCTGCACCTGCATGCAGGTGGACCATACGGCCTCTTGAACCTGCTCCACCATTCAATACAGTCATGTCTGATAGTCCCAACTCCACTTTCCTGCCCAATCCCCTTATCCAAAAATCCATCTATCTCAGCCTTGAATATCGTCAATGATGGAGCATCCACAATCCTCTGGGGTAGAGGATTCCAAAGATTCACAGCCCTCTGAGTCGCAGTCTTAAATGATTGATCCTTTATCCTGAGACTGTGCCCCTCCCTGTGTTCTAAATTCCCCAGCTAGGGGAAACAGCCTCTGTGTCTACCCTGTCAAGACCCTTCAGAATCTTGTACATATCACCTCTTGTTCTTTAAAATGCCAGAGAGTACAGGCCCCATTTTACTCAACCTCTCATCCCAGGAACCAATCCAGTTAACTTTCGCTATACTGCCTCCAAGGCAAGTATATCCTTCCTTAGATATGGAGACCAAAACTGCACAGTACTCCAGGGGTGGTCTCGCCAAAGCCGTACACAATTGTAGCAAGATTTCCTTATTCTTGTACTTCAATTCCCTTGCAATAAAAGTTAACATGCCATTTGCCTTCCTAATTGCTTGCTGCACCTGCATGCTAACTTTGTATTCCTTGTAGGAGCAAACCCAAGTCTCTGAACATTAACATTTAAAAGTTTCAAAAAAATTCTGCTTTTCTATTCTTACCAAAGTGAATAACCTCGCACTTTCCTACCTTGTATTTCATCTGCCACCCTGTTGCTCGCTCATTTAACATGTCTAATATATTACCCTCTATTTGATAAGCCCATATCTTGCCTATTAACCTTGTTCTTGGCACTTTATCAAATGCCTATTGGAAATCCAAATATACTACATCTACTGGTTCCCCTTTATCTACTCTACCAGTTACGTTCTCAAGAACTCTAATAATTTGTCAAACACAATTTCCCTTTCATAAGACCATGTTGGCTGTCTGATCGTACTAAGATTTTCTAAGTGCATTGTTAAGTCTTCCTTAATGATTCCAGCATTTTCCTGACAACTGATGTCCGGCTAACTGGCCTGTAGTTCCCTGTTTTCCTTTCTCCCTCCTTCCTTGAATAGTGGTGTTACAGTTGCTAACTTCCAATCCACAGGGACCTTTCCAAAATCTAGGGAATTTTGGAAAATCGTAACCAGTGCATCCACTATCCCTCTATGAACATACATACAAACAAAGGAATTGGGAGTAGGCCATTAAGCCTCTCAAGTTTGCTCCGCCATATGATAAGATCATGGCTGATTTGTGGCCTCAACTCTACTTTCCTGTCTACCCGCTATACCCTTTGACTCCCTTGTCAACCAAGAATTTATCTAATTCAGCTTTAAAAATATTCAATGATCCTGCCTTCCCTACTCTCTGAGAATTGGAATTTCGCAGCCTAACAACCCTCTGAGAAAAGAATTTCTCATCTCCGTCTTAAATGGGAGACCACTTATTACTGTGCCCCCGGTTCTAGACACTCTCATAAGGGGAAACATCCTCTTAGAATCCACCCTGTCAAGTTCGTTCAAGATCTAATATGTTTCAATAAGATCACCTCTCATTCTTCTGAACTCCTGCAGCTATCTCTTTTAGAACCCTAGGATGTAAACCATCAGGTCCTGGGGATTTGTCAGCATTTAGACCCTTAAGTTTCTCCAATACTTTTTCTCGGCTGATATTGATTTACCTTAAGTTCCTCATTCTTGTTCGCTTGGTACCCTCTTTCTGGTACATAATGGATTAAGGATTGGTTAACAGGCAGAAAGCAGAGAGTAGGAATAAACAAGTCATTCTTGTGTTGGCAGGCTGTGACTAGTGGGGTACCACAGGGATCAGTGCTTGGGACCCCAGCTGTTCACAATGTATATCAATGATTTGGATGTGGGGACCAAATGTAGTATTTCCAAGTTTGCGGATGACGCAAAACTAGGTGGGAATGTGTGTTGAGGAAGATGCACAGCGGCTTCAAGGGGATTTGGACAGACTTGGTGAGTGGGCAAGAATGTAGCAGATGGCATATAATATGAAAAATGTGAGGTTATCCACTTTGGTAGGAGGAACAGATGTGCAGAGTATTTCAATGGTAAGAGGTTCTACCAGTCATGGATGAGCTGGACATACAGCCAACAAAATCGGAACTCAGTGATGCCATTGATTCTCTAGCCAGCGGAAAAGCCCCTGGGAAGGACAGCATTACCCCTGAAATAATCAAGAGTGCCAAGCCTGCCATACACTCAGCACTCCATGAACTGCTGCATAGGACTGTGCTGGGACGAGGGAGCAGCACCTCGGGGCATGCGCGATGCCAATATCATCACCCTCTATAAAAACAAAGGTGACTGCGGTGACTGCAACAACTACCGTGGAATCTCCCTGCTCGGCATAGTGTGGAAAGTCTTTGCTCGAGTCGCTCTAAACAGGCTCCAGAAGCTGGCTGAGCGAGTCTACCCTGAGGCACAGTGTGGCTTTCGTGCAAAGAGATCGACCATTGACATGCTGTTCTCCCTTCGTCAGATACAGGAGAAATGCCGTGAACAACAGATGCCCCTCTACATTGCTTTCATTGATCTCACCAAAGCCTTTGACCTCGTCAGCAGACGTGGTCTCTTCAGACTACTAGAAAAGATTGGATGTCCGCCAAAGCTACTAAGTATCATCACCTCATTCCATGACGATATGAAAGGCACAACTCAACATGGTGGCTCCTCATCAGACCCCTTTCCTATCCTGAGTGGCGTGAAACAGGGCTGTGTTCTTGCACCCACACTTTTTGGGATTTTCTTCTCCCTACTGCTTTCACATGCATTCAAGTCCTCTGAAGAAGGAATTTTCCTCCACACAAGATCAGGGGGCAGGTTGTTCAACCTTGCCCGTCTAAGAGCGGAATCCAAAGTATGGAAAGTCCTCATCAGGGAACTCCTCTTTGCTGACGATGCTGCTTTAACATCTCACACTGAAGAGTGCCTGCAGAGTCTCATCGACAGGTTTGCGGCTGCCTGCAATGAATTTGGCCTAACCATCAGCCTCAAGAAAACTAACATCATGGGGTAGGACGTCAGAAATGCTCCATCCATCAATATTGGCAACCACTCTCTGGAAGTGGTTCAAGACTTCACCTACCTAGGCTCAACTATCACCAGTAACCTGTCTCTCGATGCAGAAATCAACAAGCGCATGGGCAAGGCTTCCACTGCTATGTCCAGACTGGCCAAGAGCGTGTGGGAAAATGGCGCACTGACACGGAACACAAAAGTCCGAGTGTATCAAGCCTGTGTCCTCAGTACCTTGCTCTATGGCAGCGAGGCCTGGACAACGTATGTCAGCCAAGAGCGATGTCTCAATTCATTCCATCTTCGCTGCCTCCGGAGAATACTTGGCATCAGGTGGCAGGACCGTATCTCCAACACAGAAGTCTTCGAGGCGGCCAACATCCCCAGCTTATACGCACCCCTGAATCAGCGGCGCTTGAGACGACTTGGCCATGTGAGCCGCACGGAAGATGGCAGGATCCTCAAAGACACATTGTACAGCGAGCTCGCCACTGGTATCAGACCCACCGCCGTCCATGTCAGCGCTTTAAAGACGTCTGCAAACGTGACATGAAGTCCTGTGACATTGATCACAAGTCGTGGGAGTCAGTTGCCAGTGATCGCCAGAGCTGGTGGGCAGCCATAAAGGCGGGGCTAAAGTGTGGCGAGTCGAAGAGACTTAGCAGTTGGCAGGAAAAAAAGACAGAAGCGCAAGGGGAGAGCCAACTGTGTAACAGCCCCGACAAACACATTTATCTGCAGCACCTGTGGAAGAGTCTGTCACTCTAGAATTGGCCTTTTTTGCCACTCCAGGCGCTATTCCACACACCACTGACCACCGCCATGCGCTTACCCATTGTCTCTCGAGATAAGGAGGCCAAAGAAGAGAAGAAGTTAGAAAGTGTAGATGTACAAAGGGACCTGGGTGTCCTTGTCAATATGTTACTGAAAGCTAACCTGCAGGTGCAGCAAGCAATTAAGAAGGCTAATGGTATGTTAGCCTTTATCATAAGAGAATTTGAGAGCTGGACTAGTGAACTCCTGTGTCAATTGTATAGAACCTTGGTTAAACCGCACCTGGAGTACTCTGTGCAGTTTTGGTCCCTTTACCTTGGGAAGGATATTATTGGCATAGAGGGAGTGCAACGAAGGTTCACCAGACTTGTTCCCAGGATACTGGGACTGTCCTAGGAAGGGAGATTGGGGAAACTGGGCCTGTATTCTCTATAGTTTCAAAGACTAAGAGGTGATCTCATTTGAAACCTACAAAATACTTAAAGAGATAGACAGGGTAGATGCAGGTAAGCTGTTTCCCCCTGGGTTGGGGCGTCTAGAACCAGGGGATACAATTTCAAAATAAGGGGGAAGCCATTTAGGACAGAGATGAGGAGAAATTGTTTTACTCAGACCGTTGTGAATCTTTGGAATTCTCTACCCCAGAGGTCTGTGGAAGCTCGGTCATGAGTATGTTTAAAACCGAGATTGACCGATTACTAAATACAAATGACATAAGTGGATATGAGGATAGTGTGGGGGGGAAAAAGGCATTTAAGTGGATGATCAGCCATGATCGTATTGAATGGTGGGGCAGACTTGATGGGCTGAATGGCCTACTCTTCCTATGTTCCTATAATTTTGTCTTTTACAATATTTGTTCAATGACTGCCATTTCCTCATTCCCCATGATAATTTCTTCTGTCTCTGCCTCTAAGAGACCAAAGTTTTTGGCTATTCTTTGTAAAAGCTCTTACAAATTTATTTATTTAGAGATACAGCACTGAAACAGGCCCTTCGGCCCACCAAGTCTGTGCCGACCATCAACCACCCATTTATACTAATCCTACACTAATCCCATATTCCTACCCCATCCCCACCTGTCCCTATATTCCCCTACCACCTACCTATACTAGGGGCAATTTATAATGGCCAACTTACCTATCAACCTGCAAGTCTTTTGGCTGTGGGAGGAAACCGGAGCACCTGGCGAAAACCCACGCGGTCACAGGGACAACTTGCAAACTCCGCACAGGCAGTTCCCAGAATTGAACCCAGAATATGTAATCATTTTTTATATTCCTGGCGAGTTTACTCTCGATCATTTTTTTTTTCTCCCCCCTTTTTATCAACTTTTAGTCATCCTTTGCTGGTTTCTATAACTCTCCCAATCCTCAGGCTTACTACTATCCTTGTTTTTGTTTTTTAATGGAATGTAATTTTGTTAACAGTTTTGAATCATTTCTTTAAATGTTGGTCACTGTTTATTTACTGCCTACCTTTTTTAGTCTATTTATTCAACCAGCCTTGGCCAGCTCTCCCCTCATACCTATGTAATTGGCTTTGTTTAAGTTTAAGATTCTTGTTTTGGACTAGAGTATGCTGCTTTCAAACTGATTGTATTATGATCACTTTTTCCCAGAGAATCTTTTACTAATGTGATTACTAATTAACTGTATCATTACACAACACTAGATCTAAAATAGCCTTATCCCTCATTAGTTCTGCAACTTCTTGTTCTAGGAAACTGTCATGAAAGCATTCTACAAACTCATCTTCCAGACTATCTTTGCCAATTTGATTTGCCCAGTCTATAAAGTCCCCCATGATTAGCACACATACAATGTGTGAGGTTATCCATTTTGGTTGGAAGAATAGAAAGGCAAATTATTACTTAAATGGAGAGAAACTTCAGGGTGCTTTGGTGCAGATGGATCTGGGTGTCCTCTTGCATGAATCACAGAAAGCTAGTATGCAGGTAATAAGGAAGGCAAATGGAATTTTGGCATTTATTGCTAAAGGAATAGAGTATAAAAATAGGGACGCATTGCTGCAACTGTATAAGGCATTAGTGAGACCGCACCTGAAGTATTACGTACAGCTTTGGTTCCCTTACTTGAGGAGGGATGTAGTTGCAATGGAGGCAGTTCAGAGGAGGTTCACTAGATTGATTCCAGAGATGAGGGGTTTGTCTTATGAAGAGAGATTGAGGAGTTTAGGCTTTTATTCTCCAGAGTTTAGAAGAATGACAGGAGATCTAATTGAGGTACGTAAGATGATTAAGGGGATTGACAAAGTAGACGTAGAGAGGATGTTTCCTCTGGTGGGGCAATCTAGAATGAGAGGTCATAGTTTTAGGATGAGGGGTAGCAGATTTAAAACAGAGATGAGGAAAAATTACTTCTCTCAAAGGGTCGTGAGTCTGGAATTCACTACCCCAGAGTGCGGTGGATGCCGGGACATTGAGTAAACTTAAGGAGGAGATGGACAGATTTTTAATTAGTAATGGGTTGGAGGGTTATGGAGAATGGGCAGGAAAGTGGAGTTGAGACTGAGATGAGATCAGCCGTGATCTTATTGAATGGCGGAGCAGGCTTGAGGGGCTGAATTGCCTACTCCTGCTCCATGTTCTTATGATGTCTGAAATGCTCTGATCGTTATACTATATTTAGATTACATTAATTGAATGAGTTGTGATTCAGATGTTAACTTGACGAATGAGTTAAATTTGTATCAAAATTCTTTTGTTTAAATTTTTGTTTTTTGTCTTTCTGAAATATTTCCCCTCCCTTTCCTTCCTTTCTTCCTTTCCTGAAGCATTGACTCCTAGCTGGGATACAGCTCTACAGGCACACTTTGGTACCTCCTTCAGATGTCCATTATTATTGTATGAGCCTTGATGCTTTCAACAAACTGTTTATCCAAACATGCAATGCAGTGGAGCTGGCCTGTTTTTTGTCTGATACCAACAGATGCACGTTTCTGGCAGTCGTCATTGGATAGTGATCAGGAACTCCACCTCTAAGTCAGGGAAGCTGAGACCAATCCTTGCATTCACAATGGTGCCCCAGATGAAATCAGTTAACTGAGTACAAAAATGGAATCAAAATGAGAGACACTATCAGCATTTGAGCCACAAAGTAAAGGAGATGGAGGTGGGATGGGGGACTGTATGAGTATACATTGGGACCCTGTATTGAGTAATTATAAGAAGCTATCATTGCACAAATAGTCCCAAGGCATTATAGCTAGGATTTGAAATTCAGATTTGCACAAAAGAATCTGGTGTCATACTTTTCTCAAGAATATACCTGCCTTACCAAGGCAGGTGGGGGGGGAAGGCACTTCAAAAAGACGATAGCTATCTGATGTATGTACTTAGTTGAATTTGATAAGAGGGATATTATCATATAGCTTGCATATTTAATTGTTTTAAACTACTTATTGAAGCTGTAATGTAGTCAGGGCACAATATATAAAGTTTGTCATGGTTAAAAAGAGTAAAAATGCAGCTGTCACAAGCTAAATAACTGCAGTATGCCAGCTAATAATTTCATATTCTGATTACAAACTCTTAACTAATGTTCTTCAAATTGTATGCTTTAAGAAAAGATACTCATCTTAAGTTTTGACTGGGGCAATGCTGCTTCAGGCTATAAATATGCATCACTACAGACCTTACTGGGGCAAGTGTAATTGCCAATTTCTAGAATTAAGGCACAGTAGTTTTGCAGGTTATGATCTCATTTCATGTAATGCTGCAGGAAAGGTCATGTAAAAAATTGGTAGACTTATCCTTTCTCATTTTTGAGGGAATGTTTGTAAGAACTCTTAGTGTGTATTTTGTAACTAAGACGATTTGGCATAGTTTATTAATGCCTGCTGTGTATATTAATTTTGTTTAAACATGTTCCTTTATTGCTTTTTGTCATAGCATCCATTAATAGCCTCTGGCAACAAATCCATGCAGAATTCTGCTCTTGACATAGGTGTATCTTCTTTCATTCTCCCACCACCACACCATGCCCCCCGCACCCCCCCCCCCCCCCTCCCCCACCCCCAAACCAGAAAAGAAAGCAGGAATAGAAGTGTAGTGTAAATGTCACTCGTGCTGTAGTATACAGCTCCAGGGGACATATGGGATGACTAAACCCTACTATATATAAATATATAGGAAGAAAGGAAGCTTCCTACTCTAAATCTGCAACAAAGAAAGAGCCTGTGGAGAGGTGGTTGTGCATGGCAGAGAAGTGTAAGCAATAAATGAGTGAGTTGCATTGTGACTGTACCTGACAGTTGATAGATTAGAGGGCTTGCTTATTATGATTGAAGAGGCATGGTTAGCCTGCTGGGCTTTTCCACTCTTTTCACTATTTGTGAAGTGTTTTTGCATCCTGTCGTAAAATGTTACAACCATGTTTTATTAGCGGGTCCAATATAAAGCTAAAAGGAAGTAAGGCTCATTTGCAGTGTGGGAAGCACGCCTTACTGACCAGTAGCTGGGTGCTCATTTGCATTTTTCCTGTGGCAAGAATGCATGGATTATAGTTTACAACAAATATATTTCGCTAGTAGTTTGATTCAAAGGTTTGTTGGCATTTGACTCTATTTGCTACAGCAGATACTGCCTGTTAGGATCTTATACAAGTCATACAAAAGGATAAGGAATGTGTTTTGTATATGGTCTTTCTGTTAATAAGGGAGCCAGAAACTATCTGCAATTATTGAAATGATTAGCTATTGAAAATTCAGGACTATGCATGCCATAGAACTTGTAAGTCTCAACTGAAATAACGTCATCGCTGAACCTAATCTTCAGTGTATCATATAACTGCGAAATGGCCCACAATGTAAAATTAGCTTTTTTGACCAACAAAAATTAAAATGCATATACCTTTAATAGAAAAATAGCTCTATTAGACCTTGATTGGAATTTTTATGCAAAATAATGAGCCTTTGCCTTTTTCCCCTTCATCCTGCAAGCTTTTCAGCTGCTCTTTAGAAGACTGTTTACTTCAATGTTAACATTTGATGTTCAGTAGCATTTTTTAATCTTGTAAACCATTGTTAATCTTCCCTTAAGATGCTTCCCTACCTGTTGATGGATTTGACCAATTACTTTTCCTGATTTTAAAAATACATAGTCTCTCAAATACAAAAAAAAACTTGATAATTGACCTCTTCACTTTTTAACTTGTGAAACCAGATGTATATGTCTGTTCCATTTGTGAATACTGAGTGACCTTACACCTCAGAAGCTTAATGTAGCGGCTATTCATGAGTGGTTTCTTAGACTAGTTGGTTGGCTTTTAAAGATTACTGATTATCCATGCAGCCAATTGGAGTTTTAAAGGAAGGAGATAGAGATCAAAAACTTTGCATTCCTAAATGCTAAAATACTGTAAATCTCAACATAAATGAAGATTATTGTAGAAAATGATCCACTAGTCCAATAACACATGCAGGGAAGGGAAATCACATTGAGAATTGTCACTAAATGCATTTCTTGCCTGCTTTTTGAAGTTTAAAAGAAGGAATAAGGATTGAGTGGCATTTAACAACTTTAAATACAATTTTTGCTTGGGCATTTTTGCTTTGAAATCCTGTTTCTGTTAAGTAGAAATGATCACAACACAAATTCCTATTTTAGTTTGGAGTAATTTAATCTGCAGTGAGAACTAGAAAATTACGTATTTGAATTTTAAAAGTAATCTCTGGCTTCACGTTTATGGTGAATGTTGCCTTTTTTCATGGTGTATGTGAATGAATATATAGGTGCACATGCACACACTCCTTCAGTTTGATCTCGTGCAGTTCAAAATTATAAACTGGGTTCAAAGCCATCTGTCAAATAGCTGTTTTACTCATTTGTTAACTTGATTTGAAATCTCTTTGCAAAAAAAATCTTCTTTTATCATGTGTTCTGCTTTCTTTTGTTGTAGGTGGCTCCAGAGGAGTACAAGACGAGCATTGGTCGGGTAAATGGATGTTTAAAGAAAAATCTTCCCATCAATGTGAAGTGGCTTCTGTGTGGTTGTCTGTGTTGCTGTTGCACCTTGGGCTGCAGTCTGTGGCCTGTCATCTGTCTTAACAAAAGAGTAAGTACTTAATTTTAATCCTTCACACATTAGACCAATTTTACACCGGATTAAAGCAAATGGGACTGATTAATGGAAGCTGCTGCAAACTTTAGAAATGCAGCTAGTCTTGGAACCATTTTTTTTAAACTACCTTTTGCCCATTCTCATGAAGACATTGATTTCTTATTGTTACACAAGTGCAACAGGTGGCAGTCACCTTTTTGGCATCTTTTCCCAGCAGCCATTATTCATGTGTGATCTTTAAGTATCGATGAGCAGTTTGACTACACAGCATCACAGCTGAACCCATTTTCTTTCAACACATACATTTTCAGCAGTAGTTGCTTAATAGAAACCCTGACTAAGAACATAAGACATAGGAGCAAGAGTAGACCATATCACTGCAGGAGTTCCTCAGGATAGTGTCCTAAACCCAACCATCTTCAGTTGCTTTATCAATGACCTTCCTTCAATTATAAGGTCAAGTAGGGATATTCGCTGATTGCGCAATACTGAAGCTGTCCGTGTAGAAATGCAGCAAGACCTAGACAATATCCAGGCTTGGGCTGATAACTGGTAGGTAACATTTGTGCCACACAAGTGCCAAACAATGACCATCTCCAACAAGAGAGAATCTAACCATCTTCACTTGACTTTCAATGGCATTACGATTGCTGAATCCCTCACTATCAACATCCTGGAGGTTACCATTCACCAGAAGCTGATCTGGAGTAGCGATATAAATACTGTGGCTGCAAGAGCAGATCAGAGGCTAGGAATCCTGCAGCAAGTAACTCACCTGACGTCCCCAAAGCCTGTCTACCATCTACAAGGCACAAGTCAGGAGTGTGGTGAATACTCTCCACTTGCCTGAATGGGTGCCACTCCAACAACACTCAAGAAGCTTGATACCATCCAGGACAAGGCTTGATTAGCATCCCATCTGCAAACGTTCACTGCAGCAACGCACCAAGGCTCCTTAGATAGCACCTTCCAAACCTGAGACCTCTACCACCAAGAAGGACAAGGGCAGCAGTCGCTTGGGAACACCACCCCCTGCAAGCCACACGCCATCCTGACTTGGAACTATATCACTGTTGCTTCACTGTCGCTGGGTCAAAATCCTGGAACTCCCTTCCTAACAGCACTGTTGATGTACCTACAGTCCAAGGACTGCAGCAGGGCAATTTGGGATGGGCAGTAAATGCTGGCCTAGCCAGCGACGCCCAATTCCCACGAACGAATATAAAAAAAAAAAAAAATTGGTGTATATTTCTTCCCCTCAAAATGCATCATTGCATATTTCTCAACATTAAATTTCATATGATTTCTATCTGCCCAACCCTTTTTGTTTTTGCTAGTTGGGTGGGAGTGACTCTGCGAATCTTCAGCATTGAACTCCATTAAGTCTCATAGCTTCAGGTCAGTCAAGGCCAAGGAACCTGCTGCTGATCACCGTCTACCACCCCCACCCCCATCTCGTGATTCCGTATTTTCCCCCATATTGAACGTAACTTGGGGGCAGCTCTGAGGGAAGCAGGACATGTACCACACAATCAGGTTGGAGGACTTAAATGTGCACCACCAGTGACGAGGATGCCAAGCTCTGGAAAGTCCTAGCTTCCAGACTGGAATTGTATCATGTGGTGAAGAAATCAACACAAAGTTGGCTACTTGATCTTCTACCCATTTACTGGTCACAGACTCACCCGTCCACAATAATACTGGCAGAGATGCTACCACACAATCTTTATGATGGTAAAGTCTCGCCTCCACTGTGTGGAATCCTGCAGCTTGTTGTTTGGTACAACCATAGTGCTAAGTGGGATAAATAAAGGATAGATTTAGCAGCCCAAAACTGGGCATCCATGAGCTCTTGCAGGCCATCTGCAGCAGCAAAATTTATGTCCTACCACAATCTCCGTAACCTCATGACCTAGAACATCCTTCACTCCATGATTACCATCAAACCAGGAGACCAACCCTGCCAGGAGCAGAACCAGGTATACCTTAGAATGAGGTACAAATCTAGAATCTGTGTATGCATTTCTGTCAACCACTTCCATTATAAGTTCCTGTGTCTACACATATAATGAAAAATGCCTATGTTCAATTATCTCACTGTCGTCCCAATGCATTGCCTTTAATGTTAGACTCCATTATTTCCTCAAGGCACTTATAAATTTGTCAGACATGACTTCCCTTTTACAAATTCTAAGTGAGTGTTTTGTCTTCTTATTGTAGTCTTTACTGACTATTTATTAATGTTAGGTTGAGGTTTTTTTGTGCAGTATTGCAAGCATTCGTTTTACTAACACTGTTGTTTTGAGTAGAACATAAATAACTTCGCACAGTTCCCTTGCGCCATGTCTGCTCCGATCCTGTTGAGTTTAGTAAGTTTTTATATCCTCTTTCACCTAAGGCAAGCCTACAATTGCAAAAGGATTAATTATTTAACTCTTCAGACTAGTCAACATAAATTTAAGAAATAGAAGCAAGAGTAAATCATTCAGCCCCTTGATTCTGCTCTGCCATTCCAGCTCAATTCCACTTTCCTGCCTGCTCCCCATATCCCTTGATTCCCTGAGATCAAAAATCTGTCGATCTCTGTCTTAAATATACTCAAGGATGGAGCATCCACAACCCTCTGGGGTAGACAATTCCAAAGATTCACAACCCTGAGTGAAAAAATTTATCCTCCTTCTCAGACCCATTATCCTGTGGCTGTGCCCATGTTCTAGATTCCGCAGGCAGGAGGAATCAACCTCTGTTTACCCTGTCAAACCCATTCTGAATCATCATAGCACAACCCTCTCATCCCAGGAATCAGTCTAGTAAACCTTCATTGTACCGCCTCCAAGACAAGTATATCCTTCCTTAGATTTAGAGACCAAAAGCGTGCTCCGTACTCCAGGTGTGGTCTCACCAAAGCCCTATACAATTGTAGCAAGACTTCCTTATTCTTGTACTCCAATTCCCTTGCAATAAAGGCCAACATACCATTTGCTTTCCTAATTGCTTGCTGTACCTACATGCTAACTTTTTGTATGCTTTGTACAAGTACACCCAAGTCTCTGAATATCAACAATTGAAAGTTGCGTGCCTTTTTTAAAAAAAATGCTTTTCTATTATAACCAAAGTGAATAACCTCACACTTCCCCACGTTATACCCCATCTGTCACCTTGTTGCCCATCTATATCTCTTTGCAGCTTCTTTGTATCCTCCTCACAGCTTTTATTCCCACCTAACTTTGTGTCATCAGGAAACTTGGATACATTACTCTCTGTCTCTTTATCTAAGTTGTTAATCAAGTCAAATGCCAAAGTATCTAATTGGGCTCAGTGTACTGCTTTGCAGAGTCTTTGCATAATAGGAACCAGTAGATAAAAGCATTGTCTCGCATGTTACAAGGTTGTTGCTGTTGCTAGGCTTCTGTTGTACCAAGTTTTATTAATGAATCAATGAGCTACTTTATTGCACTCATTGAAAAGCCAACTACATTAGGATATTATCATGAACTGAATAACTACTTGAGTGTTAATCAACATATTTGTACAGTGCAATATTGGACCAAGATGAGCTTTGCAGAACTGAAGCTGTTAAGTGTAGGGATTCTTTTCAAACTGAAGCCTAAAGTTTGACCTATCTGCCAAATAATCAAATTGGTAGTAAAATAGTTTGGATCAAAAGTTTTGCATACAAATAGCCTTTAATTTGGTGCATTGTGGTGGGGGTTGGGACGATATCATTAATGACTGTACCTTTGTCAGCATTTGCATCCATTTTCACAACTTTCCTCTTTTGATTACATAAGTACAGTGACTGACTGCACTTCAGAAGTAATCTGTTGGTTATAAAACACTTTTGGACAACCTGAGGACCTGATGAGGCACTTTAAAACCACACTTTTCTTTTCCTATTGTTAGAGACTGGAAAACATAGAATGTAGCTGGTTTGAAGTTTATTGTAAGATTGTTGCAAAATTGAAAGTTCATTTTGAAAATGATAAGCACTTAAGCTTGAATAGTTTATAATGTCTGAAATGTTTTTTTTTGTGTGTGTAAAATTAAATGGAAGAGTAGTATGTGATGGGGAAAAAAATAAAATGAGAAAATGCTGCAAATTTTTCTCAATGCTAGTTTTAAAATATTTCCTTCTGTTCACCCTTTCTTCCTCACCCTCTTCAATTCAATCTTGTATGTCTTTATTTTATCAATACTGTTATGATTATTCCTTTGAACCTTCTGTCTTATTCCTCTTAAACTCCAAACATGCCACACTTCTCAGTTTATTGAAATCAAAACTTTTTTTTTTCCCTCTCCTACTCCAATTCAAATTCTTAATTCCATAGTAATCATTGCCTCCCTTCTACTTTCATGCTACATACTTTTTAAACCCACCATATCTAGAATTTTACCTTTCTTGCTGATAGTCTTGATGGCGTCCTCCAGTTTTGGATGCCAGATTGTCACCATGTAGTGGTCTTCTGTGACTACCAAACTTTGTATTTCAGCATTGATTTTACGACCACCGTCAATGCTGTTGTTAGGTGAGATGATTCATGGTGGAACACCAAATGAGTGAGAAAAATGAGGCATAGCCCTCTCTCTATTTTGAGTGGATATTCAATAACCTAGTAACTTCTGTTCAAGTAAGACTTAAACACTACAAAATGAATAATATATAATATATCTCAGTTTTTATGATTTTCATGTTTTTAAAGAATGGATAACTATTGTGGATTGCGTTAAGTTTGCTGGTATAGTGGGATAGTGTAGTTATTTTAGAAAAGACCTGGACGGACCAACCTAACTCTGGTGAATCTTCGAGTGACCCCATTTACTTATATTTCTATTACGCTGCCATTGTGTTCACACCACTTTTCTGCCAAAATGAACAAGAAAACCTGCTACATGACCATCATATACACTGTTGGTGCTCTTAAGGGTCTTTCTAATGAGAGGCGGAGGGAATAACCTTTTAACTTTTAAGTATTTCTTAAAGCCTGTTACAAAAATTACTGAATATATTTTCTGTCAAAGATGATATTCATCTTACTGCAGATTGATGCGTCTGACCAGAGAAGGTCTGCATGGATGCCATTGAGAAAAGGAAAATGGACTGTGCTTATCCTACACCTTTCTCAAACGTTTTGGATAGTTTTTTATACAATGAATTTGAAGTGCAGCGACTATCATTGCATAGGCAAATGTGACAGCCATTTTGCTCCCTATAAGATGCCACAAACATCAATGATCAGTTGATCTTTTTTGGTGTTGATTGGGGGAGGACTACTGCTTTTCTTCAAACGTCTGCCCCAATAGGCAGAAGGGACTTAAGTTTAACGTCCTCTGAAGGATATCGACTTTAACAATGTCCCATTTCTTCAGATGATGTAATTAAGTTCTGAGTAGGGCTTGAACCCATGATCATTCTGACTCTTGAGCTGATACTACAAAATAAGCTAAGCTGACATGGCTAAAAACCCCTGATTCACTATAAGAAGCTGATTCCAACATTCCAAGGGTTATTTTCACTATGCTGAAAGGCATTTTGCCAACCAGAGTGGTGGTGATACAATCTTTCCTCTCCCAATAGTTTTTCTGAGTAATGTTTTCCGTTAACAAGATTATAGCATTTTTATTGAAAATAAATTGATTACCATACTGCTACAATGTATTTTAAGATGGTTAACATGATGGAATTTTTCTTTTAATCTAGTAAATAATTTTCAGAATTTAGTTTTTTTGCATATAGCCATCTTGGTCCTGAAGCAGCATGCACACCCTTAGTTGCTGTGCCTGAGTGATTCCGCTGCATCTAATGTAACTTGCAGGAGGATGGAGTTTATTTGCACTTACTGAGAAAAAGGAAGGAATTGTTTGAGAAAACTGAGTTTCAAAATAATTAGCATCTATAGCTTTGATTTTAAAATCACTAATAAATTTACCATAATTCTTGAGTATACTTTCAAAATTGCAATGGAATTTTATTAACTTTGGTTTTTAATATTTGACATGTTTAAATTGTCATTTAGTATTTGAAACTTGTGGTTTGTCCAAATCAATTGATTATTGTGCCTTTGTGTTTAAAAATGCAAATCAGTGAGTATTTATTAAGGTTTGAACTACTTCACTAAATAATGCAATTGTTAAATGAATTTGATTTTCAAAATATTTTTGATCTTTCAGTTGCAGCAGTTCTGCTGATATCCATTTGTTAAAAATTGAATCAGTATCATGTAGTAAGTATGCCATTGTGTATGTAATCTATAAAAGTAAACTACAATTTTTGAGAGCCAGTTAGCAATGTAGTAGAGCAACACGGCTTGCATCCTCCATATTCTCCAACAATCATGTCTTTGCACCATTCTGTTGTCCAACAACCAGTTTTCTGCTCTTGCCTCAAAAGATCATAGTTTTCCATAGTGCAGAAGAATACAGTAGACCCTACATCTTCAATATATGGTGCTTTTCTACAAGTGGCCAGGTGCTGAAGTGCTTGAGTAGCAGAGCAGATATAGAATGAATATTACATAGTCAAAAATCAATACCTAATTTGAAGTTCTAAAATCTGGCTGCATAGCTGAGGACATGAAGCATGGTGTTACGACTGAGGTGGGAGCAGTGCACTGTCAATTCAGTCCCAATATTCCACAGGTCGCAGCGTATTAAAGTTTTCCCACCTAACCAGAAAAGGGCCAAATTAAACACTTTTTATGAACCTCCAGAATAAAATGCAACAAATCAGGTATCTTTAGACAACAACAAATTATTTTTTTTTAAACTAAATCTTAAACACTTAAGATAAACCTATGTCTAAAGACCTTTAAAACTTCTCATTTTAACCTAAAGTCTCCCAATGCGCGTGCACGTACATTCAAAAACTAACAATGGTTAACCGTTTTTAAAAATAGTGTTTCTTAGGAATAAAATAAGTAGCTGGGTCGCAAGTCCTGGTAAGTTACGTTCCCAGTTGATGAGGTAATCCAGAGTAGAGTAACCAGATGCCACTCGAAGACTCCAGGCAAATTCTAAAAAAAGTTTTTTTTAATAGATAGGTGTTCAAAGTATTTCAGCTGCAGCAGGCATCACATGTTTCTTTCAAGGGGAAACACAGCAATAGGTTTACTTGGACTTTTAAAAATCAGCAGTCTTTTGGTAAAAGCGTTACTGAAAATTCCAGCAAACACAAATAGGCAATAAGGAGAGTCACTTCTGTAACAAACTTCTTAGAGTTTTGAAGTATAATGGAATTTACTGCCGAGAACAATGCAAATTATTCTTTTTCAGGGGTTTATTCCTCCTCAGGCAAACACAGTCTGAGCTCAATGTAGATTTTTCTCTGCTGAGATACAGCTTCTTTTCAATGTACAGCATGCTTCGTTTGTCTCTAGTTCAGACTGGTTTTAGCTGGTTTTTACACTGTTAAAAGTTACAGTACACCATATGATCCCTCCTTCCCACACCAGTGCATCTGCACAGTGTGCCCCCGTGGTCTTTAAGGGAGCACTGTTTTAAACAGAAATAAAATACACTTCCATGACGCCTCCGCCCTTGGCAAAATGAAATGCCATTCTTAAACATGCATTTCGTTACAATGCAAAAAATAGAAACTGATCAATGCAAAATTTTTTCACATTCATGCCCTCATTCACTCTGCTGATAATTTACAGAATTTTTCTTTGTACCATCGCCACCCATATAACTTTTAACATGGATAAATTCCTGACAAAGCGTCACTGATGACATTGTTTTACCCCAAAATATGTACAATTTTCAAATGATAAGGCTGTAACAACAAACTCCATCTAAATATTCTAGCATTTTGGTTTTTAAATTTTTTTGCGCAAATGTTAATGGATTATGTATATTAGTATTTCCTTATAGTCTTGGCGGACATATACTTTGAAATGTTTGAGAGCTAGCAAAAGTCCTAATGTTTCTTTTTCCACCGTGGAATAGATTTTTTTGATGGCAATTTGGTTTTCTTGGAAAGTAGCCTACTGGCTTCTCTCTGCCCGATTTGTCATCCTGCAGTACAACTGCACCAACCCCCAGGTCGCTAGCATTGATCGCTATTTTGAAGGATTTAGCAAAATTTGAAGATTGTCTTTAGCTTTTTAAAAGCTGCCTGGCATTCATCTGATTGTACTACTTTTGTTCCTTTTATGTAGCAAATGGAGCAGCTACAGCACTAAAATTCCATACAAACTTCCTGTAAAAACAGCACATTCCTAACCGCCTCACTATTTCACATTTAGGTTTAGGTATAGGGAGCTCTACTGAGGCCTGTACCTTTTCTGTTTTTGGCAATACTTGTCCTTATCCCACTATGTGTGCAAAGTAAATTACTCTTGCTTTTCCGAATTTGTTTTTTTCCAGATTTATCACCAAGTCCACTGCTTGCAATTTTTTAAACCAAATTTTTAGCTGGTTTAGGTGTTCTTGCCAAGTGTTACTGTACATTATCAAGGTACACTACACAGTTGGGAACACTGGCTACTAAAGTGGCTGGGGCATTTTTTAACCCGAATGGCATCACCCGGCACTGGTAAAGACAGTCAGCTGTTACAAAAACTGATATTTATTTGGCTTGAGGAGTCAGGAACTTGCCAGTATCCCTTTAACAGGTCAATCTTGGTAAGAAACCTAGCACTGCCCACTCTGTCGATAGTCTTCTAAACGCGAATTGGGTAGGAGTCTGCCTTCGTTACCGCATTGACCTTTCTGTAGTCTATGCTAAATCAGGTTTAGGTACTAGAACTATTGGTGAACTCCAGCTACTTTTGACTAGGTTCGATCAAATTGTTTTCCAGCATATATCGGATTTCTGCTTTTACTTGGGTTTGTTTGTCTGAACTTAAATGGTAAGGATGTTGCTTTAAAGGAATGGATTCCCTTATATCCACATGTGTGGCTAAGGTTGTACATCCTGGCTTATCCCTACAGACTCCTCTAAATGTTGTGAAAAGCCTGGTTAGGTCTTTTAAGTCCAAAAGCATGTTGTCCAATTTTCCTATCCATTCTGTGTTCTCTAACCTGATAATTGGAGGCTCAATCTGAGAATTGTCTAAGCCTCTTTCTGCCTCATTCTCACCTATCCTTTTCCTTCTCCAGAGTCCCGATTACCTGACATACTTGTACTGGCTTATCCACCTCCCTGCGATAATATTGCTTTTAACATATTGATGGACACAACTGATTCTTCTGGCGATCAGAGGTATCAATCAAGTAATCTGCCTTGCCTACCCTTTTAATCACTTTATATGGGCCACTGAACCATGCTTTTAATTCCCCTTGTAACGGTAACAACACTAATACTTCATCCCCTGGTGAAAATTGCAGGTCTTTACATTCTTATCTGCCCATTTTTTTCATATTGACTTGTGTCATGCAGGCCCCCACCTGCCAAGAATGAGGCACACATTACTTTGCCACATGAACATCAAAGCTTAAAATTGCTGCTGGGAAGAAAAGAGGGCCTATCACAAGCAATTGCCAGGCCCCTCGCCAGAAGGACCTTTTTTTGCATACTTGCAGACAGTGTTGGAACAAAGGAATCAGTCCCTGCTTCCCCAATACACAGAAGACCTGGTCCGATCTGTTTAGTCACATGACCAACTGGCAGTTGGAGTTTTTTGAATTTGAACTTGCCACAGAGTTTTAAAACTCAAAGCTGTTTGCTCCTGGACTGAGAACATCTCTCTCCTATCTGCTCCCATCTCTTTCTCACGGAACTGAAGAGCCATTGAAGACGCATCAGCCCCAAGAGAGAAAAGTCTCCTACAGTGAACAAGGTTCAAGAAGAATACTGGGCCCCAACGAAAAACAAGAATTACCTACAAAAAGATTACAGTGAGCTTGAAGCACAGTAAGCAAAACTCTTCTGTTTAGTTTAGTTTAGAGATACAGCACTGAAACAGGCCCTTCGGCCCACCGAGTCTGTGCTGACCATCAACCACCCATTTATACTAATCCTACACGAATCCCATATTCCAATAACATCCCCACCGGTCCCTATATATTTCCCTACCACCTACCTGTACTAGGGGCAATTTATAATGGACAATTAACCTACCAACCTGCAAGTCTTTGGCATATGGGAGGAAACCGGAGCACCCGGTGAAAACCCACGCAGACACAGGGAGAACTTGCACATTGAATTAGAGTTTAAGTTTAAGGTTTAATAAATTTCACTTTTCTTCTTTAAACCTAAGGGAGCCTGTTTATGATCATTTCTTTGCCTTATAATTGGAAAGTGGTAAACAAGGATTCACCAAGGAGGAGCTCAAAATACTATTTAAAATTAAACCCTGTTACAATAAGACCAACTGAAGACAGTAAAAGACCCCGAGATACAACCAGGTGTGAAAGGTAACACTTGGGATGCTTTAAGGTGTTCCTGAACCACACCACAAGCTTTTGTGAGCCTTTCTCAGAACACCGAAGTCTAGTATCGAAGATTCTTTCCTTTGTTCTAAGAATATGTCTTTTGAGTTTTAGAGGACCTCTTACTTCATGACTGAAACTAGCCCTTTATTCCAGTCATGCGGATATTCGTGACAGTATGTTCTAATCATAGTTTTGAGGGTTGGATGGTACCTCTCTCTAAAACTCCTTGTGACTGTGGGTGATATGCTGAAGATTTCAACTGTCTGATACCAAATTGCCTACGACGACTTCTAATATCTTAGACATGAAATTAGACCCTTGATCCGATTGAACTTCAAGTGGTAATCCATATCTTAAAGAATTGGGTTAACTGTTCTACGACTATTTTAGCTGTAATTGTCCTCAAAGGAATGGCCTCTGGAAATTGAGTAGCCATATCCATGATAGGTATGCTTTGATGTCCCGCTTTTGTTTTTGGCAAGGGTCCTACGCAGTTTACCTGCTAAATGATTCCTCAATCACTGGTATGGGAATGAGTGGTGCCGGTTTTTTCATAGGTTATGTTTTTCCCACCATTTGGCAGGTATGGCATGTCCTACAAAATTGTCGTCTCCTTTGTCAGGCCTGGCCAGTAATAATGTTGGCTTATACGTGATTTAATCTTCTGAATCTCGCTACTTCCTGCAAAAGGAATGTCATGAGCTAACCTTAATAATCCCTGGTGATATATACCACTATCTGCTCAACAACTGTTCACTCTTTGTCCCCAGGCCTGTGAGGCAGTCTACATTTTCTCCTCAAAACCCCGTTTTCCATATAATAGCCTTCTGGAACTCCTTTTGTCTCGGCTTCTGTCAGAGCCATCTGTGCCAATCTGTGTAACTCTGGATCAGCCTGCTGTGCTGCAATGATAGAAGATCTGCTAAACATCTCATTTGGATTATCTAAATCCTCAAATAAGTTTTCAGATACTTGGCTATCTGTTTGCGGTGCTACTTTTTACCTCCAACAATGGAACCTGTTTAGCCATTGCTCAGGTGACTACAAACGCAGGAAATATTCCTGGAACTTGTTCCTGTAATTGTTCCGTTTCTTTAACTTCACTTGGTTCCTCTGTCTTCATCGGAGAAACTGTTATTTTTGATCCAGCCAAATCATTTCCGAGGAGTAGATCAATTCTGTCTACTGGCAAACTGTTACCATCCCAGATTTTAAGTCACTTTCTAGGCATATGTACTCCCCGCCAATTCCATTAACTAAAACTTTAGCGTTCAAGGTGCTCTCTGGTGGAAATGTTATACCTTTCCCCAACAAGAATGTTTGTTTGGGTTGCTCCTGTATCCCTGAGTATAATAGGTTTTCCTGCCTCAGTTAAAGGATCTGGAGTTACTTTCTCCTTCGACAAAAATTCATTATAACTTTCGGGTATCTTATTCTAAACCTCGACACTCACTTCAGTTTTTGTATCTGGTTTTACAGCTGCCATTAAAGCTACAGCCTGGTCTGCTGTACTCTCAGTCAGAGCTACTTTCTCTGCATTAGCTTTGTGTACCACAACAAGTCCTATGTATTTACCTCACAATTTTCAGCACTCTGAACGAAGATGACCCATTTTGTGGCAATGATAACACTTTGGCTTGCGAACCTCACTCCCTTTTCCCTTCCTCCTCTTTTCAGAACACACTTTTTTGTATCCTTTTGATATTAAGCACCCAGTCCTCACCATTTTTAAGCCACATTTCTGTTGCCATTGCATCATACTCCCACAGAGCTATTTACACCAACTTTATTCACCACACTGAGTCAGTTTACACACAGGTCTTTGTAGTCCTCCTGAGTCTGCTATCTAATATGATACTATTTGCTTCTCTAGTATTATCTGACACTCATTCTTTTATGCACTTTTATTCCTGTTCACTTTATATACTCTGGTGCCTATTGCCCTACCAATTTAATTTAAACACTTTCCCCCACCCACACTCGTGAACCTGCCTGCGAGGGCATTGGTCCTAGTCCTGTTGAGTTGCAACCCATCCTTTTGAATAGGTGCTTCCTGGCCCAGAGCTGCTCCCAATGCCCCAAGAATCTGAAGCCCTCCCTCCTGCACAATGCCTTAAGCCACACATTGATCCTCCCTATCTTCCTTTTTCTATTCTCACTAGTGCATGACACTGGGAGTAATCCAGAGATTAATACCTTCAAGGTCCTACATTATAACCTCCTCCCTGAAAACCTGACAGTAGACAGTAGGACTTCCCAATACCTGCCCTCTCTGTTATTGGTACTGACATGTACCACAACTTCTGTCTCACTCCCTTCCCCCTGTCGAATGTTCTGCACCCTCTCCGTGATTTCCTTTACTCTGGTATGGGGGACGCTCAGTGACTTATAGAAATACCTGTCTATAATTATGGAATCTCCTATAACGATTGCACTTCTACTCTTTGCTGTAACCTCCTGTGCATTCCCTTGCCCTTGATGCCATGATCCTGTCTGCACTCTCTCAAGGTGTCGTCACTCCCAGCAGTCTCCATTGCTGAGTACTGATTTGAGAGTGGCACACCTCTCGGACTCTTCCTACTCTTCTGAATGCCAGCCAAACCACCCCCTCCCCAATCTACTATCTCACTGCCTGTGGGGTGACCACCTACTGTAAAGTACAATCCAGGAAACTCTCACTCTTCCTAATGCTCTGGAGAAACTCCAGCTGCCCCTGGGTTTTTCAGTAGATTTGTTGGGAATTTAGAATAGTGGGAATGGAGGTTACGGCAGTTGTATGTTCCTCCTGCAGAATGTGGGAGGTAACGGTCGCCAAGAGTGTCCCTGCTGACTGCATCTGCGGGAAGTGCACCCAACTCCAGCTCCTCGAGAACCGCGTTAGGGAGCTGGAGCTGGATGAACTTCGGATCATTCGGGAGGCGGAGGGGGTTATTGAGAGGAGTTATGGGGAGGTAGTCACACCTCAGGTAAAAGAAGTAGGTAGATGGGTTACCGTCAGGGGAAGGAGAGGGAACCAGCAGGCAGTGCAGGGATCCCCTGTGGCCGTTTCCCTCAACAACAGGTATACCGTTTTGGATACTGTTATGGGGGATGACTTAACAGGGGTAAGCAATGGGGTACAGGTCTCTGGCACAGAGTCTGTCCCTGTTGCTCAGAAGGGAAGGGGGAAGAGGAGCAGAGCATTAGTCATTGGGGACTCCATAGTTAGGGGAACAGATAGGAGGTTCTGTGGGAACGAGAGAGACTCACTGTTGGTGTGTTGCCTCCCAGGTGCCAGGGTTCGTGATGTCTCGGATCGTGTTTTTGGGATCCTTGAGGGGGAGCAGCCCCAAGTCGTGGTCCACATAGGCACCAACGACATAGGTAGAAAGAGAGATGGGGATTTAAGGCAGAAATTCAGGGAGCTAGGGTGGAAGCTTAGAGCGAGAACAAACAGAGTTGTTATCTCTGGGTTGTTGCCCGTGCCACATGATAGCGAAGCGAGGAATAGGGAGAGAGAGGAGTTGAACACGTGGCTGCAGAGATGGTGTAGGAGGGAGGGTTTTGGTTTCCTGGATAATTGGGGCTCTTTCTGGGGTAGGTGGGACCTCTACAAACAGGATGGTCTTCACTTGAACCAGAGGGGTACCAATATCCTGGGGGGGAGATTTGCTAGTGCTCTTCGGGGGGGTTTAAACTAATTCAGCAGGGGAATGGGAACCTAAATTGTAGTTCCAGTGTACAGGATGTTGAGAGTAGTGAGGTCAGGGATAAGGTTACAAGGACGCAAGAGGGCACTGGCAAGCAAGAACTTGGTTTAAAGTGTGTCTACTTCAACGCCAGGAGCATCCGGAATAAGGTGGGTGAGCTTGCAGCATGGGTTGGTACCTGGGATCTCGATGTAGTGGCCATTTCGGAGACATGGGTAGAGCAGGGGCCGGAATGGATGTTGCAGGTTCCGGGATTTAGATGTTTCACTAAGAACAGAGAAGATGGTAGAAGAGGAGGGGGTGTGGCATTGTTAATCAAGGAGAGTATTACAGCGGCAGAAAGGACGTTTGAGGACTCGTCTACTGAGGTAGTATGGGCCGAGGTTAGAAACAGGAGAGGAGAGGTCACCCTGTTGGGAGTCTTCTATAGACCTCCAAATAGTTCCAGAGATGTAGAGGAAAGGATAGCGAAGATGATTCTCGACAGGGGCGAGAGTAACAGGGTAGTTGTTACGGGGGACTTTAACTTTCCAAATATTGACTGGAAATACTATAGTTCGAGTACTTTAGATGGGTCAGTTTTTGTCCAGTGTGTGCAGGAGGGTTTTCTGACACAGTATGTAGACAGGCCAACCAGGGGCGATGCCACATTGGATTTGGTACTGGGTAATGAACCCGGCCAGGTGTTAGATTTAGATGTAGGTGAGCACTTTGGTGATAGTGATCACAATTCGGTTAGGTTTACCTTAGCGATGGGCAGGGACAGGTATATACCGCAGGGCAAGAATTATAGCTGGGGGAAAGGAAATTATGATGCGATTAGGCAAGATTTAGGATGCGTAGGATGGGGAAGGAAACTGCAGGGGATGGGCACAATCGAAATGTGGAGCTTATTCAAGGAGCAGCTACTGCGTGTTCTTGATAAGTATGTACCTGTCAGGCAGGGAGGAAGTTGTCGAGTGAGGGAGCCGTGGTTTACTAAAGAAGTTGAAGCGCTTGTCAAGAGGAAGAAGGCGGCTTATGTTAGGATGAGACGTGAAGGCTCAGGGCGCTTGAGAGTTACAGGCTAGCCAGGAAGGATCTAAAGGGAGAGTTAAGAAGAGCAAGGAGAGGACACGAGAAGTCATTGGCGGATAGGATCAGGGAAAACCCTAAGGCTTTCTATAGGTATATCAGGAATAAAAGAATGACTAGAGTTAGATTAGGGCCAATCAAGGATAGTAGTGGGAAGTTGTGTGTGGAATCAGAGGACATGGGGGAAGTGTTAAATGAATATTTTGCGTCAGTATTTACAGTAGAGAAAGAAAATGTTGTCGAGGAGAATACTGAGATACAGACTACTAGGCTAGATGGGATTGAGGTTCACAAGGAGGAGGTGTTAGCAATTTTGGAAAGTGTGAAAATAGATAAGTCCCCTGGGCCAGATGGGATTTATCCTAGGATTCTCTGGGAAGCCAGGGAGGAGATTGCAGAGCCTTTGTCCTTGATCTTTATGTCGTCATTGTCGACAGGAATAGTGCTGGAAGACTGGAGGATAGCAAATGTTGTCCCCTTGTTCAAGAAGGGGAGTAGAGACAGCCCTGGTAATTATAGACCTGTGAGCCTTACTTCGGTTGTGGGTAAAATGTTGAAAAAGGTTATAAGAGACAGGATTTATAATCATCTTGAAAAGAATAAGTTCATTAGTGATAGTCAGCACGGTTTTGTGAAGGGTCGGTCGTGCCTCACAAACCTTATTGAGTTTTTCGAGAAGGTGACCAAACGGGTGGATGAGGGTAAAGCAGTGGATGTGGTGTATATGGATTTCAGTAAGGCGTTTGATAAGGTTCCCCACGGTAGGCTATTGCAGAAAATACGGAAGTATGGGGTTGAAGGTGATTTAGAGCTTTGGATCAGAAATTGGCTAGCTGAAAGAAGACAGAGGGTGGTGGTTGATGGCAAATGTTCATCCTGGAGTTTAGTTACTAGTGGTGTACCGCAAGGATCTGTTTTGGGGCCACTGCTGTTTTGTCATTTTTATAAATGACCTGGAAGAGGATGTAGAAGGGTGGGTTAGTAAATTTGCGGATGACACGAAGGTCGGTGGAGTTGTGGATAGTGCCGAAGGATGTTGTAGGGTACAGAGGGACATAGATAGGCTGCAGAGCTGGGCTGAGAGATGGCAAATGGAGTTTAATGCGGAAAAGTGTGAGGTGATTCACTTTGGAAGGAGTAACAGGAATGCAGAGTACTGGACTAATGGGAAGATTCTTGGTAGTGTAGATGAGCAGAGAGATCTTGGTGTCCAGGTGCATAAATCCCTGAAGGTTGCTACCCAGGTTAATAGGGCTGTTAAGAAGGCATATGGTGTGTTAGCTTTTATTCGTAGGGGGATCGAGTTTCGGAGCCACAAGGTCATGCTGCAGCTGTACAAAGCTCTGATGAGACCGCACCTGGAGTATTGCGTGCAGTTCTGGTCACCGCATTATAGGAAGGATGTGGAAGCTTTGGAAAGGGTGCAGAGGAGATTTACTAGGATGTTGCCTGGTATGGAGGGAAGGTCTTATGAGGAAAGGCTGAGGGACTTGAGGTTGTTTTCGTTGGAGAGAAGGAGGAGGAGAGGTGACTTAATAGAGACATAAGATAATCAGAGGGTTCGATAGGGTGGATAGTGAGAGTCTTTTTCCTCGGATGGTGATGGCAAACACGAGGGGACATAGCTTTAAGTTGAGGGGTGATAGATATAGGACAGATGTTAGAGGTAGTTTCTTTACACAGAGAGTAGTAGGGGCGTGGAACGCCCTGCCTGCAACAGTAGTAGACTTGCCAACTTTAAGGGCATTTAAGTGGTCATTGGATAGACATATGGATGAAAATGGAATAGTGTAGGTCAGATGGTTTCACAGGTCGGCGCAACATCGAGGGCCGAAGGGCCTGTACTGCGCTGTAATGTTCTAATTCTAATTCAAGCTCTGAAGTCCTGAGCTCGAGCTCAAGCAGCTGGAGACACTTCCTACACACGTGATTCCCCAAGACACTTTAAGTGTCCTGAAGTTCCCACGTGGCACAGGGAATTGCAAGCAACCAGTCTCAGCTGCCCATCCATGATTTAAGAAAAAATTGCTAGCCCCTCTTTTTTCGAATCTAGTTAGTATCTTGTATTAACTAATTAATTTTAATTAATGCCTCGTGACTTGCTCTGTGCTAATACTCTTAATATTAATTCCCTTACTGTCATACTTAACCTGATTGAAAGTTCATTAATTAATGTATAAATTTAATATAGTACCTTATAGTTTCCCTGCCCTAGTTTTTTTTCTAAATGCCTAATCCTCACTAAGCAATCCCTACCTGCTGCCCTCTGACATCACTGCTTGCTTTTTTGGAAATACACCGATCAGGAATTTGTGCACTTTTGGTCATGTTGATTAGACTGTGCAAAGCTTCTTGCTGCTGGATCAAAAAGTCTGACTTTAATGCTAGTATCAGTTTTTTTACCATTCGTACCTGATTAATTTTAAAAACAGTGGCAGAGTCATATGCAGTTTTCCCCTGGTGCATCTTGGTATTCTGAAGACTGTGTTTAACAACACAATGGCGCAGTACACACACATGCGTAAATGCAGTGTCATTGACTGAAACATCACTGTCATAGTCTCTGGCAGCTGCAAGTAATGAAGATGGCTCTGCTCAATCTTGCACAGAAAAGCAAATAAACTGTCCATTGACAAAGTCAGTTTAAAAAGTGCAAACTTCCCTTTTTTTTTGTTCACCCCAAAATGACCACTTCTACCCTTATATAAAAGCAAAATACTGTGGATGCTGGAAATCTGAAATTAAAACCAGAAATGCTGGAACCACTCAGCAGTCTGGCAGCATCTGTGGAAAGAGAAGCAGAGTTAACATTTCGGGTCAGTGACCCTTCTTCAGAACTTTTACCCTTCCTCACTCGCTGCTTGTCTCCTCCCACAGCTTGTTCTCCCTGCTTCCTCCTAACCAACTGCTTGCCTCTTGTTTTGCTTGCCGCTTCAATCGCGGCTTGTTTTACCGCCGCCCCCCCCCCCCCCCGCCCGCAACAACACTTCATGGCTTCAATTACCCACCGCACCCAGTCGTTCAATTATCCCCCATGGCTCGCTTGCCCCATCACTCACTCGCAGCGCACCGTGATGTCAACGTTTGCATGCTCAAGTTGATCCTGGAAAATTTGTGGACGCATTCTGAGGACGCTGGAGCTTGCCCGTGCACTGGCAGATTTGCCAAAAGGCACACTATTATGAATGTAATGTTTGTTTCCTTGCATTGCTCTACACTGAGAACCTGGAATGTTTAAGATCAAGTTATGTGGCAGAATTGTCATTCTTTCTTTCATTTTAAGGAGTTAAATGCAAGCATCAGTTCTCACCTGTGGCCTTGAATTCATTGCTGTTGTATAACTGCACCAGATACAGGAGCTGCAAGTGAAGAAGTTATAACAGTGCTTGCATCCAAATGTATCTGCTGCCAAAAATGACTGGAAAGCATTTTTGCAACTCAATTTTGTAATTCTTCATTAGGAGATGTATTATGTGGCTCATTCTGCAGGCAATATCTAAACTTCTGTGCCTGCTTGATGGCTTTCCTGAAATCCCGATACTGGAGGTGCTGACTTGTGTGTCCAGCCTCTTGATATCTATTTTTAATCTTTAAGAAAAACTGGACAGTGAAATTTTATGTTAATTCATACACTGGTATCATTTTTATGGAGACTAGTTTCCATCTATTCCAAAGTTGCTGATTGAATAGGTCAAGTTGGGCAAGTTTGAACTTAGTTTGTGATGGACTACCTTCTATATGTTGTAATCAGAAGTCCAAAATGCAAAATGATAACGTTTCACATGACTAAATCTTCTGTTTTATTGCAATACCTTGCCACTTTATTGTGGAAATGCTTTGTGTTTGAAGTATAATGCTCAAAGAAAATCTTGCATTTAATGTTTTTCAGACTAGAAGATCAATACAAAAGCTATTAGAATGGGAAAACAACAGATTGTATCACAAGGTGAGAAAATTGAAGTGTTTCCATGTGTGTTAAGTGTATAAATAAGTACTATAGTTGTTTGTTATGATTTGGCAAAACCTGCCAGTAACTGTGCTGATGAAGATTCTAAATAAAGTTAAGGTTTTCAACCAGTAAGTCCACATGGTGGCGCTATATTTTGCTTGTACATTGTAACACTTGGACCTGAAAGAATCATAGAACAGTTACAACACAAAGAGGCCATCGTGTCCGTTCCATCTCTCTGCGCGAGCAACTCAGTTGGTCCCACTCCCCTGCCTTTTCCCCATAGCCCTGCAAATTTTTTCTATTCAGATAATTACCAAAATCCCTTTTGAAAGCCACAATTGAATCGTTCATCTAAATGTCCCAAGATATTCTTTGTATTTTCTCACTGCCAAGTTCTAATGTTATATGGTTCAAAATTATCATATTGCATTAAGGGAGAATTCAGTCATCTCCATCTTGTCTGTCTACTCTGACAAAGTTAATAATTTGTACAGATCTCTGTATTGTGGAAAGTTTATTTTAGAAAGGAGAGAGAAGATGAAAACTAAACTATAGGAGGGATGCTGACATATTTAGCATGTTGACACGATTAAGTTCAGCCATGTGGTCAACTCTCCTAAAACCCTGTTTGAATCTGTCCAGTCCAGCTTTCACCACTTTCACTGCATTGAAGTGGACCTTTGCTGAAGTCACATGTTACATCCGATATGACTCAAACCGTGGGTGTTTATTCCTGCTACACATTTCAGCAGCAGTGACTATTTCATTCTCCTTCACTACTTCCCCGTTGGGCTGCTTTTGCATGGTTTCATTCCTGTCTGTCTGGATGCATTTCCAACAATGGCGTCTCTTCTCTACAGTCCTCTCTAGCCTTCTCCAAGGATTGATTTCTTGGCTTCCTCAAGTACTACATGTTGTCCCTCAGACATATCTGTGGCATGGAATCAGCTTTTGTATATATGCTGAAACTGCTGACAACGAGCTCCACCTCTATACCTTTGTTCTTAATGCCATGACCACTTTCATGCTAATGGGCTGCCTATTTGTCATCAAATCTTGGACAAGTCACAGCTTCTTTCTACTAAACCTTAGGCAGACTAAGGCCTTAATTTTTGGCACCTGCCATAAAATGCTGATACTGATGTCATTTGCAGCCCTGGGCATTTGCTCAGGCTGAACTATGTGCAGTCTCTGCATCATACTCAATTCCTTCTGAACTGGGCTTCATTATTTTCACCACAAAGATAGCTTGTGATTTAAAGATTGCTCTAATCTCTGCAGCATTGCCTGTCTCTGCTGCAACCCTCATTCAAGCTTTGGTTATCTTCATACTTAATTACCTCACTGCCCTCTTTGCTGGACTTCCATTGTTCACACTCCGTATATTTCAAGTTTTCCAAAATGCAGCTGTTATCCTGTCCTGCACAGTCTCATTTCACCCATTTGCTGTTTTCCATATTTCCTTGTCACTTCAGATTCCACCATGGCCTCATTCCTACTTTTGCAACCTCCTCCAGCCTTATTTCCATTCCCTCATCTTGCAGTCCTTGAACTTTGGCCTCCTGTGAATTGCCCTCACTTTGTCCCACATTTGGTAGGATTTTTAGTAGTCTTATCCATACTCTACAACTCCCTCATTAATCCCCATGGTCTCTACTTGTTTGTCCTCCATTACAATCCTTCCAAAGACCTATCTTTTTGATATAGTCTTAAGTCAGCTCTTTGATCTCTATCCCATGGTTTTGTATCTGTTTCTCTTACTGTTTTTCTATAAAGCATCTTAAGATGTTTCCAGTGATAAAGTTGCTACATTAATGCAAGTTGTTCTTCACCTGAATACTTTATTTGTTGAATGTACAGGGAAGGGGGAAGAATAATCTTGGCCCAATTCAGTGATAGCAATACCAATTAAATCACCACTAGCAGCATAGAAGAGTGAGTAGTGAGACTGAAAAGATAGACTTTCAGATATTGATTGTCTAATATTCTGAATGGCAGATGTTTTAGTAAATGTGGTTTTACTGGAGTTTCTCTTCACTGTTCATATAATGAAGTAATGAAATTACCTCGGAAATTGAAATCTTTGGCTTACCTAATATAGCACTCGCTCTAGGATTTATTTTTAAGGGAAAGTTTTATTTATCTTCAGCTAAATGTGTGTTTCTTGTTTTGGGATTAGCTTGGTTTGCACTGGAAGTTAAGTAAAAGGAAATGTGAGTCCAGTAACATGATGGAATATGTAAGTACACCTGTATTTTTGATGACCTTGTTACAAAACATTTTTGCTTTGCCAATTTTCTCCCCTCCTCTGAAGACACTGATTCTTGCTAGGACATGATTTCATGGGCACAGCCAATGGTCATTCTTTATGTTGAGCCTAGCCAATGAATGTCAACAGGATGTTTTGAGGACATCACACCGAGTCTGAATTATCCTTGCATAACATCCATAGGATATTTTCCAGCAGGACTTACTGGATACCGAGCAAGAGTGGGAGGATTGGCTGATGAGTTATTTTATTTTTCATCAAGGTCACCATAACCACTGCCCTGATTGAAATTAGCTAACTAGCAGCAGACCTGGAATTGAAATAAGGAAAGGAAGCAAAAGTCAGTAGGCTGGTCACCCCCGCTTGTCTGATTCTTTGTGGCTGTCTCAAGAACAGCTTTGGTAGAGGCCTGAGACTAGTTGCCCACTTGTGTTCTTGATTTGGAATAGTACAACATGCAGGACGAGAGTTATTGTGTTGCGAGTGTATTAGTTGTCCCAGCATATATTAATTCCACGTTTTAACTTTTTGAAGTGAACTTATTCCTGTACTACCCATATTTTATTCGATTCTGCTGAAAGTTTCAGATCCTTATTCTGCAGTCCGTAGAATATTGAATGACAAATGCTGTTTATAAACAAGTAACTTTTCTTGTTCTTTACAGGTAATACTAATAGAGTTCTTACCAAAATTTCCTATATTCCGACCGGACTGAGAAAAGGCCCATTCATCGAGAAGCAAAAGCTATCATTCCTGCCCTTAGTGCCTTGTAGATATCTGAACAGATGACTGCCAATACACCTGTTTTAACAGTAATCTACTGTAGTTAGTGTAGATACCTTTCTAATCTATTTTCTTTCGTGAAGCACATTTTGCACATGTATTATTTTCCCTTTCTCTGAAGTGTTGCACTCAATCTGTTACCGCATTCATCTGATGAATGCAGAGATGTTCACTTTGAAAAAAACTCAAATCTTATACATAGTTCTTCTGTCCATATTGTACAGTGTGGTATATTAATGTTTACAGAATGTATTCCTTTACTGCATCCTATGAGTTTTGAAATGTGGAAGGATTCTATGTATTCATAGAAATTAGCAATGCAGCTGGAAGAGAAAGTGCCTTTGTATTACAGTAGGAATAATTACTCCCATTGAAGTAAAAGGTCCAATCTAATATACACTGCATGTGGAAAAATGACCACGGAAGTGGAATAGATAACTAATATTTCTGTGATAGAGTTACTGAACTTATCAAATGTTCTGATCATTATTGTCTTCTACAGGTAACTAAGTTTTATTAAAGCATAAAATGTTGAATATTATATTTCATTTTAGATGAAGGATAAAATGGATGAAAGATTCCATGTGTAGTTCTTATTAGTATCAAAGTACACTTGGTTAATGTGTTTCCTCTCACCCCACAATACTGTTTGTCTTTTTAATTTTTGCTCTAGCTTTGGTAGCCCTGCTGAAACATAACTAAAAGATCCACTTTCCCTTTTGAGAATCAATGTTCGTTGCTTTGTTGGTAACACCCCATGATGAGTTTGTCACATTACTAAGTAACACTTAACTTCTAAGAATTATACAGGATATTACATTGTGAAAGAAGATTACATTATCAATATTTGTCAACAAAAAGTTTTAATTTCTCTCCCTCCAAAGCATTCTCCTATAGAATTGGAACACAAGTCTCCAAAGTTTGGGGGACAGAGTTACTGAAGATGCAAATTATACATGTTGCTGAGCTTCCTTTTTTGGGAATATTAACTTTTTATTTCTAATAATTAAGTGCACCTTTTTTTAGTAAGTACTCTGTGAACCTTTAAAATAGTGAAGCCAAAACACATTATTATCTCATTGTCTTTTTTACGCTTTCAGTAACTTGTACCTTCTTGCTTCAAGATATTCATTAGTATAATACCAGACTTTTTTATATAGTTTTTTTTTAAAAAGGCAGAACATTTAAGAATTTTATGAACTCTTAAAAAATGTACCTGCCATTGCATTCAGTAACCCAAATATTCTTGGGTGACTGTAGATGGCTGCAGACGGTGTCCCATTTATTGTTAGGGACAGGAAGACAGAAAATGCCTTTTTGGTGCACTAAAGCTGGTCTCTGTAGTACCCAAACACACTCTTCATAGTATCCAGCTACATTTTTAAGCAAGCAGTCGATCCTTTGAATAAAGAAGTTCTTCCTAATATCTATTTTAAATTTGTGGTTTGGTACCACTCCCCTGACTCATTTTAATATTCTAGATTACCTTTGTCTATACTTTTTTTTCAATGTAATTTGTTGAAGACCCCCTCCTTCCTTTTATGTTTTTCCCCCTGCCCACCCAACATTTTAATTTAACATTTTTCCTGTTCCTTCTCCTTCACTGCCAAACTGAATTTTTTCATTTTGAAATTTTTAAGCATCATTAAGTGTATAAGTTTGTCATGTGAATTTTAACCAGTTGTTAAACTGAATAAAATTGGTCTGTAGATGTAGTGAAAGTGCCAAATTAACCAAATGGTTGTACCTGTGGAACTGGTTGTCCAAGCCACACATTTATCTGTTGATCAGAAGTGACAGATCTCAGGATAACTTGGAATAAAACCAAGATAATTGAAGTTTATGGATCATCACTCTGTGCAATCAATTTGACCCAGATTATTTCACAGTAATTTCTAACATTATGAAAACATAATTAATAGATAAAAGTAGCTTCCAGGAGCAAAAATCATGTTTGCCATATGGTTACACATACCCACACTTCTTAAAAAAATAATGAATCACCTTCTGCCTTGTGTATTCCCTCACTTTAATTCTGATGGGTCATTTTTATCTTATTTTATTTGGGTTATTTGAGAACTATCTAATTGCATCAGTGTGGCTAAAGTGATAGGAAGGGAAAGAAATAATTGCTATGTTGTGTTGAGGTAAAATGTAATACACATCAAATTTGTAAAAAAAAACTGATCGGACATTGTTACGTTTAGAATGGTAGATCACTGTAGTGGCCTGATGATTTTTGTAATGCAGTTTCCTTTTTATGTTGCCTATCTTGCTATTATTGTGCTGTTTGCCAGAATTTTACATCATATGTTAATAGGAAAACGTTACAAGGTAGTAACAATTTGAAGGGTTCATGAGATATCTCTGAACCCTGATATTCCTGCAGATTTTTTAAAAAATATATATAGTTTGTTTAATTTGAATGTTACTAGTACAGGTCCTAATAGGGAAGGGAATGTTCCATCTCAAATTTTTGAATAACCTGTTTTTCATGTTTTTTAATTTAATTGCAATTTTTATTTGTAAGTGCCACAAATGGGTCTTGTTAACTGCAGAAAAACAAAGTTCCAAATGTAGGTTTATATTTGGAAGCATTTTCTTCAAACCTGCTTGTAGCTTGTGGATGAAGCAGTTTAAAAGTTGGTCCAACAATCAGGACTACAGTGTGGTTGCATGATATAAGACTATACACAGTTGTAAATTACATCAAAAACTAAGGCAGTTATTTGTTGGTAACACTAAGTGAAGAATGTAGAATACACATTTTACTACATGTAATTTTTTAAACTAATTTTAGTTAAGTTATTTGACAGCTTAAAAGATGCTTTGTCAAGTGGAGCATGTTTTCAGTCAGTACTTAATTGATGTCAGCAGAAGAAAGTTAATTAATTCAAACATTTTTACTTGAATAAAGGTGAAAATTTGAAAAGGTTCACCATACATGGTTGCATAATGTTGGTTGTTTGAGTTACTAAACATGGGCTGGGGAAAGAGAAGAAATCAACCCTTATTTTCTAAACATAAATTTAAATCCTTTGTAACACCTAGTCTCTGCACTGTATTCCAATTACATCATTTAAACCACATGCTGGAAGTGTTGAATGTGCTGTAGACCAATGGATAAGCACATTGATAAATCAGTGTTTTATAAAATCTTTTCAAAAGTATTAGCCTAACCTGTAATGTGTTGACACTCAGTACAGTATTTCATCCGAGTTGCACATAACATTAGCAATTTTTAACAGGTCAGTAGTTCAAACAATCATGTTGTCATTGTTTGAATCTTTTACCACTTGAAGTATCTACTTCCCTTTCTTCTCTTTAACCCCTTCCCAAAATCGTCTTGTCATAATTATGCTTACTGTTAGCTGTTTGTGTATTTATAGAATGTACTAATTTCCATCCCATATATCATTTATGAATATGTATAAATAAAGCAAGTTTTAAGTATAGTGTGATGTTTTGACTGTTTTCTCCACTTCTCCCACCTAGAATCAGATGTATTTATTTGAAGATTTTTCATATTACAAAAATAAACAAAACCCACCATTTTTACTTTTGTGCAGATGGTGATATTGGAATAGATCACTTTTATATTTAACAAAATCTAGCAATGAATCCCTCTCTCTTACCTGATGAGTCTCACCATATTTTTTTTCCTTTGAAGAATATTGTAGTGGTTGGACTCTTCACCACTACATTATAACGGAACACTACAGTAGGCAACATTATCTGGTCATCACATTGGGGCCTTTCTGTGTGCAAATTGGCTGTCATGTTTCCTACATTACAACAATTACTACATTTTTTTTAAAAAACTTAATTGGCTGTAAAGTGCTTTGAGACATGCTGTGGTTGTGAATGGCACTATATAAACACAAGTTTTTTTTTTTAAGAACAGGATTATATCTTCACTCTTTGAGACGAGCATGAGCTCATGGAGAAACCAAAGTATTACCTTGTAGCATAAAAACAAAAGAACCTTACACAGAATTGATTACAAATACATTGTTTCTTTTGTCTATTGGTTTTAATATTGTAACTGATATGAGCTAACTCAGAGAAAGCATCAGCCTCTTAAATATTTTAGGTTGTTAACCATCGATATAGCTTTTTAGATTTGAAATATTGTAAATAGCTTTGTTTCCAATCATTACCAAGACCAGAAAAAGATGACTCTTTTTATGCATCAAGATAATGAGTGAAAAGAAAGACTTGCATTGCATGACCACTGGATGTTTCAAAGCATTTTACAGCCAATGAAGTACTTTTTTTTTTTGAATTGTAGCCATTGTTGTAATGTACGAAATGTGACAGCCAGTATGTACACAGCAAACTTCCACAAACAGCAATGTGAGAATTTTTTGTGATGTCGATTGAGCGATTAAATATTGGCCAGGACACCAACGATAACTCCCCTGCTCTTCGAAATAGTGCCATGGGATCTTTTACATCTGCCCGAGCAAGCAGATGGGGTATCAGTATAACATCTCATCTGAAAGACTGGCACCTCCAACAGTGCAGCACTCCCTTAGTACCTGCCTTGATTTATGTACTTAAGCCCTTGAGTGGAACTTGAACTCAGAACCTTATGATTTCAAGACTAGAGGGCTAGCGACTGAGCCACAACTGTCAGTGGTATGGAAATGGCACATTTTCTACTCTTGGCATGATAAAGAGTACCAGATCCACCTAGGTCATGTTTAGCAAAGCTGCTTTTCCCTCTGCCCAACAATGTTTCTTTGCCCCAGCACTAACAGAAAGTTGAAAATGCTGCACTTCCAACACCATACATGCTTATTGGAAATTTCACTTGGGTCATTAGTAAAGCAAATTTATGCTGTGGATTTGTGTTTTAAACGAGCAGGTTGAGACTGGAATACTTTTTGCATCCAGTATCAAATATTTCAAAGCAGCTATAGCATAAGCTTTAAGTTTAAGTTCCCAACAGTGCACCCCATTTCCAGATACCTACCTGCTTGTTGATCAGCTATTTTTTTGTAAACTTTTGAGTAAAACCCAAACAAATTCTGTTTGAACAATTTTATAGTGTGAATTTACTGCTATTCAGAATTGGATTGTCCCACATTCCACTTGGACATCAGAGAGAGGGGACCTTCATTCATTCAGTCTGGAATACATTCAAATCCATATTGAATAGTCAAAGTATCTGTATAAACACAATGTTCCAGCTAATGTCTGATAATATACTGATTAAGTGTTTCATCTCAAGAAACTGAAAGACCATCAAACTTCTATTAGGTACCTTTAATATGTAACACCCATTGGAATTCATGAGTTACAGAAAGATGGTCAGTCTGTGTAAATCCATGAGAACTATATACTCTAATCACATTCCTCTGTCCCTGTACCCTTTTAATATTTTCTGTCTTTATATTTCAGTAGTATATAATTGAGCTTAATCAATCATTTCGTTATTCATGCAGCACTGTATCTTTTTAATCCCAATTTTCCTCTTTTTAAATATTATTTACTTGGCTTTAGTGAACTTTGGATGGTGAAACCATGTTATTAAAATAAGCTAGTTGCCTTGGGAAAATGGACATTGCTTTTGCCTTTTCAATACCGCATTTCCCATTGCACAACCTTCATTTTCTCCCAGGCACTGAAGCAGTTTTCTTGTACTGTTCCTCTTCATAGTGATTAAAGAAATTACCACAGTGGAGAAAAATATACCGGTTGTGTACAAACATGGTTCATGTGCCTGTCTTGTTTCTACATCTAAATTAGTATGTCTCAGACCTAGGCTGATGAGAGTTTTAGGTTGTTTATTTTGTAAAGTGTATCAAATATATTTCAATGTGTACAACTTTGATTAAAATCAGATGTCATATTACACTAACATTTTCTAGATAGTTTGCATAAGTAGATCTATGGAAACTCCAAAGCATCATTGAAGCCACACGTGGGAGTATTATGCCCAGTTGTCCTGTACTTACAAAGTGGTAAAGTGCAGTAGAGAGGATTCAGAGAAAGGCAACAAAGATTTCAGATTTTAAATGGCTGTGAAAAGACAATAAAGGAATTTATATGAATTCTCATTTTAAAAATTTCATTAGGTAAAAGATCAATGAAGATCAAAGGAGTTAAAACAAAATATTAACTTGCACCAGTATAGCAACTTTAATATACAAGATATCTGAATGCACTTTACCATGGAATCATAAGGGGAATAAATGCCAAGCCATGGGAACAAGGTTAGGAGGGTGAATTGAGGCTTAGTTAAAATAGATGGGTTATCAGAATTTTAAAATAATAGGAAAGAAGCAAAGTAGGAGGATGTGGCAAGGGAGATCTAAATAGTAAGGTTGAGGAGACAAAGTTCTGCCACCAATGGTGGTGCGAAATAAGGGGAGTATGCACAGGAAGCCAGGGGTTGAGAGCTAAAGGCTGCCAAAAAGAATATAAGGCTGGCAAAGTTTAGAGGTAGCAAGTGCAAAGCCATGCAGAGATTTGAAGATGAGGACAAAGGTGGTTGATGGAAGGCCAACACATAAAGCACTGGACTAATTAGGTCTGAGTGTGTCAAAAGTGCAGCAGAGATTTGGATCACTGAGGTAGGGGTTGAACAGCAATCTTGCAGAGAGGGAAATAAGCAGATGATGGCAAGGATGTGAAGTATGAAGCACAGGCATTGAGCACAACACTGAGGATGTATTTACATGAGTTGTGAGGAGAGAGGGTGGCATCAATGTCCAGAGAGTGGAATTTGTGATGTGACCCCAAAATGATGGCTTTGGCCTGCCCAATCTACAGCTGTCTTTTAGGGTATGCAGCAGAAGCCTTGATCACTGCTGAAATCTTGCTTTGCTGATGTTGGCTGATCTCTCCTGGTTAAGTTTTGTTCTGCCTTGATTCTGTGTCTTGACAAACTTTTGTTGTAGGATTAATTTTTCCTGATTTCATTGATTTTTGCTTGGATAGAGGGCTGAATTTTCAGGTCCCACTGAGGATGGGAATGGAGGCAGACGCAGCCAAAAATATCAATGCTGGCCATCGTGCCAGTTTCCCGGCGCCAGCAAGTTTCACCAGGAAGGGGGAAGGCGGCCCCAAGATGCATTAAGGAGGCCAATTAACATTGTTAAAGAGCTTGTTAAGGGACATACTCTGATTTTGATAGGGATGCACGTTCTGTCTGAGGCAGACCAGCTGAACAGAGGCAGACACACAGCAGGGAGCCAGTCATGGCCGATCCAACAAATTAGGTGGACACCTGAAACGGTGAATGGTGCAGAGGGGGACTCAGCCATTGGGAAACAGATGCCATCAGGTCAGCACAGATGGCGGGGACAGTGGATGGTAAGCGTTTGGGCATTGCAGGGGGATGTCACCCTCTTGGAACTGAGGGGGAAAGACTGCCAAGCACAATTGGGAGACCACCTGAGCACAAGGAAGGATGCAACTGGCAATGGCAGCATGACTCAGATTTTGGGTTCAGTAGTGATGAGGAGCAACATCCTCTGCAGGAAGGGCAGAGCCCAGGCATCAGGAGGGCAGAGGAGAGGGATGAGGGGCAGGAAGGACATGGAGGTCATACCCTCAGCATAGGATCTACTGGCGAAGAATGAACTACCTGGAGATGCAGGAGACTGTGGCTTCCAGGGAAATGGTCACAGACACCTGTTCCCTCCTCATTAAAGACCTCAGACCTTGCAGCACTGCTCACCATGTTCTGCCAGGAGCCGTCAAAGTCACTGTGGCCTTGAACTTCTCGGTTTCTGACTCCTTCCAAGGATCTCCTGCAGACCTTGATGTCATCTGGCAAATGGCAGCACACCACTGCATCTTGCAGGTCATTGGTGCCCTATTTATAGAGCTGGACAGTACATTCAATTACAGACAGACATGGCCTTTCGTCGCCATCACTCGATTCCCCCAGGTGCAGCGTATTATCAATTGTGGCCATGTAGCCATCAAGGAACCGACTGACTGCAAATGAGAGTTATCCACAAGAAGGACTTCCACTCTCAATGTTCAGCTGGTCTGCGACCACAACAAGAGCTCCACGTGTGCGCTCCCTTTCCTGGCAGCTGCCATGACTCCTTCATCCTCCACCAGTCCTGGTTGCCGCAGCTCTTCACCCCCTAACTCTGGATGGAATCTAGGGGGGCAAGGGATATCCCTTGAAGAGATGGCTACTCAGTCCTCTATGACAGCCTGAGACAGAGGCAATACAACCAAAGCCATCTGCTCACCAGGACAACCATTAAGTAGGCCATTGGGCTTATGAAAATGTGGTTCTGGTGCCTGGACCAGTCAGATGACATCCTGCAATACATTGCAGCAAGGGTCTCACTCATTGCTGCACTCTCCATAACATGGCCCTCTGAGAGGTGTGCACCTTGAAGAGGGTGAGGTCTCAGAAGGACACAGTTGATCAGAGGAAGAGGAGGAGCAGGATATGGCAGAGGGGGAAAAGATGCAGAACACCATTATGCCCCGGCAGCACAGGGAGGTGGCCAAGGCCAGCGTGGGTCTGAAGGGTCTCATCAGGATGCCAATGTCAGGGATCATCTGATCCAGGCACATTTCAAGTGAGCCTCTTTGGCCCAGGGGGAACAGCAAATGAGCTTGATGGACTTCTTCATTTTCTGCCCATGAACTGCCTCAGGGAACTCTGATATGTGGGAGCACATCTGTTGTTGCTGGTCTAGGTAGAACCTCCTTTTCTGTGACTCCTGAGGCATTGCATTTGTGCCCAGCTGAACTGGGCTGTGTCTGTCCTCCCTCCTCCACAGCTGCCTCTGGCACCTCCACCCGCACACTAATGCCATGCTCATCACCCTGTACCACCCTATCTAACCATGTGCGAGGACCCACTGAGGGGACTGTATCTGCACTTGCAGAGGGTGCAATTGTAAGGTGTGATGGTGCTTTTCCTGAGGTCTGCTTCTGCTGTGCTTGGCCCGGTGATGCTGAGGGTGTTGGTCTCTATGCCTTAATGCCTTTGCCGATGGGAGAAATAGGAGATCATGAGAACTAGCATTGGAGAGCTAAGGCTTCTAGTGTTAGGCTTCCCAACGCAACTCAGTATTTGGTATGCTCCCCCTTAGTATGATCTCCACTACAGATGCCTATTTCGCCATGCCTGACTTCCTCATGATTCACAACCCTGATAATGTCCTTCATGGCTGTGATCATGGGAAGGTAGGGAACCACTCCACCAGTCTGAGCTCTCTCTTGGGCATTATGAACCTGTTTCACCTGCAAGGCCAAAAGAGAGTGAGACAAGCCACTGCCAGCTGCTTCAATTCATTAGAAGCTGCATCAGTATTCACTGAAGCGAAGGACTTGGTGGATGATGAGTCTAGGGAAGGGAGTGTAGATAGTCTGGGTCATGTCATTATCAAAAAGGAGGAGGTGTTGGGCGTCTTGCAAAGCATTTAGGTAGATAAGTCCCCAGGGCCTGATGGGATCCACCCCAGAATACTGAGGGAGGCAAGAGAAGAAATTGCTTGGGCCTTGACAGAAATCTTTGTATCCTCATTGGCTACAGGTGAGGTCCCAGAGGGCTGGAGAATAGCCAATGTTGTTCCTTTGTTTAAGAAGGGTAGCAAGGATAATCCAGGAAATTATAGGCCGGTGAGCCTTACGTCAGTGGTAGGGAAATTATTAGAGAGGATTCTTCAGGACAGGATTTACTTCCATTTGGAAACAAATGAACTTATTAGCAAGAGGCAGCGTGGTTTTGTGAAGGGGAAGTCGTGTCTCACTAACTTGATTGAGTTTTTTGAGGAAGTGACGAAGATGATTGATGAAGGAAGGGCAATGGATGCTGTCTAAATGGACTTCAGTAAAGCCTTTGACAAGGTCCCTCATGGCAGACTGGTACAAAAGGTGAAGTCACATGGGATCAGAGGTGAGCTGGCAAGATGGATACAGAACTGGCTCGGTCATAGAAGACAGAGGGTAGCGGTGGAAGGGTGCTTTTCTGAATGGAGGGCTGTGACCAGTGATGTTCCGCAGGGATCAGTGCTGGGACCTTTGCTGTTTGTATAGTATATAAATGATTTGGAGGAAAATGTAGCTGGTCTGATTAGTAAGTTTGCGGACGACACAAAGGTTGGTGGAGTTTCGGATAGCGATGAGGATTGTCAGACGATAAAGATCGGTTGGAGACTTGGGCAGAGAAATGGCAGATGGAGTTTAATCCGGGCAAATGTGAGGTAATGCATTTTGGAAGATCTAATACAGGTGGAAAGTATACAGTAAATGGCAGAACCCTTAGGAGTATTGACAGGCAGAGAGATCTGGGCGTACAGGTCCACAGGTCACTGAAAGTGGCAACGCAGGTGGATAAGGTAGTCAAGAAGGCATACAGCATGCTTGCCTTCATTGGTCGGGGCATAGAGTATAAAAATTTGCAAGTCATGCTGCAGCTGTACAGAACTTTAGTTAGGCCACACTTAGAATATTGCGTGTAATTCTGGTCGCCACACTACCAGAAGGATGTGGAGGCTTTGGAGAGGGTACAGAAGAGGTTTACCAGGATGTTGCCTGGTCTGGAGGGCATTAGCTATGAGGAGAGGTTGGATAAACTCAGATTGTTTTCACTGGAACGACGGAGGTGGAGGGGCGACATGATAGAGGTTTACAAAGTTATGAGCAGCATGGACAGAGTGGATAGTCAGAAGCTTTTTCCCAGGGTGGAAGAGTCAGTTACTAGGGGACATAGTTTTAAGGTGCGAGGGGCAAAGTTTAGAGGGGATGTGCGAGGCAAATTCTTTACACAGAGTGTAGTGAGTGCCTGGAACTTGCTGCCGGGGGAAGTGGTGGAAGCAGGTACGATAGCGAAGTTTAAGAGGAATCTTGACAAATACATGAATAGGATGGGAATAGAGGGATGTGGTCCACGGAAGTGCAGAAGGTTTTAGTTTAGACAGGCATCAAGATCGGCGCAGGCTTGGAGGGCCGAATGGCCTGTTCCTGTGCTGTACTGTTCTTTGTTCTTTGTTGTTCTTTGTTTCAGTGCTGGCTGGTCCTTAGCAGCACTATTGCTCTGAGCCATTCTGAGGGGTCAGCAAGTACCCCGGGCACACAGTCTTCCCATGTTCAGGAGTAGTCTTCAGCCTCAGGCCCCTCAGTTGGAGTGTCTGCCGGAGGGTGAATATCCATAGGCCTGTCCTGAGGGTTGTGAGTTGCACTCACCTTGCCAGAGCATATCAGGTCATTATACTTCCTCCAACACTGGATCCAACCTCTGTGCACCACACTCCTTCTGCTGATTGTGTCAGCTATCTCCACTCAGACCAAGCAGGCCTGAATGGGTGGCTTCCTCCTGTCACCCTCCAGGAAGAGAATCTCCCTCCTCTCCCTGACAGCCTCCAAGAGGACTTCCAGGTCCGCATTAGTGAATTGAGGGCAGCCCTGCCCTGTGTGCCAGGCTTCTGGCTCTCCTGAGACATTCCAAGTTTCACTGAATCTATGATCCTGTAAGCAGACAGTGCAAAAGTGAAATGGCAGCCAAAGTAATGGCTGCCATTGTCTGTTTAAATCGGGCCTGCCCTTGAGCAGACCCACCTCCAATTAAGGGGATGCCCTATGAAACTTGGGGCTGGTGACTGCTTCCCCGTGGGGGCGGTTTCGTGACCCGGGAATGGTCCTGAATTCTGTTTCCCGCCTCAACGGAGAGAAATTCCTGCCCATATTTTCTGGTCCAACAACTGCATTCATGCTATTCTCAAATAATTATATAAGCACACGTGAGCCAAACAATGAATACTGGCAGGTTGTTCGACAAGATTGGTATTACTGTTACGACCTCAGTAGACCACTAACTTTAAAACAAGAGATATGAAATTCCCAGTGACTGATTAAAGAATCACATGACAAGATTTCACATTTTGAGACTTTTACTACAACTAAACTAAAAATCAACATTAACTAAACAGTACCTGATAGGTAGCTAATACACTAAATTACAGAGAAAGATATTTCCATTGTTATTTAGGCACTCGAAAACCCGACACCACATTTGTACCTTGCACAGTGTTCTCAGCGACAAAAGTATCCTTGCAGTTAAAAGTCCCAAACTCCTCCCAGCTGCAATGGGTTGGATCTCCCAGTGTCCTCAAAGCCAACATTCTCTTCCCTTACTTCTTCCAAATTCATTTGACTAGACTTCTGTTAATAAAACAAATCACTGGTGATCCCATTGGTCTTTTCTCCTCCACAAACCTTGAGGCTTAGAACCGAGTTCAAATCTTAGCACCTTATTGCTGTATCGGTGATCCGAGAGCAGCTATTACCCCAGAAACAGCCTACTGGTCTCTCTCTCTCTTTGTTTCTTCCTTTTCAGTCCCCAGACCTAGGAAAGCCTGTCGACTTTATCCAGATCAAAAGTCAATAGTTATTTGCCTTTGATAATTCTCAGAAACCATTAGTCTGACCATAGCAAAAACCACCTGGGTGTTGTTTTGTTTCCAGGTGTAAAAAAATGCATTTTAGAGCCCCTGGCTCCCTGTTTACAATCTGTATCTAGGAGTGAAACCCATTGTCGTTTAGGTGTTACAGCCTTGCACCCTGCTTTCAAAAGGATCTTTGATCCGGGTTCCTTGTTCTCATGGTAACCAAGACCCCTGGCTTTTCTCTGGGCAAATTTTATATGAGGTCACATTTTTCCTCCTAATGTCCATTTTACACTACATTAAAGATCACAGTTTTTGAAACATAACCATACTACAAAGTCCAGCGCTCATAACATTACAGCCTCAACTGATGTCCACACATGTGTGTGCTTTCCAGTAAGAGTCAGTGTATTGTGATCATCAGCAGGTCTGATTTTCTCCCCCACTATTTAGACTAGAGGCGATGACACTAATTGTTGCATCTCAACTATTTCTGCAGCTGAGGTCAGCTAACTCAGTACAGGGTGGGAATCAGACTGAGGACCTTCTGGTCTGTTTGGCTTTGTGTACAATGGGGGGGGCTAAATAAGTGCACGGGATGCCATCTTGGTAAAGGGGTTTGCATATACTTTCCTAATGACTGTCAGTAGAATGCAGAGCAGGCAAGTTATGTCATCAATCAGTGTGCATCGTTGATTTGTAGTCAGCACTGCAATTTTCAAACGCCACACTCCAGCCTATGCCCTGTTTTAACGACGCACAGCTGAACACGATGTTAAGTGGCATGAAGGAATACCCCCACCAGCACTACTTAAAGGGATCTTGAACCATTTACAGGTTAGTTGCTGTATTTTTTCTTCTGGCTGCTGCTGCAATTCTACATGTTTTTTTGTGTTTCCTATACTTGCCTAAAGTTTCAATAGTCTACAGGGTGTATTGCTGTGTGAGGAAGGTAACTGAGGCTCTCCATACACAAAGAGACAGCTTCATTTCATTCCCTCTTGCCAGAGACAAACAAGCAGAGTGAGAACAAGGGTTTGCATCGATTGCAGGCTTCCTCATGGTGCAAGTTGCCATTGACTGCCTTGAGTGCACCTCATATCAACTCAACTATTTTCAAGAACCAAAAGGCATTCCACTCCCTCACCATGCAGCTGGTGTGTGACTACAGGCAGCATAATTCAGGTGAATGCCCATTCTACTGGCAGCAGTCACGATTCTTCCATTCTGTGGTGGTTTTCTCTGTCACCTGTATTTGAACAGCCAGGGCATATCAAAGGCTGCCTGCTGGGTGACAAGGGTTATCCACTCAAGACCCTGGTCAAGACTCCAGAACCCATGCACATGTGCACAGCAGGCCTACAATTAGAGATGTGCTGCCACAAGGGGTCTTACAGAGTACACCATCGGTGTCCTCAAACAATGCTTAGACTGCCTGGACTGCTGTGGAAGAGCCCTGCAATACTCAGCTGAGTGGGTATCAGGATTTGTGGCAGTATGCTGCATGCTGCACAACCTAGCCATTATGAGGGAACAGCCCTTGCCACCACTTAACAAGCAAGAAGTGGAGGAGCAGGAGCACAAGGAAGAGGAGGAGGAGGCAGTGCAACAGGAACTGGAGGAACAAGAAGAGAAAGGGAGGCAACAATGTAGGCAGCACCTTTCTGCCCAGGCTCTACATGATGAAATAATTAATGAGCGATACCAATAACATTGACCACACCTCCACATTCACCAACAGTCCCACACTCTTTAGCTTTCCTCTATCACTGATCATCACATCATCCTCTTTGCTACAACAAAAAAATAAAACCTACCAGAAAATGCACATTGAAATTATAAAATTGGATTGCAATTATTACATAATGCAAACAAAAACTAATAATCCTTCTGCATTCCCTTAGTCCCTGTCTTCCATGTGTCTTTGCCTGTCATAGTGTTCCTACGAGGTGCTTCCCCAGACACTGCAGCATGGGTGGTGGGAAGCTGCTGACCTTCAGTTGAGACTGCAGATGGCATTGGAGGAGGGCATCATGCATCTCCAGGCTTCGGAGGCTTGGGTTTAGACTGCATCATTTCGGCAGGGGCAGCAGCAGTCTGGGATGGTTGTGCGTCAGGCAACAGCAAGAGTACTGACTGAGGTAGGAACACGAATGCTATCATCCTGAGCGAGGAAAGCAGGTTCATGCTCCATGGAGCTACTGCCACCGGCTCAGAGTGGTGCCTCAGCAATCCTACTGATCTGTTGGAGAACTGACTGATGAACTGCTGTGATGCCCTAGAAGCCCCTTTGAACAGTGGTTTCCAGAGCCACGATGAGAGCAGTCTGAGATTCCATTGCAGCACTCAGACCTTTGACAGAAGCTGATCGTACTGCAATGGAATCTGTGACATCAGCTGCATCATGATGGGCTCGACAGGTGTGCTGGTGGAGATGACCACTCGGTCCACATTAGAAAGGATGGGCTCTGCACCAAGTCCTGTGCCAAGTTGATGCTGAGCTGCTCCATGCTCCTTGTCATTGAGCACAAACTTTCTGGCAGGCTTTCCAGTGCACCAAGCATTTGACACTTAAGCCTTCTTCTTTAGCCTGGCCCATCAAAGTTCTCATCTGAGTCCTTTGCAGCAGAACTTATGTGCTACCTCACTCTTTGGAGAGCTGGCACCAGGGCTATCCTTTCCCCCTGCCCTGGCTGCAGCCCACTCATGCCTGGTGTCTCTCAATGTGCAGATCCCTCCTCTATCCTAACCTCTAAAATACATGCAGTGTCAGTTTCTAAGTTGGTGGCTGCAAATACGTACATATGAACATACGAATTAGGAGCAGGAGTAGACCTCGCAACCCCTCGAACCTGCTCCATCATTCAATAAGTTCATGGCTGAAGTAATTACTCCACATTTCCACCTACCCCCGATAACCGTCCACCCCCTTGCTAATCAAGAATCTATCTACCTCTGCCTTAAAAATATTCAAAAACTCTGCTCCACTGCCTTTTGAGGAAGAGAATTCCAAAGACTCACGATCCTCTGAGAAAAAATTTCTCCTCATCTCTGTCTTAAATGGGAGATCCCTTATTTTTAAACAGTGACCCCTAGTTCTAGATTCTCCCACAAGGAGAAACCTCCTTTCTACATCCACCCTGTCAAGACCCCTCAGGATCTTAAATGTTGCAATCCAGTCAGCTCTTACTCTTCTAAATTCCAGCGGATACATACCTAGCCTGTCGAATCTTTCCTCATAAGACAGCCCATCCATTCCAGGTATTAGTCTACTAAACCTCTGTACTGCCTCTGAAGCATTTACATCCTTCCTTAAATAAGGAGACCAGTACTTTACAGAGTACTCCAGATGTGGTCTCACTAATGCCCTGTACAGCTGAAGCATAACCTCCCTACTTTTGTATTCAATTCTCCTCGCGATAAACAATAACATTCTATTAGCTTTCCTAATTACGTACTGTAACTGCATTCTAACCTTTTGTGATTCATGGACTAGTACACCCAGATCCCTCTGCATCTCAAAGCTCTGCAATCTCTCACCATTTAGATAATATGCTTCCTTTTTATTCTTCCTGCCAAAGTGGACAATTTCACACTTTTCCACAGTATACTCCATTTGCCAGGTCTTTGCCCACTCACTTAACCTACCTATATCCCTTTAAAGGCGGGGCTAAAGTGTGGCGAGTCAAAGACACTTAGCAGTTGGCAGGAAAAAAGACAGAGGCGCAAGGGGAGAGCCAACTGTGTAACAGCCCCGACAAACAAATTTTTCTGCAGCACCTGTGGAAGAGCCAGTCACTCTAGAATTGGCCTTTATAGCCACTCCAGGCGCTGCTCCACACACCACTGACCACCTCCAGGCGCTTACCCATTGTCTCTCGAGACAAGGAGGCCAAAGAAGAAGAAGAGCCCCTTTACGTCCTCTTCAGAAGTTACTTTCCTTTCTATCTTTGTGACATCAGCAAATTTAGCAACCATGCCTTCGGTCCCTTCTTCTCAGTCATTTATATAAATTGTAAAAAGTTGAGGCCCCAGCATAGATCCCTGTGGCACACCACTCGTTACATCTTGCCAACCAGAAAATGATCCATTTATGCCTATTCTCTGTTTCCTGTTAGCTAACCAATCTTCTATCCATGCCAATATGTTACCCCCTACACCATGAGCTTTAATTTTCTGCAGTAATCTTTGATGTGGCACCTGATCAAATGCCTTCTGGAAATCTAAGCACAATACATCCACCGGTTCCCCTTTATCCACAGCACATATAACTCGCTCAAAGAACTCCAATAAACTGGTTAAACATGATTTCCCTTTCACAAAACCATGTTGACTCTGCCTTGATTACCTTGAATTTTTCTAAATGCCCTGCTATAATATCTTATATCTGCTTTCTGTCTCCCTCCCTTTTTGAATAAAGGAATTACATTAGCTATTTTCCAATCTAAAGGAACCTTCCCTAAACTTTGGAAAATTAAAACTAACGCATCAACTATCTCACTAGCCACTTCTTTTAACACCCCAGGATGAAGTCCATCCGAACCCGGGGACTTGTCAGCCCGCAGCTCCAACAATTTGTTCAGTACCACTTCCCTGGTGATTGTAATTTTCTTGAGTTCCTCTCTCCCTTCCATTTCCTGACTTACAGCTAATACTGAGATGTTACTTATATCCTCAATAGTGAAGACCGATGCAAAATATCTGTTCAATTCATCTACCTTCTCCTTATTGTCCATTATTAATTCCCCAGACTCACTTTCTATAGGACCAACGCTCACTTTGTTAACTTTTCCTTTTTAAATATCTATAGAAACTCTTACTATCTGTCTTTATATTTCTATCTAGCTTTCTCTCGTACTCTAATTTTACCTTCCTTATCAATCTTTTAGTCATTCTTTGCTGTTTTTTATATTCTGTCCAATCTTCTGACCTGCCTCCCATCTTTGCACAATTATAGGCTTTTTCTTTAAGTTTGATACTATCTTTAACTGTTTTAGTTAACCAGGGATGACGGGTCCCACCCTTGGAATTTTTCTTTCTCGTTGAAATGTATCTATTCAGTGTATTCTGAAATATTTCCTTAAATGTCTGCCACTGCATCTCTATTGATCTATCCCATAACCTGATTTGCCAGTTCACTTTAGCTAGCTCCGCTTTCATGTCCTCATAATTGCCCTTATTTAAGTTTAAAATACTAGTCTTGGACCCATTCTTCTCTCCATCAAACTGAATGTAAAATTCAGTTTTATTATGATATTATATCACATTATGATCGCTGCTACCTAGGGGTGCCTTAAATATGAGGTCATTAATTGATCCTATCTCATTGCACAATACCAGGTCTAGTATAGCCTGCTCTCTGGTTGGCTCCAGATGTATTGTTCCAAGAAATTATCCCAAAAACATTCTATGTACTCCTTATCTAGGCTACCTCTGCCACTGATTTTTCCAGTCTATATTAAAATCCCCCATAATTATCGCTGTACCTTTCTGACAAGCTGCCATTATTTCTTCCTTTATACCCTGTCCCACAGTGTGGTTAATGTTAGGTGGCCTGTACACCACTCCCACAAGTGACTTCTTGGCTTTATGATTTCTCATCTCTATCCATCTGTTTTGTTTCGAATGCTACATGCGTTCAGATACAGCGCCATTAATTGTGTCCTTTTATTATTTTTGTAATATCTCACCTTATCTGTTGATTTACTCTTAGATTTGTATGCTCTGTCCCTTCCTGTCACAGTCTGTTTATTATTTCCCATATTAATACCTTTCCCTCTTGCCTGTCTCTACTCCTTGATTTACCATATCTTCCCAAATTTGATCCCTTGCCCCCACTATTCAGTTTAAAATCCTCTCTATTTCCCTAGTTAGGCAGCTCGCTAGAACCCCAGCCCCAGCACTGTTCAGTTGTATACCGTCCCAATGGTACAGCCATCACTTTCCCCGGTACTGGTGCCAGTGGCCCACAAACCATAACCCACTTCTACCACACCAGTCTTTCAGCCACGCATTCATTTCTCTAATCTTATTTGCCTTACGCCAATTTGCACATGGCTCAGGTAATAATCAAGAGATTATTACCTTTGAGGTTCTGCTTCTTAATTTTGCGCCTAGTTCCTCATACTGACTCTGCAGAACCTCTTTCCTTGTCCTGCGCATGTCGTTGGTACCTACATGGGCCACGACAACTGGATCCTCCCCCTCCCACTGTATGTTCCTCTCCAGCCCTGAGCAGATGTCTCGAACCCTGGCACTGGGCAGGCGACACAGCAGTCTAGACTCTCACTCTTTGCCGCGGAGAACAGTGTCAATCCCCCTAACTATACTGTCCCCTACTACCACGACATTTCTTTTTTCTCCCTCCACTTGCGTGCTTACATCAGCTTTTAAGCCAGAAGAAATTGAGGGAGGAGGGAGAAGTGGGATGAAAGAAGGAGGATTAGGTATGCATATACCCTCATCATTGAACACTTCAGCCCCATCAGTGGCCAATATCACAGTCCGTACCATCAGCAGGATTTTGTGATGTTGTGTGTCAGTTGGCCCATTCATTTGTGTCCCATTTATTGTGATCGTCCAATATTGTCCTTCTCTTTAAAATTTGGAATAGGATTTGCTTAATAAAAGGTAGGACCTGAGTTTTGTGACCTCACTTACTGGACTGCCGTTGATGCGCACTTCTCCATCAGTTCAAGAGTTCCCTCTTGTCAGCCTCTTGCAGGTGCAGACACTCCACTTTGGCTTCATACTAACCCTGTTTTTCCTCATGCTGGCCTTGTTTCTAACATAGCTGTTATGCTCTGGGAGCAGATTCTGCACTGCAGGCTACAAGCAGAAATTCCTGCTCTTTCAATACATCATGAATTCATATCTGTAGTACAAAGCCTCCTCTTGGAGTCAGGCATGAGTTGCAATTAGGACTGGCAGTGAGAAGAGTATCAAGGGAGTAGTATGCCTCTGTGAACTGGGGGGTGGAGAAAGAGGAAGAGTTTGGAGAAGGTAGAATTCTTCAGTGAACTGTCAGATGATTGGTGGTGCAGTTCTATGAAATAAGTGCACAGTTAATAAAGTTGAATACCTCTCTGATCTGTATAGGTAGTTAGAAGGGGAAGAGAATTAGAAGTACCTCTAAGCTGGTTGAAAGAAAGTGCCAATGAACTGGAGGATGCAGTCGAGGTACAGTGCCTTTGTGAAAGGAGAGATACCTTTTTGAGGGAACTGACTGTTCAGGTAGGAATATGGATAAACTCAAATATTACATATTTTTGCTATAATTTAAAAATCTATGACCGCAGGGATCAGTGCTGGGACCTTTGCTGTTTGTAGTATATATAAATGATTTGGAGGAAAATGTAGTTGGTCTGATTAGTAAGTTTGCGGACGACACAAAGGTTGGTGGAGTTGCGGATAATGATGAGGATTGTCAGAGGATACAGCAGGATATAGATCAGTTGGAGACTTGGGCAGAGAAATGGCAGATGGAGTTTAATTCGGACAAATGTGAGGTAATGCATTTTGGAAGTTCTAATGCAGGTGGGAGGTATACAGTAAATGGCAGAACCGTTAGGAGTATTGACAGGCAGAGAGATCTGGGCGTACAGGTCCACAGGTCACTGAAAGTGGCAACGCAGGTGGATAAGGTAGTCAAGAAGGCATACGGCATGCTTGCCTTCATCGGTCGGGACATAGAGTATAAAAATTGGCAAGTCATGTTGCAGTTGTACTGAACCTTAGTTAGGCCACACTTAGAATATTGCGTGTAATTCTGGTCGCCACACTACCAGAAGGACGTGGAGGCTTTGGAGAGGGTACAGAGGAGGTTTACCAGGATGTTGCCTGGTCTGGAGGGCATTAGCTATGAGGAGAGGTTGGAAAAACTCGGATTGTTTTCACTGGAACGACGGAGGTGGAGGGGCGACATGATAGAGGTTTACAAAGTTATGAGCGGCATGGACAGAGTGGATAGTCAGAAGCTTTTTCCCAGGGTGGAAGAGTCAGTTACTAGGGGACATAGGTTTAAGGTGCAAGGGGCAAAGTTTAGAGGGGATGTGCAAGGCAAGTTTTTTACACAGAGGGTGGTGAGTGCCTGGAACTTGCTGCCAGGGGAGGTGGTGGAAGCAGATACGATAGCGATGTTTAAGAGACATCTTGACAAATATATGAATAGGAAGGGAATAGAGGGATATGGGCCTCGGAAGTGCAGAAGGTGTTAGTTTAGGCAGGCATCAAGATTGGCGCAGGCTTGGAGGGCCGAATGGCCTGTTCCTGTGCTGTACTGTTCTTTGTTCTTTGAAAAATTCAAAATGGCTATGGGCAGCATTTCGAAAGAGCATGTTCAATTCTAAATTTACTGCCTACTGCCCCTACTCCTGTCTCTGCCTTGCTACCTTTCCACCACCTACCCAATTTTGGAAAGAAAAGATTTTTACAAGATATATACAGATGAGAAGAACCTTCTACTCACCTTAGCACACACATCTAGAAAGACCCTGCAGTCTGCCCATTATGGCATCCAACTGCATCTTAAAAGATTCTTAGGTTTTTGTCTCTACGGTCCCATCCAGAAATCCATGTGTTGATCACTCCTTGTATGAAGACATTTCTGACCTCACTCCTGAGTTTGCCTTTTACTAGTTTGGATCTGGGTTCCCATTAAATTGCAACAGAGAAAGGAGGTTTATGTTAAATGCCAGGTTTATCCAGTAGAGAACCAAAATAAATACAAAAAGTACAGCGGAGAATTAAAAAAAAGAAAGAGAGGCAAACAGAGTATGAGAATAGATTAATGAGTAATAAAAGAGAACCCAAAAGTCTTTTATCAGCATGTTCAAAGGAGATTAAGGGGAGATTTAATAGAGATGTGCAAGATTATGATGGCTTAAATAAGTTAGACAAGGAAAATCATTCCAATTAACTAACGGTACAAGGACTAGGGGACACAGATTGAAGGCTTTGGGCAAGAGGTGCAGGGGGAATATGAGGAAGAACTTTTTTACACAGCAGGTGAACTCGCTGTCCACAAATGTGGTGGAAGCAGAGACAATTAATGACTTCAAAAGGAAATTGGATGGCCACTTGAAGTAAATAAACATGCAGGGTTACAGGGATCTAGCAGGGGAGTGGGATTGACTGGATATCTCCATGGAGAGCTGGCATGGACCCCATAGGCCAAATGGCCTCCTTCTGTGCCGTAAATGACTCTATGACACTATACAAATAGTAAAAGAGTAAGCAGAGGCAGGGTGGGGCAAATTAGATACTTTGCAGCTGTGTTCACTAATGAAGAGGATGTTGCCAATATGTTACCCCCCACACCATGAGTCATAGAGTTATACAGCACAGAAACAGGCCCTTCAGCCCATCATGTCTATGCTGGCCATCAAGCACCTATCTATTCTAATCTCACTTTCCAGCACTTGGCCCGTAGCATTGTATGCTATGGCGCTTCAAGTGCTCATCTAAATATTTCTTAAATGTTGTGAGGGTTCCTGCCTCTAACACCCCTTCAGGTAGTGTATTCCAGATTCCAACCACCCTCTGGATGAAAAAATCTTTTCTCAAATCCCCTCTAAACCTCCTGCCCCTTACCTTAAATCTATGCCCCCTGGTTATTGACACCTCCGCTAAGAGAAAAAGTTTCTTCCTATCTATCCTATCAATGCCCCTCATAATTTTGTACACCTCAATCAGGTCCCCCCTCAGCCTTTTCTACTCTAAGGAAAACAACCCTAGCCTATCCAATGTCTCTTCATAGCTGACATGCTCCAGCCCAGTCAACATCCTTGTGAATCTCCTCTGCACTCTCCCCAGTGCAATCACATCCTTCCTATAGTGTGCTGACCAGAACTGTACACAGTACTCCAGCTGTGGCCTAACTAGCGTTTTATACAGCTCCATCATAGCCTCCCTGCTCTTATATTCTATGTCTCGGCTAATAAAGGCATGTATCCCATATGCCTTCCTAACCACCTTATCTACCTGTGCTGCTACATCCAGTGATTTATGGACAAGTATACTAAGGTCCCTCTGACCCTCTGTACTTCCTAAGGTCCTACCAGCCATTGTATATTCCCTTGCCTTGTTAGTCCTCCCAAAATGCATCACTTCACATTTCTCAGGATTAAATTCCATTTGCCACTGCTTTGCCCATCTTACCAGCCCATCTATATAGTCCTGTAATCTAAGGCTTTCCTCCTCACTATTTACGACACTACCAATTTTCGTGTCATTTGCAAACTTACTGATCACACTACAAACAGCAAGGGTCCCAGCACTGATCCCTACGGTACACCACTGGTCACAGGCTTCCCCTCGCAAAACAAGCCTCAAACATCACCTTCTGCCTCCTGCCACTAAGCCAATTTTGGATCCAATTTGCCAAATTGCCCTGGATCCCATGGGCTCTTACCTTCTTAACTAATCTCCCATGTGAGACCTTATCAATAGCATTCCTGAAGTCCATGTAGACTACATCAACTGCTTTACCCTCATCTACATATCCAGTCACCTCCTTGAAAAATTCAATCAAGTTAGTAAGACATGATCTCCCCCTGACAAAGCCATGCTGACTATCCCTGATTAATCCCTACCTCTCCAAGTGGAGATTAATCCTGTTCCTCAGAATTTTTTCCAATAGTTTCCCTACCACTGATGTTAGACTCACTGGTTTACCTGGTTTATCCCCGCTACCCTTCTTGAATAATGGTACCACATTTGCTGTCAGACCAAATGGGATACATTCTAGATTGCACATTCTAGGTTCGGCACAACATCGTGGGCCGAAGGGCCTGTACTGTGCTGTACTGTTCTATGTTCTATTGCTGAGGGAAGTAAGGGTGAAAATTGTGGAGGATCTGGTCACAATCTTGCAATCCTTTGATATAGGAGTGATGCCAGAGGACTTGAGGATTGCAAGTGTTGCACTCCTTTTTAAAATAGGGGAGAGGGAAAAACCCGACAACTACAGGCCAGTCAGCCTAATGTCGATGGTGCGGAAACTTTTCGAGACAATAATCTGGAACAAAATTAACGAGCATCTGGAAAAATATGCGTTAACAAATGAAAGCTGGCATGGGCTTGTTGAAGGCAAATCGTGTTTGGCTAACTTGATTGAGTTCCTTAATGAAGTAATGGAGAGTGTTATGACCAGGTGAGAAAGGTGTCTAGGGGTCCCTTTCAGCCTTCACCAGGTCTTACTGTAACAGGATTTAATTTTTTAACACAGTGTGTTTTGAGCTCCCCTTTGGTGAATCCTTGTTCACCGCTTTCCAATTATAAGGCAAAGAAATGAGCACAAATAGGCTTTCTTAGGTTTAAAGAAGTTAAATTTATTAAAACTTAAACTCTAATTCGGTTAACGCCTACGGATACACGCACCCCCCCCCCCCCATGCTAACATGTATACGCGATATGCACAGGCAAATAGAGACAGAAAAGAACAGAAGAAAAATAAAAGTGGAGAGGTTTGAGGCAATAGCTGAGGAGTTTCTTATTACTGTGTTTCGAGCTCACTCTAGAGACCTTTTGTAGGTAGTTCATGCTTGTAGGTAGTTCTTGCTTTTCGTTGGGGCCTGGCATTCTTCTTAAACCTTGTTCACTGTAGGAGACTTTTCTCTCTTGGGGTTCCTGTGTCTTCAATGGATTCCAAAGCTGGTGAGAAAGAGATGAGAGCAGACAGAAAAGGCTGCGGCAAGCCAGCCAAGTGAAGTCTTTTCAGTCCAGGAGCAAACAGCTTTCAGTCTTCAAATTCTCTGTAGCAAATTTAAAACACTCAGTTCAAAACTCTGCAACAGCCAGTTAGTCATGTGACTATAGGCCCTCTTTTCTTCCCAGCAACAATTTGAAGTTTAATGTTCATGTGGTGAAATTAATGTGCTTCATTCTTGGCAGGTGGGGGCCTGCATGACAAGAGGGTTGATGGAAGTAGTGTGTTTGGCATTGTGTATATTGTCTTTCAAAAGATGATTGATAAAGTACCATGTAATAGACTTGTTAGCAAAATTGAAGCCCATGGAATTAAAGAGCTGTGTGGACATGCAATTGACTAAGGGACAGAATGCAGAAACTATTGGTGAATGGCTGTTTTCAGATGGGAGGGAAATATACAGTGGTGTCCCCAGGTGTGGGTATTAGAACCACCACTCTTTTCGATAAATTAATGACCAGGATTTCGTAATACAGGGTATATTTTCAAAGTTTGCAGATAACACAAATCTCAGAAATGTAGTAAACAGTGAGGAGAATAGTAACAGACTTTAGCAGGACACAGACTGGTGAAATGGGCAGACATATGGTAGATGAAATTTAATGAAGGCAAGTGTGAAATTTTGATAGGAAGAATGAGGAGAGGCAATTATAAAGTAAATGGGTACAATTTTAAAGGTGTGCAGGAACAGAGAGATCTGGGGCTGGATTTTCTGGTGCCAGGTCAAAATGGTGGGGGGAATCCCACCTTGACCTTTCCAATCCCACCAACCCTCCGCCGCCCACCCAAAGCAATCTTGCGTTTTTCCGGCACTTAAGGACTGGGCACCAGGATCCCTGTCCCTTTAAAGACAGGACCCTGCCTCCAAGAGCTGCCGGCCAATCACAGGGCCGGTAGCTCAGCAGTATCAGTAGTGCCACTGGGAGCAGTGGCCATTGCTGTTACTGCAAAGGCCTTGGACCCAGGCCCAGCGCTGGAAACCCAGACCAGAGGTAGGTGAGGCGAGATTGCCGGGACCAGTTCAGAAGGCCCCAGTTACTAGGGGTGGGAAGTTGAGCGTTGTGCAGGGGGAGCGGGGTCCGGGGAGGTGGAGTTATTCCCAGCAAGGATCCTCCATGGTCTGCAGATTGTCCACGGAGGAAGGACCCTCCCCCAAGCCCGCAGGATAGGTGCCTCATATTACCAGGCGACCTCTCAGTGTAGCAGAGGCACCCCTCACCACTGGTTAAATCCCAGCTGTTAATAGGCCACTTAAGGGGCTCAATTGGCCTCTGGGTGGGAAGGCCATCGTCAGCCTATCCTGCCCCCAACAACATCACTTAATGACGGGGTTGCGATGGGCCATCCACCCCGCCTCCCGTCGCAATTCTATGAGCACCACCGCCCCCCACTTCTCCGATCCCCTCTCAGAGAGTCACATAAAATCCAGCTGCTGGGATGCATGTAAACAAACCTTTGAAAGTAACAGGACAAGTTGAGAAGGCTATTAATAAGGCACATATAATCCTTGGCTTTATAAATAGAGGTATAAAGAACAAAAGCAAGAAAGTTATGATAAGCCTTTCTAAAACATTGGTTGGGCCCCTGTTGGAGTATCGTGTTCAGTTCTGTGCATCACACTTTCGGAAGGTTGTAAAAGCCTTAGAGAGGGTGCAGAGGAGATTTTCTAGATTGGTGCCAGGGCTGAAGGACTTCAGTTACATGGAGAGGCTAGAGAAATTGGAGTTGTTCTCCTTAGAGCAGAGAAGGTTAAGGGAAGATTTGATAGAGGTGTTTAAAATCATGATGGGATTTGGTAAAGTAAATAAAGAGAAACTGTTTCCAGTGGCAGAAGAGTGGGTAAGCAGAAGAGATATATTTAAGATAATTGGCAAAAGAACCAATGATGACACAAGGAAAAATTGTTTACTCAGCAAGTTGTAATGATTTGGAATGCATTGCCTGGAAGGGTAGTGTATTCAGATTCAATAATAACTTCCAAAAGGAAATTGGTTAAATACTTGAAGTGAAAAAATTTGCAGGGCTGTGGGGAAAGAGTAGGGGAGTAGGACGAGTTGGGTAACTCTTTCAAAAGGCTGACACAGGCACGATGAGCTGAATGATTTCCTTCTGTGCTGGATCATTCTATGATTTTGTGTAACTATTTTGAAGTTCCATTTCTGCCTTCTCAGATTCAACTGCTCTCCTCGTTTGGTGTCATCTGCTATTTTTATCAATATGCAGAGGTTCCAAGTCATTATAATGAATTAGAAACAGCAAGGGTCCCAACAACATGTACTTACTGATTCCTACTCTTCAAATAATCTCTCATCCATTCTTAGTGTTTAGTTTGTCCAGTTTCCCCTTAAATGCATCTGTACTATTTGCTTCAACCAATCCCTGTGGTAGTGATTTCCACATTCTCACCAATCTTTGGATAAAGAAGCTTTTCTGAATTACCTATTGTATTTCTTGGTGACTATCTTGTATTGATGATCTCTAGTTATGCTCTTCCCCACAAGTGGAAACATTCTCTCTGTATCCACTCTATCAAAACCTTTCATTATCCTAAAGACCTCTACTAGGTTAACCCTCAGCCTTTTTACAAGAGAAGAGACCCGGCTTGTTCATCCTTTCCTGATATATCTTGAAGCCAACTAGCAATCCATTCTGCTACATGTCCCTGACTCTGCATTCTCTGACCTTATTCATTAGTGTATTATAGGGCACCTTAGTTTAGTTTAGAGATACAGCACTGAAACAGGCCCTTTGGCCCACCGAGTCTGTGCCGACCATCAACCACCCATTTATACTAATCCTAGACTAATTCCATATTCCTACCACATCCCCACCTGTCCCTATATTTTCCCTACCACCTACCTATACTAGGGGCAATTTCTAATGGTCAATTTACCTATCAACCTGCAAGTCTTTGGCATGTGGGAGGAAACTGGAGCACCATCAAAGGCCTTTTGAAATTCCCAATAAATTACATCTACTCCATTACCAATGTCTACTCTTTCTGTTACCTCCTCAAAAAATTCAATAAGGTTGGTCAAACAAGATTTTCCCTTTTGAAATCCATGCTGACAATTCATTATTATAGTTTTATTTTCTCGATGTCCTTCTTCCATTCTCTCCTTCAGTATGGATTCCATTATTTTTCCTACCACCAATGTTAAGCTGACTGGTATATAATTCCCTGGGCATATTCTGTCCCCCTTAAATATAGGAATTATGTTAGCTATCTGCCAATCCTCTGGCACTACACCTTTTTCTAATAAATTATTAAATGTGTAGTAATGCCTCTGCTATCTCTTCCCTAGATTCTTTTAAAAAATGTGTGGAGACAATGAAGTTCCCTTTCCTGGCATGCAGAGCCTCTGTCACCTCTCTGTTGTCAGCGATGGATGATGAACTACAAGATGTTTGCTATGTCACCTGTTTCAGCCTGGAAGGATCCGCTTACAAAAAAATTGAGAGGCACATTCACCGTATGGCCACTCTGCTTTGAGGCCGCAGGTCTGGTTCCAAGGGATGACACAGTTCTGTGACCACCTTCTTGGTGAATAGCAGCTGCTGAACACACTGCTTCTGGCTTAGGTAGAGGTAGGAGAAGTACTCCCAGAAGACCCTAAGCGGATAAGGTCTCCTGCTGAGAGCCCGTCTTCCCCCTCCTCCCTCTGCAAGCCACTTGTCTTCTTTGCTTCATCTTCCTCTGATGCTGCAACCCAAGGGGGACTGCAACTATATTCCCCATCACCGGAAGCAGGAAGTGGGTTGAGAGACCTTGCAGTAGCAACCAACACCTCCACAATGTTCAGCACCACTTCCTGCAGATTTTTACCAACCTTTCTGAAATGCTCCAAACACCCAGTACTTCCAGAAACTCAGCAAGATTCAGTAGAAAGTAATGAGCAACTAACCTTCAAGTTGGATGATGATCCCTTCAAATAGCCCTATTGGGGGTGGGGAGCAGGGGTGCTGTGGTCCCTGGTGCTGCTGAACACATGTTCAGCTGTGTGTGCATCAGAGAGACTGTTACCTAGAGTAGCAAGGCCAAAAATGGCTGGTTGGATGTCAAATCTTGTTTGACATTAATAATAAATAAAAACAGAACGTGCTGGAAATACTCAGCAGGTCAAGCAGCATCTGTGGAGAGAGAAGCAGAGTTAACGTTTCAGGTCTGTGATCTTTCATCAGAACTGGCAAAGGTTAGAAAAGACCTGCGGAGTATTTCCAGCACTTTCTGTTTTTATTTCAGATTTCCAGCATCTGTGGTATTTTGCTTTTATTTCAATGTTAGATATTGACTGACATCACAGTCTGCCTACTCTGCAGATTTCTGCGCACACACATAACACCCTCAACAACATGGCGTCACACAGGAATTATGCTGGAGCAGTGTGGATGCTTTTTTTTTAAACTAAACCTGCACTCATAGCACTGAAACTACTGGTACTATGGAGCCAACTTTTTCAGCCATGATTCAGTAGTCAAGCCCGTGAACTCCTTGACCTTTCTCCCAAAATAATTTAGATTTTTTTCCTTCCTTATTTCATTGCTGATTAATTTGCCGACACACTTGTGCTCACACTCATTTAGTTTCTGATCTCTAATTTTGTATGCATTTTATCCTCTATGCTCAGCATTTTTTTCAAATTCTTTCAAGTGATTTTTTGCCCATCCCCAATTGCCTTTGACAACTGAGTGGCTTGCTAGGCCATTTCAGAGGGCAGTAAGAGTCAACTACATTGCTGTGGGTCTGGACTCAGACCAGGTAAGGACAGCAGATTTCCTTCCCTAAAGGACATTAATGACAACAATCAAAAATAGTTTCATGGTACCATTACTGAGACAAGCTTACAATTCCAGATTTTTATTAAATAAATTTAAATTCCACCACAGTGGGATTTGAACCTGTATCCCCACAGCATTAGCCTAATCCTTTGGTTCAGCGATATCACCACTATGCCACCAACTCACCTTTAATGCAGTGCATTTGTTCTCTGATGAAGTATTGTTGAACAAACTCCCCCAGTCGACTGTAGACAGCTTTGTAATTCGTACTTGTTTATATTCCATCCATACGTTACTACCTCTATTACAACTTTCGTCTGGTGGGAAAAGCTATTAAAGGGATGTCCAAATAGGCTATCTATTTGATGGCCTCCTGAGATGCCAAGTGGAGAAATGAGGTGTCTCCCACAACAGATCATAATGGGCAGGTTGATGTGATGTGTTGCATGGTCTGGGACTCATGGCCATAATCTCACTTCGGGTTGTCCCTCATCTTCCACCCATAGTGCAGGGGGTCACACCATCCATACCCTGTGTGGATTCGGTTGAGCACTGTCCACTGTCTTGGAGAATGTTTGAAGCCAGGGTCGGTGAGGAGGTGTTGGTCCTTTATGCTGCATGCGTCTGATGATTCCGTTGCTCTGGTAGCAGGCTGATACCAGCTGCATGAATGTTAGCTGCTGTTTCCCAGAATGGCTGTCCTGATTTTAAGCACTTTCGTGGTGGATTTTTCAAGTCTTCATAAATAAAAAGGTTAGTGTTGCTCATGATTTTTTTTCCATTTCATGGGGTTTAGTGGGGTCACAGTGAATGGCAGCTGGGGCAATGTGGGACAGCAGCGGTCGCCACTCAGTTGGAGTGGACTTAAGCGTCCCTGATGCCATCCCCATGGCGACGTTTAGCTGCATGTCCACAATAATTATGTGGCAGCTGCAGGACCATACGTTTAAGAACCATCAACATTGGAGAAATACAGGCATGGGATAATGGATGAAAAGTGTGGGACAGTTTATCGACTCATTTAAACACATGGAACTGTGATTATTTTTAAAAGCGAGGTGCATCAAAATAGTTCATTAGAAACACGAGTGCAAAATAATTGAACTGGTTAGATCTGCAAAGTTGATTATTTTTGTCCAGTGTTTGCTGTACAATTAAGCGATCCAAGCGGGCGCTATGACCCAGCGGAGGAGCGTGCAGGAGCTGATGGCGGCGCGGACTCGATAGGGTGGACTGGTTGGCGGCGCGGACTCGATAGGGCGGCGATAGTAATCGGTGGAGGCAGCGCACCGCCCTGACTGGATTCCGTAGCGTTTCCCTCCGTTTCCTCTATTCCCAATCTGTATGGATTCCGCCTCTCTCCCACCCAGCATGGCCACCGAAATGGATTCGCTCAGCTCGGCTGTAGAGACCACGGCAGCGCCAGGCGGTGGCCTGGACGCCGATGATGATGATGAGGAAAACTGGCTGTATGGAGGTGAGTGAACCGGGCGAAGGGCAGGGAGTCGCGTTATCAGAGTTGGGGAACGTTTTGCATTGATGCATTTTATTCAGGGATGAGTGAGGTGTTGCAAATGCACGTTTGTCGGAAGTGTCTCCAGAACATTAACTGTCTGGGGAATCTGTAAACACTTCCCTTAAAGGGACAATACCCTTTGTGTTGGCCTAGGTTCCAGAAACAAAATGCACGCACACTTACTTTTGCACCACTGTTGTGTGTTAATCTTGTCTTGGATTCAATGTAAGCAGGTTAATAGAGTCTTGTCTTTAGTGTTGAGGTAATCAGAAGCATTCCATTACAAGTGATTCACTCAAACTTATTCTAAGCTTCTAAATAAGTTTATTTGTAAGGAGAGGGCGTAACTACTGAGTTTTAAGTTTCCCTTCCTATGAGCTCTTTGGAATGAATGCAGTAATCTCATTTTACTGGAGTTATTACAAATTAATTACAGTAAACTGTTACGACCAGGTGAGATAGGGGTCTAGGGGTTCCCTCTCAGCCTTTGCCTGGTCTAACTGTAACGCGGGGGGGGGGGGGGGGGGGTGGTAAATTTAAAAACACCGTGTTTAGCTCCCCCCCCCCTTTAGTGAATCCTTGTTCACTGCTTTCCAATTGTAAGGCAAAGAAATCAGACAGGTGTTCTTAGATTTAAACAAAAAGGGTGAAAGTTTGTTCATCTTAAACTCTAATTCGGTTAATGACTACGAATATGCAACGCGACCACGCTAGCATGCATACGTGATAGACAGACACGCAGATAGAGACAGAAAAAGTAGAAGGAATAAAGGGGAAAAGTTTGAAACAAGTTAAAGCGTGCACTGGGCCCCAACAAACAGCAAGCCTTACTGGCCTAGGTTCCAGAAGCAAAATGCACGCACACTTACAATATCTGGTAGTTATTTATGGTCTTTTGAGTTCAATGTGGAGTCTTTGGTAAGTCGTGCTGTTCGTTGGGGCCCCGTGCACACGTTAACTTGTTTCGATGTAAGCGTCTTTCTCTTGAGGTTTATGTGTCTTCAGTGGGTCCGGAGTCCTGTGAGAAAGCAGGAGAGAGGCTGTCTTGTTGCAGATTCAGTTACAACATATAGTCTGAATTCAAACTGTCCTGTGTCTGCTTCAAAAAGCTTGGATCAGCTGGTTAGTCATGTGACCAGCTGGTTTAACCACTTCTATGTTTGTGGATTTCAAAGCTCTCGGTTGGGGGGATGTTGTGCTGTCTCTTACCCAGACAAGATGTGGATCACCATTGCCCAGCCCAATCTCTGTTAATTGAATCAGTGAGCAATTCTTTTGTCTCTCCAAGCACTGTCTCTTAGTATGCAAATATCCTGCAGCCAAGTGTCTGGTGATCTCTTTTTAAACAAGTAATTTCTTCACTCCAGCGACAGTTTAAAATTAATGTTCATATGAAATTAATATGCTTCATTCTTGGCAGGTTGGAATCTTCATGACTAAACAAGTAACATGTATTTACCTCTGCGTGATGTCCTGCAGTGCCTCTCAGCTGATGAATTCACTTGTCACTGTAATATAGGTTAAAGGGAAGGTATATTCTACTGAACATGTCCCATAAATAGTTATTGATTTGTAAAATCCCCCACTCCAGCCAATGTTCTTTCCTTGTAACCTGTACAGAGGTAAAGTTTCACAGCGGCCCTTCAAGGTTTAATTCTGGGGTGTCTATTGCCATAGGCTCACTTACTGCATAGAAGGAAGCCATCCTGGCTGAGATCAACTAATGCAGCGCAGAATGAGAATCGAACCTCGATCCTTCCTGGTCTATGTAGCTGTACACTGGGTCACATTTTGCTGTAAACATTCTTTTTCTTTTGGGCCTCCTTATCTCGAGAGACAATGGATACGCGCCTGGAGGTGGTCAGTGGTTTGTGAAGCAGCGCCTGGAGTGGCTATAAAGGCCAATTCTGGAGTGACAGGCTCTTCCACAGGTGCTGCAGAGAAATTTGTTTGTTGGGGCTGTTGCACAGTTGGCTCTCCCCTTGCGCCTCTGTCTTTTTTCCTGCCAACTACTAAGTCTCTTCGACTCGCCACAATTTAGCTGTAAACATAATAGCAAGTTAAATGGTACTCACTGTTGTTAATGTGTAAATTGTTCAGCAAATTTTACCAAGAAAACGATGCTGTGAATTCAGAATCGCTACAAATTGCTGGATGATTTGTGCACCTGTGCCATTAGCCTTGCAAAAAGAGCAGCTCGGCCTCAACTCCCTGAGAGATTCATAAAGTTGTTACATTTGCGCATTAATTGTCAATTCAACTCACCGCAGAAAGTTAAGGCTTGTAATTAGGAGCGTTTGTACCTTTTTAATATGAGATTGATTTTCCTTTAATGCCAACCAATCTCTCCAGTCTAGAAAGTGAACAATTTAAACTGGAGTCTCATTCCTACAGGTTGTAAATTGGAGATTTTTTAAATGTAAAATGTTTCATTTTCTTTGATTTTCATTTGTCTCTTTCCTCTCTCTTTTAATCCAATCTCCTCTTTATTTCTCTTCTGATTTGACTCTGATTCACTCTTCTTCCCAGTCATTCTTCTGTTTCTTTCTCAATTGTTAAATCTCATTGGTTAAAGAAATAGACTGTTGGTCCAGTCGTTCACTAAGTTTCCAGTTGGCCTCTCCAGATGTCCACTCCAGCAAGATCTGGCCCTTCGGCAGTCTTAGTTTTGGCCAATTTCCAAGTCTATAATATGGCCTGACTCCCTCCCTGTCAGCTATGTGCTGGTGAAAACCTCATCCATGACTTTGCTACCTCTAAACTTGGCTATTCCAATGCACTCCTGGCCCGACTCCCACATTCTACTCTGAGGTTATTCAAAACTCTGTTGCCCAAGCCCTAGCTCACACCAAGCCCCGTTCATCCATCAATCCTGTGCTTGACCGGCATTGGCTCCCATTTAAATGACCCCTTGTTTTTTTAAAATTCTCATCCTTGTTTTCAGGTCCTTCAATGGCCCTGCCCCTCCCTATCTCTCATCTCCTCCAGCCCCACAACCCGCCAAGGTAAATGCGCTCCTTTAATTCTGGTCTTTTGAGTATCCCTGATTTTGATTTGCCCATTTGCGGCCATGCCTTCAGATGCCTTGGCCCTAAGCTCTTGAATTACGTCCCTAAACTTTTCTGCCGCTCCTCTCTTTCCTCCTTTAAGACACTCCTTAAAACCTACCTCTTTGACCGAGCTTTTGGTCATCTGCCCTAATATCTTATGTGGCTTGGTGTCAAATTTGGCTCATAATGCTCCTTGAGATGTTTTATTACATTAAAGCCACTATATAAATGCAAGTTGTTATTTAGTTAGGCTTGCTCCTTCACCTTTTAGCTCAAAACACTTACCCCACTAAATTGCTGAAAGTGCAAGCTGATATCGACACATTGATGGAAAAATGGCATTTGAGACCAGAGTAAACAGGGCAAGCAACTGTATATCTCCTTAACCAATCAGATTAAAGGATTGTCATGTAGAACCCCCCCCTCCCCGCCAAGAATGAGGCATATTAATTTTGTCATGACATTGATTTTAAACTGTTGCTGGAGCGAGGAAATAACTTGTTAAACAGATCAGTCGTGGCTGGAAAAAAAATTTGCATGCTAACAGACAGTGCTTGGAGGGACTAAGGGGCTATTCCTTGCTCCAATTTAACCCACAATGGACTTGGAGCACCAGGTGTTCTGTGTAAGAAGAGACATTCCATGGTCAGCTAAGACAAGAGAATCCACAAACAGACGTGGTCAGACCAGCTAGTCACATGACTAACCTGCGTGGCAACCTGGGTTTTTCTGAATTGTGCAAAGAGTTTGAACTGAGAGAGACTGCAGTTTACTCCTGGAGTGAGAAGACCTCTCCTGTCTGCTCCCATCTCTTTCTCACAAGCCTCTGGACCCACTGAGGACACATGAACTTCGAGAGAAAAGTCTCCTACATCGAACACGGTTTAAGAAGAATACTGAGCCCCAATGAAAAGCAAAGCCTACCTACAATCAAGGACTTTACAGCAAGCTCGAAGAACTGCAACCAAAACCATCTTCAGATATTGTCTCAAACTTTTCTACGTTATTTCTGCTCTTTTCTGTCTCTATCTGCATGTGTGTATCACGTATGCAGGCCAGCATGGGCGCGTCGCATAGGCATTAACTGAATTAGAGTTTAAGTTTGATAAAGTTCAACCTTTTTTCTTTAAACCTAAGAAAACCTGTTTGGCTAGTTTCTTTGCCTTATAATTGGAAGTTAGTGATCAAGGATTCACTAAGGGGGAGCTAAAAAAACGGTGTGTTTAAAATTAAACCCTGTTACGGTAAGACCAAGCAAAGGCTGAGAGGGAACCCAAGACCCCTTTCTCACCTGGTCGTAACAGGATTGAGAAATAAACAGTGCAAGGACTGAGAAGGAAGTGTAAGTTAGAGTGGGTGAATTGAATGTCAAATCGGAACTGAAAGAGTGGATTAAGCGAGAGGGAAATTAAACAAAGTAAAAGTAGAGAGAGGAGGTAAAGACCTAGAGGGGGTGAATGATTATTGGGGGTAGGCGGAAATGTGGAGTTGAGGTTACAGTCAGATCAGCCGTGATCTTATTGAATGGCGGAGCAGGCCCGAGGGGCTGAGTGGCCTACTCCTGCTCATAATTCATATGTTCGTTTGTATGTTGGTAGTTTCTGCATGATTCTGCTGCTTTTTTTGGGCTCATCTGCCTGATATCTGCATAACCAGCACAAAAGATCACAGAATTGTAAATGCAAACTGTGCTCAGCACAACTCGAATCTTCGCAATGTTTTACATTAGTTTTAAAAATATCACGTTAGAAACAGGTGCCACTCACAAAACTAGCCACACCCCCAGGGTGAATTAATCACCAGTGGGAGTTTCCATTAATTACTCTCATTTGCAGGGTTTCGAGGACGCTCCAAAAATTAAGCTGGGACTTATAGGTGCAAGGTCACCAAGGTATGTTTTCAAAGGTTTTGAATGTTTTCTAAAATTTACTAAGGAACTGACTACGGTACCACGGTCTAGTTAGGAAATGGTATTTTTTTTGTGATTTTCAGTAATTTAAAATTGGGTTGCCCGTTGGCAGTGGATTGACAGTGATTTAAAATTCCTTTTAGTCATAGAGTCATAGGGAGATACAGCACCGAAACAGGCCCTTCGGCCCAACGAGTCCGCGCCAACCATCAACCACCCATTTATACTAATTCTACATTAATCCCATTTTCCCTCTCACATCCCCACCTTCCCTCAATTCTCCTACCACCTACCTACACTAGGGGCAAGTTTTTTACAATAGCCAATTTACCTATCAACCCGCAAGTCTTTTCTTGTGATAAACCCACTTCCAACTGTTTTAATCAAATTTTACGAAGTTACCACTCTTAAATATATTAAGGAGTATTATTTAAAGATACATTTTTCAAAAGATTTCATTTTAAAATGCTGCCCAATTTGCACTGGTTCATGGCAGATTTTGCTTTCGGTAATGGGCAAGTAAGTTTGAGTGGAAACCTGGGAGGGGGTGGGGGGGTTGCACTTTACAAAACAGGCACAATTTTGGGTGCAATTTGCACTGGAATTTCCAATTGCACCCAAAGCAGAAACTCTACCCCCAAAATTTTCAATTTGGTATTTTTAAAATCTCCAACAATTAATATCCGAAGGAATAAAACTCCACACTTGTAATAGCAAGTTTTGTGTTCGAGCGAAGTTCATTGATAGCAGTTAACAATGATCACATTGTTAAAAGGATACTTAAACTTGAAAAAGAATTCACTGTTTGTGGTGAGTTGAGCTCATACCTACCATGCAGCTAAAGCTTCACAACATTCAATGTACGTCAATGGTGAGGCAGACAGCAAGATGCCATTTTCGGAAGCAAACAGCGGAGTGACACAACGCGGATGGCATCTTTAAGATATTGTCATTTAACTGTGCATCTATCCCTTCCCTGGCCTCGCTGTGCCATTTACACATAAATAACAGCAAACTCTATTAGTTTCACTGTTATCTTGACATTAAAATCTGGACCATTGTCTTTATCAACATGGCCATTGGGAGAGGTGACATAAAGGAAGATAAATGCATTTGTTGGTGTGTTTCTGATAATAGCAGTCCAGGATTGGATATTTTTCATTAAAATTCTCTACTTATGTATGTGTGTGTTCTGCCCTAGTGACCTCATGAACAGATCTTGCTGCCCAAACTTCCAATTTAAGATATCACCAAACTGGACCGTCTCAATGAAACATGAGATATATACTATAAAAAGATGTACAGAGATGGGATTTGAGTAGATAGCTCTGATGGGCGAGCTAATACTGGCACAGACTGGAATTTCTGAGAGTGAATCCTAGATAATGTGTCTTCTCCTAGGCATCTTCTAATCAGTTAGAAAGTTTGTAGAAAATGCTGGGAGATAACTGAGACAGCAGTAAAGATTACTTTTGATTATAAGGCAGTTCAGTAGAATATTGTTTAAAAGGGTGGGTTAAAGAATTAATTTCACGACTGGTACTGCATTTAAAAAAAATCTGTTGGGCAAATTTGCTTCATTTTAAAGCTGCCCTTTGATACCTTACCCAAATGGCCACTCCTCATGGGAACCTAAAGAGTCTTGGCTGATCATTTGACCATGGATGGCATTACATGGAAGTCCCGTACTGTCCCTGCCCAATATCCACAGAAGGTCTTTGCACCACCAATCAGGAGCAGGAACCCTTGCTAACCTTTCCCACCCTAGTTCAGGGATTCAGAGGCATGTTGCATACCTATGGCTGCCCCTGGATGAGGTCAGCAGCATAGTCTTAAAAGTCAAACTTGGAATCTTTTGTGCCCTATGAATTTTTCTGGCAGCTCTCCATTTACGCCATTCTTATGCTGTGAGACCATTATGAAAGCTTTTATTTACTTTTAAAGTTTCTGCATTTCTATGCATGCTGGTTTGAGGTTGCCTGCCAGAGATGAGTCTTAACTCCCATCCAATCTAGGCTTTTAAGATAGTTCCTGGGTTGTCTGCTCCCAATGGAGCTCCTTACTGTGCATCTCTATCCTTGGTCATCAACTGTCATCCATTGCCCTTTCTACCTCAGTCTCCTCTCTTCCATTGTTTAAGATCCCCTGGCTCTTATAGTGGGTACATTTTAGCCCTAACTACAAATTAACTGCTAGTTTAAACTTCCACTATCAGTCCCCCGACCATGCCTTCTTCAGTGAGCACTGGATCTTTGTTAGGGTGGCCACTGCCAGAGGCCAAGAATGCCAGACACCAGACCTGACAGACCAGCAGTGCAGGGGCCGAAAGACATCATTATGCATGGAGATAACATCATCACGGGCTTCCCATCCGCAAGTCCGCAACTAAAAAAGCACCAGAGCCACCTGTGTTTGAGAGTATAATGGATTAATTTCAAGTGAAAAAATGTTGATGAGAATAGCAAACTGAATCGCAGTGTATTCCTGGCTGGTCACTGTCATTTAGACTCCTGTATTTTGTGAAATTACTTTAGGTGCCTGTCTCTTTAAATGACTCTTCTGCCCTAACCCTAGTATACCGGACTGTCCGGTATAAAATCTGACAAATGGCCACCCTAATCTTTGTCAAATTTGGCTTCCAAATTCTTTAACTTCTCTGGACATCAAGTCTACATTTCTGCAGTGGACTACACCATAAAACTCAGCTGCTGTGCCTTTACTCTACTGTGCTTAAATTTTAAAATAACTGATCGGCAGAGAACCCATCCCCCACTGCTACTGCTCCCTGCTGAGCCTATGACTGGCTTTCTGGTTCTACTGGTTCTTGAGCTTCAGCTATGGTCTGGTTCCTGGCTAGAGATTCACTCTCTTGGGCTGAAGTACATTTCTCTGCAGCTTCTGGATCTTCAAATAGCTTCTGGACTGTACTCACCCACCACATCTGTCTTCAAACTTGAACAACAGTTTGTTGAAGCTCGATGGTGACTTCACCCTACCTACATCAATTTTATCCCACCATGGGACCTCTGATTTTTAACTCTGGACTCTCGCCTATTGTTTCCCCTCTCTTGCCCATTTACTACAGAATATAGGGAGGAAATAGCAGATGCGCTGAGGATCATCTTCAAACCCTCACTAGATACAGGCTAGGTACCAGATAATTGAAGGTCTGCGAACGTTGTATCATTGTTTAAAAAGGGTGCGAAGGGTAGGCCAAATAATTTTAGGCCAGTCAGTCTGACTTCGGTGGTGGGTAAATTGTTCAATTCTCAGAATCAATTCTGAGGGACAGGACAAACTGCCACTTAGGAAGGCACGGATTAATCAGGGATGTCTACAGATATCCTCTTTATTATTAATTACACGGCCAATTTTTGTGTCATCAGCAAATTTCCCAATCATGCCTCCCACATTTAAGTCTATATCATTCATATATACGAGGCGGCCAACATCCCCAGCTTGTACACACTACTGAGTCAGCGGTGGTTGAGATGGCTTGGCCATGTGAGCCGCATGGAAGATGGCAGGATCCCCAAAGACACATTGTACAGCGAGCTCGCCACTGGTATCAGACCCACCGGCCGTCCATGTCTCCGCTATAAAGACGTCTGCAAACGCGACATGAAATCCTGTGACATTGATCACAAGTCGTGGGAGTCAGTTGCCAGCGTTCGCCAGAGCTGGCGGGCAGCCATAAAGACGGGGCTAAAATGTGGCGAGTCGAAGAGACTCAGTAGTTGGCAGGAAAAAAGACAGAGGCGCAAGGGGAGAGCCAACTGTGCAACAGCCCCGACAAACAAATTTCTCTGCAGCACCTGTGGAAGAGTCTGTCACTCTAGAATTGGCCTTTATAGCCACTCCAGGCGCTGCTTCACAAATCACTGACCACCTCCAGGCGCGTATCCATTGTCTCTCGAGATAAGGAGGCCCAAAAGGAAAGGAAAGGATACCACAAACAGCAAGGGACCCAACACTGAGCCCTGTGGAACGCCACTGGAAACAACTTTCCATTCGCATGGATTTGTTAGGGGAATGTCATGTCTTACTAACTTAATTGAGTTTTGTGAGCAAATAACAGGGAGCATTGATTAGGGTAGTGTGGTGGATGTAGTCTACATGGATTTTAGTAAGGCATTTGACAAGGTCCCATATGGCAGACTGGTCAGTAAAATGAAAGCCCATGGGATACAGGGGAATGAGGCAGGTTGGATGCAGAATTGGTTCAGGGCCAGGAAATAAAGGGTAGCAGTCCACGGATGTTTTCGCGAAAAGCTGTTTCCAGTGGTGTTCCACAGGGCTCAACGTTGGGTCCTTTGCTGTTTGTGGTATATATTAATGATTTGGACTTAAACGTGGGAGGCATGATTGGGAAATTTGCTGATGCCACAAAAATTGGCCGTTTAGTTAATAATGAAGAGGATAGCTGTAGACTCAAGAATGATTTCAGTGGTTTGGTTGAGTGGCCGGGAAAATGGAATTCAATCCAGAGAAGTGTGAGGTAATGCATTTGAGGAGGGCAAATAAAGAGAGGGAATACACAATAACCGGGAGGATAATGACAGGGATAGAAGAAGTGAGACACCTTGGAGTGCATGTTCACATGCCCCTGAAGGTAGCAGGACAGGTAGATGGAGTGATAAAGAAGGCATATGGATTGCTTTCCTTTATTGACCGAGGTATAAAATACAAAAGCAGGGATGTGATGCTGGGACTGTATAAAACGCTAGTTAGGCCACAGCTGGAGTATTGCATACAGTTCTGGTCACCACATTACAGGAAGGACATAATTGCTCTGGAGAGAGTACAGAGGAGATTTACAAGAATGTTGCCAGGGCTTGAAAATTGCAGCTATGAGGAAAGATTGAATAGGCTAGGGTTGTTTTCCCTGGAAATGAGGTGGCTGAGGGGAGACTTAATTGAGGTGTACAAAATTATGAGGGGCCTAGATAGAGTGGACAGAATGGACTTGTTTCCCCTGGTGGGGAGGTCATTTACCAGGGGACACAGATTCAAGGTGATTGGTAGAAGGATTAGAGGGGATAGGAGGAAAAACTTTTTCACTCGGAGGGTGTCTGGAATTCACTGCCAGGAACGGTGGTGGAGGCAGGAACCCTCAATTCTTTTAAAAGGTATCTGGACATGTACCTGAAGTGCTGTAACCTGCAAGGCTGTGGACCAGGTGCTGGTAGGTGGGATTAGATTGGACGGCTAGGTTTTTCGTCTGGCATGGACATGATGGGCTGAATGGCCTCCTTCTGTGCCGTAATTCTTCTGTGGTTCTATATGTATTCAAATAATTGCTACATAACCAGGTCTGTGTAACATGGGTTTTCCCTGTGTCCATTCACAGGCAACTTTTGGCTGCGGCTCCAGATCCAAGCTCATTGCTTCTATTTCCAAATTTTTTTCTACCCCTTTTTGCTTTTTTTCTATCCCTCCTAGATCCCTGTCTCCTTTCACTTCTCTCCTCTTGGATGTTCTGCCTCCCAAATCCCTACTCCAACCCTTCAGTAGTTCCTGACCTTCCTATTCTCTTGCCGCCATCCCAGGCTTGACTCCCTCTTACATAAGCCTATAGCTTCCCTCTGTGCCTTTCTTGGCATCCTCCAAAGTACCCATTGAGACACTCATTGCTGCCTTCCTATTGTTACAACCAGGTGAGGAAGGGGTCTTGGCTCCCCTTTCACCCCTTCTCTGGTTTGACCGCAACAGGGTTTATCCTTTTTAACACAGTGATTGAACTTACCTCAGTGAGCACTTGCTCCTGTTCCTCTAATATTATTGCCAAAGAACCGATCGGACAGGTTTTCTTGGGTTTAAACAAGAAAGATGTAAGTATATTAACCTTATCACTCTAAACTGGTTAAAATTGCTAAAATAAGCGACGCATTCACGCTCACATTCACATGAGAGGCACACACACGCACAAATAGATTACAGAGGGGAAAAAACAGTTGGGAGGTTGGAATGGAGTCCTTAATAAAAAATAGAATTTAAATACTGAAGTTTAGTCCCAGAGTCCTTAGTTGAAGTTGTGGTCCTGAAGTTATTGCTGGACCACACACAGTTCAGGCTTGCTTCTCAGGTTCCAGAAGGCAGAAGAGGAGCTTTGTCCTTGTCCCCTTAGTTGTTGGCTATGCTGGGCTGTAGGTTTACAGCTGAAGCTTCTCTGGATCTTTGCTGGAGAGAGGGAGTGAGGAGATGTTCCTTCGCTGGATTTCAGTTACAGTCTCCTCCTGAGGCACAGTTCACAACCTCGTGAGTTACACAAGCAGTCATGTGATGTGACCACCTCTTTGTTTGAAACAGCATCTTCTGGAATGATCTTTGAAATTCAAGGCTGTTCAGACATACTTGGTAGGGGGGAGTTTGACTCTTTCACAGTCAGTGGGTGTTGATGGCTTTTGACAACCGTGTTGACAAAACCATTTTAGGTAACTTAATCAGAGAGCACCTCATTGTTCTGGCTAGACTGGGTAATCACCTCTGCCTCTAATTGGCCTTTGGCTTCTCATGGGCAAATTTTGTGTGGCCATCTTGGCTGCTCGCTGTTCTGTTTTTAAAAAGTTATTTGCAGCAATCTCAGTAAAAGTCTCAAGCAGAGTTCTACACAACGAAATTAATATTTCCATTTGGCATGCGGGGTTTCCGTCACATTATTATCAGCAATCCCAACTGCCCCATCCTACCCTCTTAGCCAGATTGCCCAATGTGCCTGCTTTGGGATAATCTTGCTAATCTCCTTCCCATTCAACTCGTCAGTCCTAGTGCTGACCTTGTGGACTCTGCCAACGGATTAGCTATCTCTGCATCTCCCTCCAGAATGTTCGTTCACTTGTGAACCAAGCTTTGCCATCCATGAGCTTATTGTGGATGATTGCATTGCCATCATGGCCTTGCCGGAAACCTGGCTGAGGGATAATGGTACCTTCCCCCTAAATGAAGCCTTACTGCCCGGCTATACCTTACATCGCTTGCTCCGCCCACACCATTGTTGTGGTGGTGTGGCCTAAAGGCCTGCTTGGGTCTGCAAAATAAAAACCTGACCCGAGCCCGACAGGACCACATCCAACCCGAGCCAGAGTCCTTCCATTTTTTCCTGCACCTGACCCGACCATCAGTTAACTTACCTTCCGTTTTTCACTTTGTTGCTGATCTGCACAAGCTTAAAATAACTAAAAAAAAAAAACACCTTTCAAGTCAAAAAATTACATTAACAGTGGAGCCACTTACCTGTGATAGAGTATGTCTGACCCAACCCGACCCCGAATGCCGGCCCCGGAAGTGCAACCCGACCCGACCCATCGGGTTCGGGTCGGGTAGCAGGCCTTTAGTGTGGCCCTTGTCACCTTATCGCATGGGTCTGTCCTCCTGCTCCTGACATTTTCTGTTTTGAGCCCTCTCTCTCATTTGAAATCCTCATTCTCTACAGCTTATCCGAGTACCATTTAAAAACTTTCTCACCGAAACATCTTCACTGCTTTCCTCCCTCAGCCTCCGTACGGAGTGATTTCCCATCCTCAGCGATTTCAACCTCCATCTCAATTCATCGTCTCTCTCTCTCTCCCCTGAGTTCACTCCCCTCCCTTCCTCCCTTAATCTCTTCTACCATATAACGTCCCCAACATGCATTTACGCCCCCTTCATCTTGCCATCTCTTGTGGCCTCCTTAAGCCCATTGTGTTGATCACAGATAAGGCCATTCCTGATCACTTCCTTGAGTCATTCTCCACCCACATCCACCTTCCACGTCCCAACCCTACCTCCTCTATCCGCCCCTGGAAAAAAACACTCTCCCAATTCATTTCCAACTGCTCTCTCAAAATCCCAACTCTTTTGGCCCTCAGCTCACCAGAACATTTCTGCAGCTATCGATCTGCTCAACCACACCCGTGTCTCCACCTTAAATGCCCTAATCCCCATTAAAGCCATTACTCTCTTTCACCCTGGCCATTCCGCTTGGTATGGCCCTGATCTCTGCTCCCTTCAGTCCAAAGGATGCAGACTTGAACAGTTTTGGCAGCTAACTGGTTTAGTTATTCACTGCTAGATCCGGCTGGACCACATAGAGCGCTATTGGGGGACACCAAAGGTAATGATGCGGGAGTGGGAAGAGAAAACCTTTGCATAGCTAAGAATGGAAGCAGGCTGGTGCAGTCCCACCCAGCTGGCCGACGGCGGTGAAGTGTTAGACCAAACTTCCTCAAAGGTTCTCCCCGCGCTAACCTTGAACCTGCGTCTTTAATTTCTTTAGTGCTCCTCTCCAAGCTCATCTTGTCCATGAGACAGACCTGCTCCCTCAGCCTAACTTCCACTAAACAGCTGACCACCTAACTTTCCATCCTGGCTCTCATGTTAGTTGATATTGTTGATGGTTCTGTCCTTTCAGGTACTGGTCCCCTCTCCTTCAAATCTGCTGTTAGAAAAGACAACCGTTGACCCCACCATACTTGCAAACTTCAGCTCAACTCCAACCTCCCTTTCCTCTGCAAAGTCCTTGAACGTGTTGTTTCCTCCCAAATCCATGCCCATCTTTCCCAGAACTTCATGTTTGCATTCCTCCAAGCAGGTTTCCACTCCTACCACAGTACTGAAACAGCCCTTATCAAAGTCACCAAATGACTGTGACAAAGGTAAATTATCCCTCCTTGTCTTTCTCAACCTGCCTGGAATCTTTGACATGGTTGACCACACTATCCTGCTCCAATGCCTCTCACTTTTGTCTGGTTGGGTGGGGCTGCACTTGCCTGGTTCCATTCTTATCTATCGAGTTGTAGTCACAGAATCACCTGCAATGACTTCTTTTCATGCTATTGCACCGTTGCTTCTTGTGTCCCGCAAGGATCTATCCTTAGCCCCCTTCTATTTCTCATCTACATGCTGTCCCTCGGCATTGACATCTGAAAACACAGCGTCAGTTTCCATGTGTTTGCCTCACTACCACCTCTCTCGACTCCTTCACAGTCTCTAAATTGTCATACTGCTTAGCCAACATCCAGTACTATATGAGCAGAAATTTCCTCCAACTAAATATTGGGAAGACAAAGCCATCATCTTCAATCCCTGCCACAAACTCCATTCGCTAGCCACTGACTCCATCCCTCTTCCTGGTCACTATCTGAGGCTGAATCAGACTGTCTGCAGCCTTGGTGTCATATTTAACCCCAAGATGAGCTTCCGACCACATACCTATGCCATCACTAAGACCACCTATTTCCACCTCCGTAACTTCGCCCAACTCTGCCTCGCCTCAGCTTTTAAAAAAAAAAAAAAAAATTTTGTTCTTGGGATGTGAGCATTGCTGCCAAGGCTAATATTTATTGCCCATCCCTAATTGCCCTTGAGAAGGTGGTGGTGATCCACCTTCTTGAACGGCTGCAGTCCATGTGGTGTAGGTACACCCATGATGCTGTTGGGGAAGAAGTTCCAGGAATTTGACACAATGACAGTGAAGGAATATAGTTCCAAGTGAGGATGGTGTATGATTTGGAGGGGAACTTGAAGATGGTGGTGTTCCCATGCATTCCTGCTAGGTGGTAGAAGTTGTGGATTTGGAAGGTGCTGTTAAAGAAACGTTGACAAGTTGGTGTAGTGTATCTTGTAGATGGTACACATTGCTGCCATGTGCGCTGGTGGTGGAGGGAGTGAGCATTTAAAGTGGTGGATGGGGTGCCGTTCAAGCTAGCTGCTTTCTCTTGGATGGTGTCACGCTTCCTCAGTGGTTTTGGAGCTGCATTCATCTCAGCAAATGGGGAGTATTCCATCACACTACTGACTTGTGCCTGCCTTTTAGATGGTGGACAGGTTTTGGGGAGTCAGGATTTGAGTTACTTGGAGTCATAGAATGGTTACAACACAGGAGGAGGTCATTTGGCCCATCATGTCCATGTCACTCTCTGCAAGAGCAACTCACCCAGTCCCACTCCCCTACCTGATCCCTGTAGCCCTGCAATTTTTTTTCTTTTCAGATAATTATCCAGCTCTCTCTTGATGGCCTACATTGAATCTGCCTCCACCACGCTTTCTGGCAGTGCATTCCAGATCCTAACAAGTCGCTGCATAAAAAAGCTTTTCCTGATGTCGCTGTTGCTTCTTTTGCCAATCGCCTTAAATCGGTGTCCTCTAGTTCTAGATCCTTTGCCTAGTGGGAACAGTTTTTTCCCTATCTTGTGCAGACCTCATGATTTTGAACACCTCTATCAAATCCCTTCTCCAAGAAGAACAGTCCCAGCTTCTTCAGCCTATCCATATAACTGAAGCTCCTCATCACTGGAACCATTCTCGTGAATCTTTTCTGCACCCTCTCTAACTCCTTAACATCCTTCCGAAACAGTGGCGCTCAAAACTGGACACAATACTTCAGTTGAGGCTGAACTAGTGTTTCATATAGATCTCTCCTGACTTCCTTGTTGTATTCTATGCTCCTATTTATAAAGCCCAGGATCCGATATGCTTTATTAACTGGTTTATCAACCTGCCTTGCCACCTTCAAAGATTTGTGTACATACGCCCCGAGGTGCCTCTGCTTGTTTCTTAATTCGAAGCCTCTGACCTGCTCTTGCAGCTACAGTACTTATGTGGCTGGTCCAGTTAAGTTTCTGGTCAGTGGTGACTCCCGGGATGTTGATGCTGGGGGATTCAGCGATGCAGTTGAATGTCAAGGAGAGATTGTTAGGTTCTCTCTTGTTGGAGATGGTCATTGCCTGGCACTTGTGTGGCACGCATGTTACTTGCCACTTATCAGCCCAAACCTGAATGCTGTCCATGTCTTGCTGCATATCAGTATCTGAGGAGTTACAAATGGTACACCCATCAGTGAACATTGCCACTTCTGACCTTGTGATGGAGGGAAGGTCATTGAGGAAGCAGCTGAAGATGGTTGGGCTTAGGACATTACCCTAAGGAACTCCTGCAGTGATCTCCTGGGGCTGAGATGATTGGCCTCCAACCACCACAACCATCTTCCTTTGTGCTAGGTATGACTGTAACCAATGGAGGGTTTTCCCCCTGATTTCACATGACTTCAATTCTTTTAGGGCTCCTTGATGCCGCACGCTGTCAAATGTTGCCTTGAAATCAAGGGTAGTCATTCTCGCCTCACCTCTGGAATTCAGCTCTTTTGTCTACGTTTGGACCAGTACTGTAATGAAGTCTGGAGCTGAGTGGCCCTGGCAGAACCCAAACTGAGAATCAGTGAGCTGGTTGTTGCTGAGTAAGTGCTACTTGATAGTACCGTCAGTAACGCCTTCCGTTGCTTTACTGATTGAGAGAAGACTGATGGGGCAGTAACTGGATTTGTCCTTTTTGTAGACAGGATATACCTGGGCAATTTTCCACATTGTCTGGTATATGCCAGTGTTGTAGCTGTACTGGAACAGCTTGGCTAGGGGTGTGGCTAGCTTTGGAGCACAAGTCTTCAGTCCTACAGCCAGAATGTTGTCAGGGCCCATTGCCTTTGCTGCATCCAGTTTCTTTATTCGTTTCTTGATATCATATGGAGTGAATCAAATTGAAGACCAGTATCTATGATGGTGGGGACCTCAGGAGAAGACGGAGGTGGATAATCTACTTGACACCTCTGGCTATAGATTGTTGCAAATGCTTCAGCCTTTTCTTTTGCACTGATGTACTGGCCTCCCCTATCATTGAGGATGGGGATGTTTTTGGAACCTCCTCCTCCAGTTAGTTGTTGAATTTTCCATCACCATTCATGACTGGATGTAGTAGGACTGCAGAGCTTTCATCTGATCCGTTGGTTGTGGGATCATTTAGCTCTGTCTACAGCACGCCGCTTCCACTTTTAGTATGCATATATTCCTGCTGAAACCCTTATCTGTTCCTTTTGCTACCTGTATATTGGACTATTGCAATGCATTCCTGGCCAGCCTCCCTTTTTTTTTTACCCTCCGTAAACTTGAGGTCATCCAAAATTCTGCTGCTCGCGTCCTGACTCTCATCATATTTGTTTCACCCATCATCCCTGTGCTCGCTGACCTACATTGGCTCCTGGTTAAGCAATGCTTTGATTTTAAAATCCTAACCCTTGTTTTCAAATCCCTTCATGGCTTCCTCCTTTCCCATCTCTTTAATCTCCACTAGCCCCACAACCCTCTTAGATCTCTGTGCCCCTCCAATTCTGGGCTCTTGAGCATCCCTGATTTTAGTTGCTACACCTTTGGCTGCCATGTCTTCAGCTACCAAAGCTCTGGAATTCCCTTCCTAAACCTCTCTATCCTCCTTTATGACACTCCTTTAAACCTACTTCAGACCAAGCTTTTGGCCATCTGCCCTAATATGTGGCTTAGTGTCAAATTTGGTTTGATAATCGCACCTGTGAAGTGCCTTGGTTACTAGGTCATGTATATGCGAGGCATATAAATGAAATGCTGATGTTTTCATTGTGATGCTGTATTTTACCAGTAAATAAGCTCTTCAGTGATTCTGTTGACAAGTGTCTGATTTAAATTAATTCATGGCTTGTGTCAGCTGTGGGGTATGATGGTATTCCACCGTTGAATACCATAACTCATGTGCACAGACTGATATTGGTCTTCTCGAGGCACTGAGCATGAGTGACCAAGGAATTAGATATCTTTTGGAGCAGAATAATGACTTTTTTCTTTTTAACAAAAAAAATGTCCACTCTTTTGCCTTCACTAAACACTTTTTTAATAAGGTAGCCACCAGTGTTATCATTAGGCTGTTTTGCCAAAAAAAATGCATAAGTTATTCATGGGAGCTTTTTAACCTTCACTTTGCACTAGATAACACCAGTACAATTCTCAACCAGTGAAAGGTTACCTTTTAGAGGTGGGTTTGTACCTCATTGATTCTGTATGGTCAGGAATTGAAATGCCAATTTGACTCCAAAGACGTACTTTGAATTTTACTATTTTGCACTTGCGAAGTTTTTGCATCAGTGGTAGTATAACCAGCCTATCAGATTTTCCTCTAAAGGTTGCACTGTGTCACAGTGTTGGCTATTTTTCCAGATCATTAAATTTGAAATTATTACATGCCTATTGAGACCACAAATAACACTATTCTATTTGTTTACAGATGAAAACCCTGGCAAACAAGAGGAGGTGGCTTTGGTTGATGGGTAAGAATCAGGATTTTAACGTACAGTACTGCATTAGGTAGTTTGGACTCCTTTCCTATTTCAACAGGAATTCAAGTGGGGTTCTTATCTCTGCAAATCTACATTCTGCCTCGGAATTGCTGCACTAGTCTTTAGTATGCATGATACTTGGCCTCTCAACCACTGAATGCCACGATCTGCAAGTTGGAGGTCCTCTTCTTTGTTCTTTGAATCCTGGAAAGATTGCACCTTATGATGTTTCTTAACTATGCAAGTAAGCTGCTGAAATTGTGATTTGAAAACCAGTTCTAGCAATGCACACAAATTTCTACTAATTTTTGGGATCCCACATTTAAAAAAAAAGATATTGCATTCTAATATTGAGTCAGCAGTTACTAGCTCATTTTTTCCAGTTCACCTTACCTCACCATCATAATCATTGTACTCCAATTTGCAGAACAACTTGTTTTGTCAAGGCCAAGTGGAATTAATTGTAACAATTATAGCGCATGTAGGCTACCAAATATGAATAGAATTACTTTCTGCAACTGCTGAACATTATGTTCGCAAAATTTATTTAATAAACTAAGACAACTTGCATCATAAAAATATCTCTTTCCCATTCAAATTCCTTGTGTTCTTCACTCCTGTTCTATGAGCCCCAGAATATGATAGGTTACCTTCTTTGCTCTTGATGTTCTCTCCTAATTTAAAGAAGGTTTTGCTGATTACCAACAACTGTTTAGATTCCTTCATCCAAAAAGGATTTAAATTTGGAAGCAAATTCCATAGCTGTGCCATGTACAATCCATAGAATCATAGAACAATTACGACACAGAGGGAGGCCATTCAGCGCATCGTGCCACCCAATCTAATCCCACCTTCCAGCACCTGGTCCATAGCCTTGCAGGTTACAGCACTTCAGGTACAGGTCCATGTACCTTTTAAAAGAATTGAGGGTTTCTTGCCCCAGCACCATTTCTGGCAGTGAATTCCAGACACCCACCACGCTCTGGGTGAAAAAGTTTTTCCTCATGTCCCCTCTAATCCTTCTACCAATCACCTTAAATCTGTGTCCCCTGGTAAATGACCTCCCCACCAGAGGAAACAGGTCCTTCCTGTCCACTCTATCTAGGCCCCTCATAATTTTGTACACCTTCGTTAAGTCTCCCCTCAGCCTCCTCTGTTCCAGGGAAAACAGCCCTAACCTATCCAATCTTTCCTCATTGCTGCAACTTTTGAGCCCTGGCAACATTCTTGTAAATCTCCTCTGTACTTTCTCCAGAGCAATTATGTCCTTTCTGTAATGTGATGACCAGAACTGTATGCAATACTCCAGCTGTGGCCTAACCAGCGTTTTATACAGTTCCAGCATCACATCCCTGCTATTGTATTCTATACCTCGGCCAATAAAGGAAAGAAATCTTCTTCATTCTATCTACCTGTCCTGCCACCTTCAGGGACCTGTGGACATGAACTCCAAGGTGTCTCACTTCTTCGACCCCTCTCAATATCCTCCTGTTTATTGTGTATTCCCTCGCTTTATTTGCCCTTCCCAAATGCATTACCTCACACTTCCCTGGATTGAATTCCATTTGCCACTTTTCAGCCCTCTCAGCCAAACCATTGATATCATTCTGGAGTCTACGGCTATCATCCACTATTAACTACACGGCCAATTTTTGTGTCATCAGCAAATTTCCAAATCATGCCTCCCATATTTAAGTTCAAAGCATTAATATATACCACAAACAGCTAGGACCCAACACTGAGCCCTGTGGAATGCCACTGGAAACAGCTTTCCATTCGCAAAAACATCTGTCGACTACTACCCTTTGTTTCCTCTCCGAGCCAATTCTGCATCCGACCTGCCACATTGTACTGTATCCCTGTAAACCCTACCCAGAAACTTAATGGGAAGCATCTGTTTTGTGCTTTCTCTTTAGAATTATGCCAGCTAGGGATATGTTTATGAAAGAGCATTTATTTCAGAGAATTCATAATTTTTAACTGAAATTTGGGAACTAACCTTAAAGAAGAACTGTAGTCAAATGACTTATTGATTAACATCGGTAAAGGCTACTTGAATAAAGTAGTAGAGTTACTGCCAGTTTCTGTGCAACTATGACTTCCCTGAGTTAATTACTTCAAAAGGGGAGAAGATCAGCATTTTAACAGACTAATGCATTAATAGTGAATACTAAATAATGCAAATAACGTAAGCCCTCTTAAGATAATGTTGCAGTATTAAAATTGCCTATCAAATTTAGCAATTAGCTTCATTCTGCATTTTGTTTAGATTTAACTTGGCTACTTGCTTGTGCAGGGGAGAAGACCCTTTAGCAACGCTGCAGGAGACATCACAAGAATTCAAAGACAGCAATTTGGAAATGGCTGAGGGTGTAAGTTTCAGAATGGTTTTCCCAGCATTGGTTTGCTGTTCCTTATTTACTTGGGTAAAGTTTCAATTAAAAGAAATGAAATATTTTAATATTTCCTGCATGTTCTGTGTAATTGATTTAAAATGTTGTCAGAGTATACCTCTGGAGTGGTCGGATTAGGATTGTACATTTTTCTTTTATACTGGGAGTGCTACTTTTGGCCAGGCTCCATTTGTAAGACACTTTCTCCACTTTAATCATAGAAGATGGTTAGGTTGAAGGATGAGGGAGCCCATGTGCTGTTCTGCACCTTCTTATACCTATACACTCTTATGAGCCTACAAAGCCAATTTCTCTCTTTCTAGCTTCAAACACTGAATGATAAAAGGCACGGGCAGTAAGCAGAGCTTTTTGAAAAGTGCTGTAGGTCAGCTAGCAGAAGGCTCTGGGAAATTGGACTGCGAGATGTGGCAGTATGGTGTGCTAATGATTTTTGGACTATCACATAAGATTAAACTAAATGAATCATCGTAACTGTTGCTCTGTATATTCACTTGCTGTGAAATAAAGAAGCTTAATGATTTGTGTCAAGCTTCGTCTCCAAGTATTTGCTTGAACCACCTACAGAGTGATTGAAGAATTACATGTACAAAAGAAAAATATCCAGTCCAGGACACAAGGGGGTACTATGTGTTAAAACCTCTGGGTTATTTTATCGTTCAAGTTGATATAGGACAGTGTGAAATAATTCTTGGTAGGGAAGGCTTTCTGTTCTTCTGAATGGATATCACAGAAGCAGCAGAGGCTTAGTGATTGACCTGGATGGGACGGGAGAAACTGTGTCTTAAGTGGGAAGAGCAAAAATAGCTGGATAAGAGGAAGAATTTTCACTCATTTTCTTGGGGGCAATTGTTAAGGATATATTAAAGCTCCTCAATCAATAGCTTAGTGGTTCTAGCATGTACTGAATTATATAGACAAGAAAAGCCTCAGGCTTTTTCTTCATTTATGCTGAGTCAGCTGATCTCCAATAGGACAGCAGTAGCCACAGCACACTGAAGTAGGGAGGGAAAATATCAGCAAAGGATCCAACATGTGATCATTAGCCAGTGTTTTTGTTTAAAAAAGTGCAAATTAGGGGACTTTGGGCGAGGCCAGGATTGTGTTCAATGTTTTCTGGGTTCTTAGGAGGAGTCCTTAAAATAAGGACTTTGAATGTATGGATAAATGTGCTTGGCAAGATGAAATGTCGCTCAAATAGAACGTTTTCTGCTTCTGAAAATGTAAAAATAAAGTTTCTTCCATTGTTCCTTAACAATATGCCTTAAATCCCACACCAGAAGTGCACACCCAGCTGTCACTAAATTGTTTCCATTTTTGACTGTGGCCATCCTTGTGACCTCCCCATCTGCCAAATTACAGGCAGCTGAATTGTGAACTCAAACCAGCTAAGAACTGGTTTGAAACAGCACTGGCTTTTTCATGGAGGATCCCTCCAGACAGCATAAATGAGGGGTTTTAACTCATCAGTCTGGGCTATGAATTAAACAAGTTGCCAGTGTGCCAACACACTTCACCCTCTTCCCAATCTACATAAGCCTTAGAAACTATACTTTAGCTGTTCCTTTAATATCTAAGAAAAATAACATTAAAACTTTGAATTGATTTGTGCCAATTGTGCCAGGACAAAGCAGCCCACTTGATCGGCACCCCATCCACCACCATAAAATTTCACTGCCTCCACCACCAGCAATGCACAGTTGCTGTAGTGTGTGCCATCGACAAGATGCACTGCAGCAACTCTCCAAGGTCCTTCGACAGCACCTTCCAAGCCCATAACCTCTACTGCCTAGAAGAACAAGGGCAGCAGGCGCATGGGAACACCAGCACCTGCAAGTTCTCCTCCAAGCCACATGCTATCCTGACTTGGAGAAATATTGCCATTCCTTCACTGTCGCTGGGTCAGTGTCCTGGAACTCCCTGCCTAACAGCACTGTGGGTGTACCTTCACTACAAGGACTGTAGTGGTTCAAGAAGGCGCTCACCACGCCCTTCTCGAGGGCAATTAGGGTTGGACGATAAATGCTGGACTTGCCAGCGATGCCCACATCACATGTATGAATAAAAAAAATTACAGTCACATCTGTCTATTCCATATTGAACTAATGTGTCGTAAGAGACCCCAAGAAGAGATTTAATCAAGGTATCATCCTTCTGACTTAGTATCAAAGAGGATACTTTAAATGTTTGCTGGTGTGTTGATTGGTTGAAAAGGATTGGCTTTGTATTTTAGGCTTCACAAAATGGTGATGATGACAGTGACAGTGACAGTGATGACGATGATGTGAAGGTCACCATTGGAAACATTAAAACAGGTGCACCACAGTATATGTAAGTGAACTGCTGTGTTTCTAAAGCTGTATAATCATTAAGTTGCTTTATTTTACAGAAGTTTGAAGAATAAAACAAGCATTTTACCTGCCTTCTCACCACTTTCTTCAAATCTCTTGTCTCCAGGCCTGAATTTATGTTGCTTGCTTCGTCTGTTGCCCTTCACGTAAAGAAAAAAGTTCCAACCATCTTCCTTTTTTGTTTCTGACTTTAGCTTTTCAACTTTTGTGTTTTTGAAGTCTTCACAGTGAATAGTTTGCAGGGATCAGCCTTTCTCAATTCCTTTCATGCCTTGAGAACTACAATTAGGTCATCTCAAATTTGCCAGATTTCCAAAGAAACTAAACTCGCTTCCTGAGGTTTTCTTGTGATTTTAATTCATAATTGCCCAGAATCATCATTGTAGCTTGCCTTTGTACCCCTGTAATCTTAACATTTTATTATGGTTATGATCAGAACTACACATGTTACTTATGCAACAACAATGTCTTATCTTGATTTATCTCTGTTAATTCAGACCAGTATCTTATTTTTAGAATAACATCACGAAAACGTGCTATGTCGAAGAATGATTTTATTTTTAATCCACCAACTGGAAACCTGAATATTAAACTGGTGGAGATGAACCACTCAAGCCTTGCAAGCTTTGAACTCTGCTGATCGTGACCACCAAGGCATATCCCCTGCTGCAGACTGTAGTGTTCAATGGTTTATTTGATCTATGTTTGATTGTGTTAGTCTGTTCACTGATCGATGTTCACTGTGCCTAATTACTTAGGAACAGGAGTGGGCCATTCAGCCCATCGAGCCTGCTCCACCATTCAATTAGATCAATGTCTAATTGTCTATCTCAACGCCACTTTCCAGCGCAAGCTCCATATCCCTTGATGTCATTAGTCTCCAAAAATCTATCGATTTCTGTCTTGAACATGCTCGGTGACTAAGCTTCCACAGCCTCTGGGGTAGAGAATTCCAAAGATTCACCACCCTCTGTGAAGAAAGTCTTCCTCATCTCAGTCTTAAATGACCGTTGCCTTATTCTGAGATGATGTCCCCTGGTTCTAAACTCACCACCCAGCGGAAACATCCTATTGTTACGACCGAGGTGGGAGGAGTGCACTGTTTGTTCTAGTCCCACTTCTCCAGAGGTCACCATATATTATTTTAAATTTTCCCACTTAGCGATACAGTCAGTCATATACTCTATTTTTCCCAGAATAGAACACACTAACCAGGTTTCTTTAATGAACAATAAAATTCAGTTTATTATGAAACAAGTCTTAACTAGTAATGAAGTAGAACATAAACACACATCGAAATTTTAAAGTTCCCTTTTTTTAACCTTAATACCTTCACACACATGGACATACACTGGTTAATTGAAAAAAAAGGGATTTTTAAGACAGACAAAAAAAACTTGGGCTGATTACTTTGAAGAAAACAACAGATGAGATATGTTGTTCCAGAACAGTCTAACTTCTGACTACATGTAGACAGGTCACTGAGATCTTTTAGAACCGCTTTCAGGCAGCGTTGAAACGTAATTTAGCAGGCTTTTTTCAAAGACAGGAAATGAGATGAATTGACAAAGTGGACTTCTCAGGATCCTTCAGAGAATTGCTGGAAATCGAACTGGGTTGAGGTCTTCTCTCCTTTTTATACTTCAGACTTGATTTTATCGGTTGCTCACGACAGAAGGTAAAACACGCACTGGCCCACAGCCAAAAAGCTTGAGAGTTTTCTGCCCATCGCAGGGGGCGCTATGCTGCTACTGGGCTTGTCCAATCAAGAGATGCTTGTCACTTCTCTGCGCCTGTTACCAGGGTTTCTATTCTATCTTTAACTTGAGTCATGTGACATTGTTGCCAATCCAGTTCCTTCAGTGCTCCCTTGATGGCTCTTTTTTTAAAAAAAAATAAACTGGTCCAACATTTATTCAGTTTAACTATAAATTCCTTTAAAAAAAATGTTCTTAACATAAACAGAATTACTTTCATAACACTATTTTCATGGAACTGTATTTATTTTTTTCTTCTGTTTGAAACTCTGTGCCTTTAAGACAGAGAGGGAAGCTTTAGATTTCTGAGAACAGTGTGCCACAGCTGCATTTGTTAGCTAGGCAACAGCAGGAGAGTGAGGATGTCACATGGTATAATGTTTCAATTTGACTGTAAAAACCAGCTAAAACCAGTTTTGAGAGACACCAGCGAAATGTGCTTACTGGAGGAAAGAGCTGTCTATTTGCCTCAGCAGAAATTCTACAATGAGCTACAGGCTGTGTTAATTGCCTAAGGAGGAGAAAAACGACCATTTGTATTGCTGGAGATAGCAAGATTCCTTTTCTTTACTTCCAAGCCAAGAAGTCTTTGCTTCAAGATTGAATCTCTCTTGACTGATTGTGATTTCTGGAAGTCACAGTGAAGTTTCGACTGAGAGACTGTCGGTTTTAAAACCTGAGTGGACCAGTTGCTAGCCGCCTTGTTTAAAGAACTGTCTGATGCCTGCTGCAGACGAAGTGCTTTGAATGCCTATCTATTGAAGGACTGTTCCATCAAATCCGCGTGGAGACTTTGAGTGGCGTTTGATTATTTTTACACTAGGATACCTCACCCATCAGGCACGTAACCCACAAAGACTAACAACCCAGTTATTTATTCTTAAGAAACAACTAATTTTTTAAAACATCTTTTTTTAAAAAGAAACCGTTGATTTTTGAGTGTATATGTGTGAGAATGGGGGAGTTAGGTTTAAATAAGAAGTTATAAGGTCTTTAGACATAGGTTTATCTTAATAGCATTTAAGAATTATTTTTTAATAAATAGTTAATTGGTTGTTGTCTGAAGATACCTGGTTTGGTCTCTTTTATTCTGGGGGTTGCTGGTGTGTGTAATTTGGCTGTTTTTCCGGTTGAGTGGGAAAACTTTATTATGCTGCGACCTATGGAGTGATGGGACTGAATTGAGTTGCTCCCGCCTCAGTCGTAACACTCTCTGCATCCACCCTGTCATGCCCTGTAAGAATTTTGTAAGTTTCAATGAGATTACCTCTCATTCTTTGAAAGTCGAGAGAATACAGGCCCAGTTTCCTTAATCTCTCCTCATAAAACAATCCCACCATCCCAGGGATTAGTCTGGTGAACCCTCGTTGCACTCCCTCTATGGCAAAAATATCCTTCCTTTAGATAAAGAGACCAAAACTGTACACACTACTCCAGGTGCGGTCTCACCAAGGCTCTATACAGTTGCAGCAAGACATCTTTACTTCACTAACTCAAGTCCCTTGCAATGAAGACCAACATACCATTTGCCTTCCTTAATGATTGTTGCACCTGCATGCTAACTTTTAGTGACTCATGAACAAGGAGACCCAGGTCTCTTTGGACATCAACACTTCCCAACCTGTTGCTATTTAAGAAATACTCTTTCTGTTTTTTCTACCGAAGTGTATAACTTCACACTTATTCACATTATATTCCATTTACCATTGTTCTTGCCCATTCACTTAGCCTTTCTAAGTCTGCTTGAAGCTTCCTTGCATCCTCCTCTCAGCTTACATTCCCACCTAGTTTTGTGTCATCAGCAAATTTGGAAATATTACAATTGGTCTCCACATGCAAATCATTGATATAGATTGTGCACATTTGTATCACTGCTGCCTGAGGTTGGAGTTATAGTGTTTTGAAAAGATTCCAGAAAGAACATAGAGAGCCCTTCGAAGGAAATCTTCTGCATTTCTGCCTCCTGGAGGGCTGCCAGGTCAGCCGTCCACATCTTCGGGCCAGGGGCCTCGGGACCATCGGGGGAGGGTCGCGTGACCACTGAGTTCAGCCTGGGGCTGGGTGAGTCACTGGCCTCCACAGACTGTGTGCCCCTTTTGCTTCTCTGGACTCTGGTTTGGCCAGTCAATCCTTCCCCACTCTGTAGTCTATTTGTTTGTGCGTGCGTGTGTGTGAAGGTTGGAACGTATTTTATTATTTTGCTTCGATCGGTTCGGGTTTTTTTTTATTCATTCATGGGATGTGGGCGTTGCTGGCCAGGCCAGCATTTATTGCCCATCCCTAATTGCCCTTGAGAAGGTGGTGGTGAGCTGCCTTCTTGAACCGCTGCAGTCCATGTTGGGTAGGTACACCAACAGTGCTGTTAGGAAGGGATTTCTAGGATTTTGACCCAGCGACAGTGAAGGAACGGTGATATAGTTCCAAGTCAGGATGGTGTGTGACTTGAAAGAGAACTTGCAGGTGGTGGTGTTCCCATGCATTTGCTGCACTTGTCCTTCTAGTTGGTAGAGGTCGAGGGTTTGGAAGGTGCTGTCTAAGGAGCCTTGGTGCGTTGCTGCAGTGCATCTTGATGGTACACACTGCTGCCACTGTGCGTCGGTGGTGGAGGGAGTGAATGTTTGTAGATGGGGTGCCAATCAAGCGAGCTGCTTTGTCCTGGATGGTGTGAAGCTTCTTGAGTGTTGTTGGAGCTGCACCCATCCAGGCAAGTGGAGACTGTTCCATCACATTCCTGATTTGTGCTTTGTAGATGGTGGGCAGGCTTTGGGGACTCAGGAGGTGAGTTACTCGCCACAGGATTCCTAGCCTCTGACCTGCTCTTGTAGCCATGGTATTTATATGGCTACTCCAGTTCAGTTTCTGCTCAATGGTAGCCCTTCGGATGTTGATAGTGGGGGATTCAGTGATGATAATGACATTGAATGTCAAGGGGAGATGGTTATATTCTCTCTTGTTGGAGATAGTCATTGCTTGGCAGTTGTGTGGTGCGAATGTTAATTGCCACTTATCAGCCCAAGCCTGGATATTATCCAAGTCTTGTTGCATTTCTACACGGACTGCTTCAGTATCTGAGGAGTCACGAATGGTTCTGAACGTTGTGCAATCATCAGCGAACATCCACACTTCTGACCTTATGATTGAAGGAAGGTCATTGATGAAACAGCTGAAGATGATTGGGCCTAGGACACTACCCTGAGGAACTCCTGCAGTGAGGTCCTGGAGCACAGATATTTGACCAACAACCACAACCATCTTCCTTTGCGCTAGGTATGACTCCAACCAGCGGGGAGTTTTCCCCCGATTCCCATTGATCTCAGTTTTGCTAGGGCTCCTTGATGCCATACTTGGTCAAATGCTGCCTTGATGTCAGGGGCAGTCACTGTCACCTCTTGAGTTCAGCTCTTTTGTCCATGTTTGAACCAAGGCTATCATGAGGTCAGGAGCTGAGTTGCCCTGGCGGAACCCAAACTGAGCGTCACTGAACAGGTTATTGCCAAGCAAGTGCTGCTTGATGGCACTGTTGATGACACCTTCCATCCCTTCACTGATGATTGAGAGTAGGCTGATGGGGCGGTAATTGGCCGGTTTGGACTTGTCCTGCTTTTTGTGTACAGGACATACCTGGCCAATTTTCCACATTGCAGGGTAGATGCCAGTGCTGTAGCTGTACTGGAACAGCTTGGCTAGGGGCGTGGCAAGTTCTGGAGCACAGGTCAACAGTACTATTGCCGGAATGTTGTCAGGGCCCATAGCCTTTGCAGTATCCAGTGCCTTCAGTCGTTTCTCGATATCACGCGGAGTGAATCGAATTGGCTGAAGACTGGCATCTGTGATGCTGGGGACTTCTGGAGGAGGCCGAGATGATCAACTTGGCACTTCTGGCTGAAGATTGTTGCAAATGCTGCAGCCTTATCTTTCGCACTGATGTGCTGGGCTCCCCCATTATTGAGGATGGCGATATTTGTGGAGCCACCTCCTCCAGTTAGTTGTTTAATTGTCCACCACCATTCACGGCTGGATGTGGCAGGACGGCAGAGCTTACATCTGATCTGTTGGTTATGGGATCGCTTAGCTCTGTCTTTTGCATGCTGCTTATGCAGTTTGGCACGCAGATATTCCTGTGTTGTAGCTTCACCAAGTTGACACAGACATTTTGAGGTATGCCTGGTGCTGCTCCTGACATACCCTCCTGCACTCTTCATTGAACCAGGGTTGGTCTCCTGGCTTGATGGTAATGGTAGAGGGGGATATGCCGGGCCATGAGGTTACAGATTGTGGTTGAGTACAATTCTGCTGCTGCTGATGGCCCACAGCGCCTCATGGATGCCCAGTTTTGCATTGCTAGATCTGTTCGAAATCTATCCCATTTAGCACGGTGGTAGTGCCATACAGCACGAAGGAGGGTATCCTCAATGTGAAGGCGGGACTTTGCCTCCGTGAGGACAAGCTCAGGTATGTTTCCCCCTCTTGTTGATTGCCTCACCACCTGCCGCATACCCAGTCTAGCAGATATGTCCTTTAGGACTCGGTCAGCTCGGTCAGCAGTGGTGCTACTGAGCCACTCATGGTGATGAACATTGAAGTCCCCCACCCAGAGTACATTCTGTGCCCTTGCCACCCTCAGTGCTTCCTCCAAGTGCTGTTCAACATGGAGGAGTACTGACTCATCAGCTGAGGGAGGGTGGTAGGTGGTAATCAGCAGGTGGTTCCCTTGTCCATGTTTGACCTGATGCCATGAGACTTCATGGGATCCTGAGTCGATGTTGAGGACTCCCAGGGCAACTCCCTCCCTACTGTATACCACTGTGCCTCCACCTCTGCTGGGTCTGTCCTGCCGGTGGGACAAGACATACCTGGGGATGGTGATTGCAGTGTCTGGGACATTGTCTGTAAGGTATGATTTGGTGAGTATGACTATGTCAGGCTGTTGCTTGACTAGTCTGTGGGACAGCTCTCCCAACTTTGGCACAAGCCCCCAGATGTTAGTAAGGAGGATTTTGCAGGGTTGACAGGGCTGGGTTTGCCGTTGTCGTTTCCAGTGCCTGGGTCGATGCTGGGTGGTCTGTCTGGTTTCACTCCTTTTTATTGACTTGGTAGCGGTTAGATACAAATGAGTGGCTTGCTAGGCCATTTCAGAGGGCTTGTAAGAGTCAACCACATTGCTGTGGGTCTGGAGTTACATGTAGGCCAGACCAGGTAAGGACAGCAGATTTCCTTCCCTAAAGGACATTAGTGAACCAGATGGGTTTTTACAACAATCGACAGTGGTTTCATGGCCATCATTAGACTAGCTTTTTAATTTCGGATTTATTAATTGAATTCAAATTCCACCTTCTGCTGTGGTGGGATTTGAACCCATGTCCCCAGAGCAATACCCTGGGTCTCTGGGTTACTAGTCCAGTGACAATACCACTTCGCCATTGCCTTCCCTATGGGTGCAGTGGAGCTTGCCTTTTTCTTTGTTGGGCTTGAGAGAACCTGTCCGACTGGCTCCTTTTGTGATCGCGGTGTGTAGGCAGTTGATTACTTACTGAGTTGGCCAGTGTATCACTTAGAAAAGAGGTGGACCTGTTGTGGTCAAGTGGGGAGGAGAGAAGCAGGGGAGCCCTTCAACTCCTCCTCACCTGATCGTAACAGTAATAACTCCTATATAGCAAATAGCTGCAATATCTATATACTATTTGCAGGTGTGTTATATAAATCACCAAGCCCTTCACCAGTCTGTTGTCTTTATGCAAAAAATATGCATTGCCAGAAAGCAAGATTGTTGTTGATTGTCTTGCAGTTATTTTTGACTGAATAATTCTCAGTCTCTTTAACTTAAATAATAATTCACCAAGGCCCCAAAGGTAAAGGGTCAATGTCAAACTTACTTTGCTAACCACTTCTTTCTCCACTGGTCCATGTGTTTTTCTTTTAAAATATGTGTGAGTTGCAATTTTCCAAATAGAATCTACTTCTGCACTCTTGCAGTAGAGTTATGTTAAGAGTAATTTGGTAGTGCTGAATACAGTATAAATTTGTTGCTTTCCCTTACATTGGTATTCTTGCAAATTGTGCTGATGGGTGCAAGACAAAAAGCTTTGACAAAATGTGTGTTTTCAGCAATACTCGAGTTATGTTAAACAGATATTTAGAGGAACTAATTCTGCAGGGGTATGGAATATCTTTGCAAACAGTTTATAAAACAGCACATTTGCAGAGAGCCTTAACTTTCACATCATATATGAACTTGTGAAGTGAAGCATATATGTGTTTGAGTTGAGATTGGAGGGTTTGCTAAATTCACAGGATTACCCATTTTATTGGACCCTTAGTTATTTGATGTGGGTTTTTCTTGGTATGTCTTGACCTCATTTATATGTCATGGTGTTATAACAATGGAAAATGCTAGAAATACATGGGTCAGACAGCATCTTCAAAGTGAAAAGACAGATTAACATTTCAACATAAAACGCTTCCTTCGATCTGTTCTCTTTGTTGACTGTACAAAGAGCATTGTCAACTGTGGCTCAGTGACAGCATTCTCGCTACTGAGTCGGAAGCATGTGGGTTCAAGTTCCACTCCAGGGATTTGATCACATATGTAGGCTAACGCTACAGTACTGTGCAGTACTAAGGAGCTGTCAGATGTTAAACTGGGGCCTCTTCTGCAACCCACCACCACCACCCCGCCCAAGCCCCGGGTGGAATAAAAGATCCCATAACACTATTTTGAAAATCAGCTAAGTTTGCCCTGGTGTCCTGGCCAATATTTATCTCTCGACAAACATGTCAAAACAGATTATCTGGTCATTATCATCTTGCTGTGCGCAAGTTGGCTGCGTGTTTTCTATATTACAACAGGGACTACACTTTCAAAAACTACTTCATTGGGTATAAAACACTTTGGGATGTCCTGAAGTCATGAAAGGTGCTTTATAAATGCAAATCTTTATTTCTTTATAAAGCAACACATTCAAACTATCCTTTTTTTGAACTAAGGAAAGTTGTTGTAAAACGTTACATATGCTATAACATTTTCATTCAAAAATGTATTTTACAGCACATTGGGGTGGGATGATGGAAAAATAGCAAATTTGGGCCATTACTTGGAATTTGCAGTACTAATACTGATATAGTGTGTGCCTGTTCATATTTTGAAATTTGTCTTAATTTATTTTAAATTTATACAGGGGGACTCCGATGAACTTGAATCTGAAGAGTGGGCGGCCCTATGGCTCTTCTGCAGGTCAGTGAGTGGGCTTTACCAGCAATTATTCAGTGATGCTTGGTAATTACCAGATTAAACAGGGCTCTTCAGTTTGTTTGAGAATATATGCATTTTCATTGATAGACCATAAGGTAACTCATGACCAGTTTTACTGGCATAGAGAAGACCATTGGACCATATATGTTTACAGCACAGGAGGAGGCAAGTGGGCCTATTATGTCTGTGTTGACTCTTTGCTAAAGGAATCTGAAAATAATCCCACTGCCCTCCCTTTCCTTAGCTCTGTATCTTTCTCTGCTTCAAATGTGCATCCTCATACTTTTTCCTTAAAAGATACAATGTTTCTGTCTGAACCACTCTGTGGCAAAGCTTTCCATACTCTGTGAGGATATTTCTCCTAATCTCTCTCTCATTTTCTTTGTAACAACTTTAAATTGATGAGCCCTGACCAGCGGAAATAGTCTTTCCTGCTTGCTCTTATCAAAACTCTTCATAATTTAAAAAAAAAAGTATAATAGATTTCCTCATCACCTTCTGTATCTCCAGTTTTTCCTTATAACTATAGTTTTCCACCCCAGTAATGCTCTGAATTTACACCGTACGGTCCCTGTGGCTTTAATGTGCTTTCTAAATGGTTTGCCCAAAACTCTGCACAGTACTCTATAACCCTTACCTTGTGCAAATATATCGTTACCTGTATTTATCTATATAATCCAAAGTGATAATTTTTTTAAATGGTTGTACCTATCTACATTCTCATTTCTAAGGAATTATGTATATGATTTTCTGTAGCTATGCCTATTCACCCACATTTTTCAGCGTTGTGACATTGAATGTGTACTCTCAATTCCTGTTTTTCTTTACAGTTTTTCATCACAGTTCTCTGCATAATATTGCATCCACTGCCAGTCAGCCCATTTCACTAATGGGTTCTTGTACAATTCTCCTTGCTGGGGGAATCCCTTTTTATGTCATCAGAGATATGATATATCTTTATATTCCATGGATACCAGTTGAACCTTGAGCTGATCAGGTTACCTTGTTGTTTGAACTATCTGGGTCAATGCAGCACATGACATTGAGCTCAGCCAAACAGACTAGGAAAGACCTAGTTCAGTCTCTAGGATTCCCTGTTCAGGATTTTTCCATACATAATTTTGTATTATTCATTCAGTAACAAGGCCTGCATAGAGATATGAAAGTGGTACCAGTCAGACAAAGAGAATTTTCTTTTGATCAAACAATATTGTAACTAAGTTCAATCAATTTTAATATATGCTTCAATAATTTTTAGTTAACTTTGGATATAAGGTACTTGTAGAGAGAAAGTTAATATCAGCAATAACAATGTATCTGTTTCCTTGGGACAATTTTAATGACATCAATTTAACTGTTAAGTGCATCTTTGTCTATATAACTTTTAGTTTAGGATTTTAACCTTGAGGAAGAGTGATAGTTAAATTACCTGATGTAATATTTTAAAACTGATTTAAAGAAATCAAGTGCTTACAGGAGTTGGTTCTTGAATTCTAGATTATTTGAAGAGAAGACAAGCATGAGCAGAAATGTAGAGATTGTTTGAGGAAGATTATAGATAATTTAAAGAAGTAGGGAAGGGTGAAGGATATTCAGATCAATTTAAAATTGGGGAGCACAGGAAACCAAGAGTAACTCAGTAGCGCAAATGCTCAGACTGTAAGAAATAATGTAAAAGTTGAAGTGCATGCAAGATGTTAGCTAGAACCAAAAGAAAGAAGACAATTGACAAGCCAGGAAAAGAGAATGCTGATGACTCGCCAGAGTTATTAACCAAAGATGGAACTAACGAACTGCAGAGGCAGACTGTTATTTCTATTCATTTAAACTGCTGTTGGAAAGGTGATATTACATTATGCTAAACCTCATTCAAACTACAGGCTTAAGCAAGAGCACGTTAGTTACTCTGTTGCATTGTCTTGTAAGCTGGAAAGGGCTAATATCACCAAACTATGCTTTAATATACAAAACACCTAAAGTTCTTCTGTGGTTTTCAAACCAATTTATTGTGCTGCTTCTGATATTCATGTGATCATATTATCTTCAAATGTTGAAGTGGTTAAATAAAATAGTTATGAGTAATACTTGTGTCATGTTTATATCTCAAGTAAGTTACCAGTTAAATGGCACTTCAACCAATGTTGCACTGAAGTCTTGCTGGTAGTGGAACAGGAGCTTAATGTTAATTGAATTGATTTATATAGGATGATTCAGAGTGACCCAAGTTAAATGCCACATGTAAAGCCCTAGATACAAATACAAATCCCAGTTGGTTTTCCCTGCAGATCACTAGTCTGTTCTAAGTTAGCAATACGTTAGCAGTGGGTCCGCTGCAGTTAGCTTCCATATCCCTAGACTAGGGGCTTCTGCTGCCCGATGACGAGTTTAAGAGAGTGAGTGAGTTATAGATGCTCCTCACAGTTGAATAGCTCGGCAACAGATTCTCCAAGCTTGCCCATGATTTAATAGCTACGCGATGAGATATGAGAGGATAACCAGTACCCTTAGAACTGTACAAGTCTATAAAATGAGGAGCCTAGCAAAAGCTGTTCATTTAAGACTTAAACACATTAAGATGAACTAGAAGTATTATTGCAGAAGCAATTAATTTTTTTTTGGCTGCATATCAACTGAATGTAATGTTTTGCTTTAATCAGATTGTTTGAAAATTTATGCTGCAATATCTACACAGTTTCTAATAAAATGCAGAGGAAAAGATGAAGAGAATGGACAGCAACAAAGGATTTTAACAGATGTTCTTGTGAAAATCTTCAATTGTGACCTGATCCATTCTCAGTCAGACAAATTCTATAACTTTAGTCAAATAAAACACTCCATTAAAACTATTTGGAGTGGCTTTTCTCTTTCCACTCTAGGATTTTTCTAATGGGAGTGACATTGTCATGGCTGTGATCAGAGTCCTATTATGTTTAAATATAGATAATATAAATATAGAACTTAGAAATAAGAAAGGGGTGATCACTTTGATGGGATTATACTATAGGCCCCCCCAATAGTCAGCAGGAAGTGGAGGAGCATATATGTGTAGGAAATGCACAGATAGGTGTAGGAATTATAGGGTTGTAATAGTAGGTGATTTTAACTTCCCTAATATTGACTGGGACTGCCTTAGTGCTAAGGGATCAGATGGGGAAGAATTTGTTATGTGTGTCCAGGATAGTTTTCTGAAGCAGTATGTGGATAGCCCTACTAGAGATGGGGCTACACTCGACCTCCTCTTAGGTAATGAGGATGGGCAGGTAGTTGATGTGTCAGTGGGGGAGCACTTTCGGACCAGTGACCATAACTCTATTAGCTTCAAGATAGTTATGGAAAAGGGTAGGACTGGTCCTCAGGTTGAAGTCCTAAATTGGGGGAAGGCTAATTTCGTTGGCATCAGACAGGAACTCTCAAACGTTGAATGGGAGAGGCTGTTTACAGGTAAAGGGACGTCTGGCAAGTGGCAGGCTTTTAAAAGTGAGATAGGAAGAGTTCAGGGCCGGCATGTTCCTGTTAGATGGAAGGGCAAGGCTGGCAAGTTTAGGGAACCTTGGTTGACGAGGGATATTGAGGATCTGGTCAGGACAAAGAAGGAGGCTATGTCAGGTATAGACAGCTGGGATTGAGCGAGTCCCTCGATGAATCTAGGGGATGTAGGACTACACCTAAAAAGGAAATTAGAAGGGCGAAAAGGGGCCATGAGATTTCCCTGGCAGATAAGATGAAGGAGAATCCTAAAAGATTCTATATGTATATTAATAGTAAAAGGGTATAGCTAGGGAGAGAGTAGGTCCCCTTAAGGCTCAGTGTGGGAATCTATGTGTGGAGCCACGGGAAATGGGCAAGGTCTTAAATGAATATTTCTTGTTCGTATTTACCGTGGAGAAGGTCATGGAAGCTAGTGAGTTCAAGGGAGGGAACACCGATATCCTGGAGCATATTAACATTACAAAGGAGGAGGTGTTGGAGGTTTTGAAGCGCATTAAGGTGGATAAATCCCCAGGGCCTGACCAGGTGTATCCTAGGATGCTATGGGAAACAAGGGAGGAGATTGCTGGGGCCCTGGCAGAGATTTTTATATCATCGTTAGCCACGGTTGAGGTACTGGAAGACTGGAGGATAGCTAATGTTGTGCCTTTATTTAAGAAGTGCAGCAGGGATAAACCAGGAACTACAGGCCGGTGAGCCTTACATCAGTGGTGGGAAAGTTATTGGAAGGGATTCTGAGAGACAGGACTTATATGCATCTGGAAAGGCATGGTCTGATTAGGGATAGTCAGCATGGCTTTGTGCGTGGGAAATCATGTCTCACGAGTTTGGTTGAGTTTTTCGAGGAGGTGACCAAGAGGATTGACGAGGGCAGGGCGATGGAGATTGTCTACATGGACTTTAGCAAGGCCTTTGACAAGGTCCCACATGGTAGGCTGGTCCAGAAGGTTCGAACACATGGGATCCAGGGTGAGCTAGCAAATTGGATACAAAATTGGCTTGATGATAGGAGGCAGAGGGTGGTAGTGGAGGGTTGTTTTTCAGAATGGAACCCGGTGACCAGTGGTGTGCCGCAGGGATCGGTGCTGGGCCCTCTGTTGTTTGTCATATATATTAATGACTTGGATGTGAATGTAGGGGGCATGATTAGTAAGTTTGCAGATGGCACCAAAATTGGTGGCATAGTGGACAGTGAAGAAGGTTGTCTAAGGTTGCAACAGGATATAGAGCAACTGGGAAAGTGGGCAAGGGAGTGGCAAATGGAATTTAACGCAGACAAGTGTGAAGTGATGCATTTTGGGATGTTAAACCAGGGCAGGACATATACAGTGAATGGCAGGGCCCTGGGGATTGTTGTTGAGCAGAGAGACCTTGGGGTGCAAGTACATAGTTCCCTGAAAGTGGCAACACAGGTAGACAGGGTGGTGAAGAAGGCGTATGACATGCTTGCCTTCATCGGCCGAGGCATTGAGTACAAGAGTTGGGACGTCATGTTACAGTTGTACATAACGTTGGTTAGGCCGCATTTGGAGTACTGTGTGCAGTTCTGGTCGCCGCACTACAGGAAAGGTGTGATTAAGCTAGAGAGGGTGCAGAAAAGATTCAGAAGGATGTTGCCTGGTTTGGAGGGCTTGAGTTATAAAGAGAGATTGGATAGCTGGGTCTGTTTTCCCTGGAGCGAAGGAGGCTGAGAGGGGCATGATAGAGGTATATAAAATTATGAGAGGCATAGATAGGGTAGATAGCCAGAGTTTGTTTCCCATGGTAGGGGTGACTAAAACTAGAGGGCATAGATTTAAGGTAAGAGGGAGGAGGTTTAAAGGGGATCAAAGGAGTAAATTTTTCACACAAAGAATAGTGGGTATCTGGAATGAGCTGCCTGAGGAGCTGGTGGAGGCAGGAACGGTAGCGACATTTAAGAGGCATCTGGACAGGTACTTGAATGAGCAAGGCACAGAGGGATATGGAATTAATGCAGGCAGGTGGGATTAGTATAGATAGGCAATATGGTCGGCATGGACGCGGTGGGCCGAAGGGCCTTTTTCTATGCTGTACGACTCTATGACTCTATAGTCCTTTTAATGTGGTAGTACTTGGTGAATATGCAAATTTAGTTGGCTGTAGTGAGTACTGAAAATCATTAAAGTGACTGTTATGGTAGTTGACTGGTTATGGTGTAATGAGTTTGAAATTTGAACAATGGTAAATTGTATTGGTTATAAGATGTCTTCTCTGTTCTTGCTACAGCAAAGTTGCATTCCAGAGGCATTGACCTGGATGCCCCTGGGAGCATCAATGGAATTCCAGTGATTGAGGCAGACTTGGACTTGTTTGAAGACAAACCTTGGAGAAAACCAGGTAAGTTTAGAATAAAAAGAATGTTTTCAAACTATAGTTTTTGTCTGTTATCTTTTGGTGCTTGGCATGGTTCTGTTTGGTGCATGTTGCAAATGAGCAATAAAAAAACTTGCATTTATTTAGCACCATTCACATCCTCAGACATTCCAAAATATTGTACAGTCAATAATTGCTTTTGAAACATGGTTACTGTTGTTCCATAGGAAAATGTGCAGCAAATTTGTGCACAGTCATATCTCACAGATTATATTTGAGAAGGAGCGTGATTTGCCTCTTGGATTTCTAGCAAAAGAATTTTTGATTGAGTGTAAGACATTTAATATTTTGAATGCCTAGTGTGCAAATATGACCTATGCAGCAACGCCTGTGGAATTTCCCAATTCTACAGTAGTTTCCAAATGTGAATCTTGACAGCACTAAAATGGAGTCAAAGCAATCGGTGTCTTCACACTCCAACTTAGATGCTGCTTGGGAAACCTCTTTGACAGGAGGCGGTGGCATAGTGGTAATGTCACTGGACTAGTAACTCAGAGACCTAGGCTACTGCTCTGGGGGCGTGGGTTGGAATCCCACTGTGGCAGATGGTGAAATTTGAATTCAGTTAATCTGGGAATTAAAAAGCTAGTCTAATGGCGACCCATGAAACCATTGTCGATTGTTGTAAAAACACATCTGGTTCACTAATGTCTTTTAAGGGAGGAAATCTGCCGTCCTTACCTGGTCTGGCCTACATGTGACTCCAGACCCACAGCAATGTGGTTGACTCTTAACTGCCCTCAGAAATGGCCTAGCAAACCACTCTGTTCAAGGGCAGTTAGGGATGGGCAATAAATGCTGTCCTAGCCAGCATCGCCCACATCCCACAAAAACAAATAAAAAAAAAAGTTGTGGGTTTTGCAATATTGAGGTTCTGTTGTATTTATTTATGCATGCCTCAAAGGTTAACATACAGATAGATTTTGAAATGAGAACAAAGTGCAGGAAATACTCAGCAGGTCTGGCAGCATCTGTGGAGAGAGAAACAGAGTTAACGTTTCGGGTCTGCGACTCTTCATCAGAACAATAAATCAAATAGAACAATAGATTATCCGAACAATCATCAGATTTTGATCTAGGCTAAATTCTAGATTGAGAAATTAGTTAAGATAAAGTATCTTTATTATATATGCAAATTTAATTATATATTATACAGCTGCTTGTTAGTCTGAAATAGTTCTCATTCTTCCAGTGTGAAAAGTCAGGAAACCCAATCTTTATGAAGGGAGCTGTTGGAGCATGGAATGTTTTGTTATAGGAAGTATTTGAAACAGAGAGCATTGCATCCTTTAAGGAAAAATGGGCCAATATTTTGAAGCTGATAAGATACAGAGCTCTGAAGCGGAAACAGTGCAGTGGGTTCAGTTTTGGATTGCTCTGGCAAAGAGCCAGGGCAGACAAGATGGCCCAAGTAGCGGCCTTCTGTGCTTAGTCTTCGAACAGTTTATTTGAATGAGTTTGGAGGTGGGAGTTAATTGAGAATCAATATTTCATTTGGGAGGTGGAAGGGAAAATGTCCCTTTGGACTAATGGGCTCTTAAGCAATGTGTGCCTGTATTTTTCCATTTATTTTCTTTCTTAGGAGCTGATCTTTCTGACTATTTTAACTACGGCTTCAATGAAGAGACCTGGAAAGCTTATTGTGAGAAACAACGAAGACTTCAGTTAGGACTTGATCCCATACTTGCATCTGGTTCAGAGAACAAGATATTGGTACAGAATACTTAGCTGCTTAATGACTGAATAAGATAATAATTGGTTTGTAACTTCACTTTGCTTCACAGTTTTAGGAATTTTGCATTCTGTTTTGAGTGGACTATTGAAATAAAGCAAAGTTCAGAAAGTAGTCAGAAGATGCTTGGAACCTTCAGTTAAGTTTACAGCTAATGGGACCAGATTCCATTCTCGTCTGTGCTGAGTTAGCTAATTGCAGCCATTTTACTTGGAGAGGCAAGGACTTTTCGGCAGTGTCCTTGTCAAAGTTTCTCATTGCAGATACTGTGTGTGATATAATATGATAGTAATACATTCTTCAGTCAGTGTTCAGGTATGTGTATGTAGCACATTCCACAGGACCCAGATTCCATCTGGTTTCGAGATCTCTACAGGCTTGCGCAAGTAAAGAAAGAACCTTCATTTATGTAACAACTTTAATGTCCTCAGGATGTCTAGGCACTTCATAGCCAATGAGTTACATTTGAGGTGTAGTTGCAGTTGTTTAGGCATACATGGTAATTAATTTATGTATAGCAAGGTCCAACAAAATGCAAAGAGATAAATGACTCAGCTTTTTGATAAATGTTTTTAGCGGTGTTGGTTGAGAGATAAACATTGGCTAGGACGTTCCCGGCTCCATAATGAATAGCACCAAGGAATCTTTTTTTATTCACCTGAGCAGATGGTTGGGGTCCCTGTTTAACAGCACCTTTGACAATGCAGCAGTCAGTCCCTCAATACTGCAATCAAGGATCAGCCTAACTTATGTACTCCAGTCCTGGTGGTAGTTATGTAGACTGTAAACTCTTTAATGTTAACTTTATTTTTCTGTTTGATATATCAGGTGATGTATGTTTTGTACAAGTTTTACATGTAGCCTATGCCTTTAAGTATTGTTCACAACTATCTCCTTCATCTAGGTTCAGCAAGGGAGGACTTGCAACGTAGAGAAGGACCTAGAAAACAACTTGCCAAAAATGGAATTGAAGGCTGATTTTATATCTCTGCCTGGCGGACGGATGAAAGCAGGCCCACCACCTAATAGGTATGAGGCAAAGCTATTGAGGATCAGAAAATATTTAATTTGGGGTTAAATAAATTGTAAAACAAAGTACAGCAGGTATAGATGGCGCTCAGTCCAGAACTAATTAACTTGTGAAGCCCTTAAGTCCTCTTTGTGAGGAGTGATTTTTTTTTGGAGTGTTGGGGAGCTGTTTGCTTTGAATTCAGAATCTAAGGACCTCCCAAAATAAAAAACAACTTTTTTTTTTGAAAAGTGAGGTTAACATGCAGAATTTTGCAGCTGGAGTGCAACTATAGGGTTTTCTCCGGGTGCTCCGGTTTCCTCCCACAAGCCAAAAGACTTGCAGGTTGGTAGGTAAATTGGCCATTATAAATTGTCACTAGTATAGGTAGGTGGTAGGGAAATATAGGGACAGGTGGGGATGTTTGGTAGGAATATGGGATTAGTGTAGGATTAGTATAAATGGGTGGTTGATGGTCGGCACAGACTCGGTGGGCCGAAGGGCCTGTTTCAGTGCTGTATCTCTAATCTAATCTAATCTATAGCGGGAATCCAGACAGCTGTATTGCCTGTCCAGTGCCAGGGTTCGGGACATACGCTCAGGGCTGGAGAGGAACTTAGAGTGACAGTGGGGAGGATCCAGTCGTCATGGTCCATGTAGGTGCTAACGACATAGGCAGGACAAGGAAAGAGGTTCTGCATAGTCGATATAAGGAACTGGATGCCAAATTAAGAAGCTGAAGCTCAAAGGTAATAATCTCTGGATTATTACCTGAGCCACGTGCAAATTGGCATAGGGCAAATAAGATTAGAGAAATGAATGCGTGGATGAAAGACTGGTATGGTAGAAGTGGGTTCAGGTTTGTGCGGCATTGGCTCCAGTACTGGGGAAAGTGGTGGCTGTGCCGTTGGGACAGTCTACACCTGAACTGTGCTGGGGCCGGTGTTCTAGCGAACCGCATAACTAGGGAAGTAGAGAGGGTTTTAAACTGAATAGTGGGGGCAAGGGATCAAACTTTGGAACATATGGTAAATCAAGGAATAGAGACAAGGCAAGAGAGAAAGGTATTAATATGGTAAATGATAAACAGACTGTGACAGGAAGGGACAGAGCGTACAAATCTAAGAGTAAATCAACAGATAAGGCGAGAGGTTTCAAAAATAAATAAAAGGACAAAACCAAAGGCTCTGTATCTGAATGCACATAGCATTCAAAACAAAACAGATGAACTGAGAGCGCAAACAGAAATAAATAAGTACGATCTGATAGAGATTACAGAGACTTGGCTGCAGGACGACATAGATTGGGACCTGAATATTGAAGGGTACATGGCATTTAGGAAGGACAGGAAGCTCGGAAAAGGTGGAAGGGTAGCTCTGTAATTAATGATGGTATTAATTCAATAAAGAGGGATGACCTAAGTTTAGGAGACCAGGATGTAGAAGCAATTTGGGTAGAGATGAGAAATCATAAAGGCAAGAAGTGGGAGTAGTTTACAGGCCACCTAACATTAACCACACTGTAGGACGGGGTATAAAGGAAGAAATTATTGCTGGATGCCAGAAAGGTACAGCGAAAATTATGGGGGATTTTAACCTACATTTTGACTGGAGAAATCAGATGGGCAGAGGTAGCCTAGATGAGGAGTACATAGAATGTTTTCGGGATAATGTCTTGCAACAATACGTTCTGAATCCAACCAGAGAGCAGGCTATACTAGACCTGGTATTGTGCAACGAGATAGGATTAACTAATGATCTCATAGTTAAGGTGCCTCTAGGTAGCAGCGATCATAATATGATTCAATTTTACATTCAGTTTGGGGGAAAGAAGAGTGGGTCCAAGTCTAGTATTTTAAACTTAAATAAGGGCAATTATGAGGGCATGAAAGCAGAATTAGCTAAAGTGAACTGGCAAATCAGGTTAAGGGATAGGTCAATAGAGCTGCAGTGGCAGACATTTAAGGGGATATTTCTGAATACACAGAATAGATACATTTCAACCAGAAAGAAAAATTCCAAGGGTGGAACCTGCCATCCGTGGTTAACTAAAACAGTTAAAGGTAGCATCAGATTTAAAGAAAAAGCCTCCAATTGCGCAAAGATGGGAGGCAGGTCAGAAGATTGGACAGAATATAAAAAACAGCAAAGATTGACTAAAAGATTGATAAGGAAGGTAAAACTAGAGTATGAGAGAAAGCTAGATAGAAATATAACGACAGATAGTAAGAGTTTCTATGGATATTTAAGAAAGAAAAGTTAACAAAGTGAGCGTTGGTCCTATAGAAAGTGAGTCTGGGGAATTAATAATGGATAATAAGGAGATGACTAATGAACAGATATTTTGCATCGATCTTCACTATTGAGGATACAAATAACATCAGTATTAGCTGTAAGTCAGGAAATGGAAGGGAGGGAGGAACTCCAGAAGATTACAATCACCAGGGAAGTGGTACTGAACAAATTGTTGGAGCTGTGGGCTAACATGTCTCCGGGTCCCGATGGACTTTATCCTAGAGTGTTAAAAGAAGTGGCTAGTGAAATAGTTGATGCGTTAGTTTTAACTTTCCAAAATTCCATAGATTTGGCAAAGGTTCCATTAGATTGGAAAATAGCGAATGTAACTCCTTTATTCAAAAAGGGAGGGAGACAAAGCAGGAAACTACAGGCCAGTTAGCTTAACATCTGTCTTAGGGAAAATGTTAGAAGCTATTATTAACGACGTTATAGCAGGGCATTTAGAAAAATTCAAGGTAATCAGGCTGAATCAACATGATTTTGTGAAAGGGAAATCATGTTTAACCAGTTTATTGGAGTTCTTTGAGGGAGTTACGTGTTCTATGGATAAAGGGGAACTGGTGGATGTATTGTACTTAGATTTCCAGAAGGCATTTGATAACGTGCCACATCAAAGGTTATTGCAGAAAATAAAAGCTCATGGTGTAGTGGGTAGCATATTGGCATGGATAGAAGATTGGCTAGCTAACTGGAGACAGAAAGTAGGCACAAATGAGTCATTTTCTGGTTGGCAAGATGACAGGGATCTGTGCTGGGGCTTCAACTTTTTACAATTTATATAAATGACTTGGATGAAGGGACCGAAGGTATGGTTGCTAAATTTGCTGATGACACTAAGATAGGTAGGAAAGTAACTTGTGAAGAGGACATAAGGAGGCTACAAAGGGATATAGATAGGTTAAGTGAGTGGGCAAAGATCTGGCAAATGGAGTATAATGTGGGAAAGTGTGAAATTGTCCACTTTGGCAAGAAGAATAAAAAAAGAAGCATATTATCTAAATGGTGAGAGATTGCAGAGCTCTGAGATGCAGAGGGATCTGGGTGTCCTAGTGCATGAATTGCCAAAGGTTAGTATGAAGGTACAGCAGATAGTTAGGAAAGCTAATAGAGAATGTTATCGTTTATCGCGAGGGGAATTGCATACAAAAGTAGGGAGATTGTGCTTCAGCTATACAGGGCATTGGTGAGACCACATCTGGAGTATTGTGTACAGTACTGGTCTCCTTATTTCAGGAAGGATGTAAATGTGTTGGAAGCAGTACAGAAAAGGTTGCTAGACGAATGCCTGGAATGGGTGGGCTATCTTACGAGGAAAGATTGGGCAGGCTAGGCTTGTATCCGCTAGACTTTAGAAGAGTGATTGAAACATACAAGATCCTGAGGGGTCTTGACAGGGTGGATTTTGAAAGGATGGAAACATCCTTTGTGCGAGAATCTAGAACTGGGAGAGGGCTCACTGTTTAAAAATAAGGGGTCGCCCATTTAAGACAGAGACGAGGAGAAATTTTTTCTCTGAGGGTCGTGAGTCTTTGGAATTCTCTTCCTCAAAAGGCAGTGGAAGCAGAGTCTTTGAATATTTTCAAGGCAGAGGTAGATTGATTCTTGATAAACAAGGGGTGAAAGGTTATCGGCGGTAGGTGGAAATGTGGAGTAATCAGTTCAGCCATTAACTTACTGAATGGCGGAGCAGGCTCAAAGGGCTGATTGGCCTACTCCTGCTCCCAATTCGTATGTTCGTATGTATAACAAAATATTCCATTATAGGCCCTGTAGAGGCACCACAGGTTTCAGAATTTTGTGAATGAAAAAAATGTTGCATGTAATACTTTGCTGTCCCAGTGGCTCTGATGTAAAGGCGTTATACAACTGAGCCATGCAGGAAAACCCCAGATTCAGGTTCAATCGATGGTCTGCATTGAGTTGGCTAATCTCGACCAGGTATTGGTAGGGGACACTACAAAATCCAGTATAAGCCTAAGGATGTTTATTGGCCTTTGTTCTATCACATAAACACCGTGAAAAATTTCTTCAACAACAACTTGTGTGTCAGCCATGGCTCAGTTGGTAGCACTCTCGCTACTGAGCCACAAGGTTCCGGATCCAAGTCTCACTCCAGAGATTTGAGCACAAATATCAAGGCTGACGCTCCACTGCAGTACTGAGGGAATGCTGCACTGTTGGAGGTGCCACCTCTCGGATAAAATGTTAAAGCGAGGCCCAGTATGCCTTCTCAGATGGATGTAAAAGATTCCATGGCACTATTTCGAAGAAGAGCAGGGGAGTTATCCCTGGTATCCTGGCCATTTTTATCCCTCAATCAACATCACAAAACAGATTATCTGTTGTTTGTGGGAGCTTGCTGTGTGTTTCCTATATTCTTCTTCTTTGGCCTCCTTGTCTTGAGAGACAATGGGTAAGCGCCTGGAGGTGGTCAGTGGTTTGTGGAGCAGCGCCTGGAGTCGTTATAAAGGCCAATTCTAGAGTGACAGACTCTTCCACAGGCGCTGCAGATAAAATTGGCTGTCGGGGCTGTTACACAGTTGGCTCTCCCCTTGCACTTCTGTCTTTTTTCCTGCCAACTGCGAAGTCTCTTCGACTCGGCACTCTTCAGCCCCGCCTTTATGGCTGTCCGCCAGCTCTGGCGATCACTGGCAACTGACTGCCACGACTTGTGGTCAGTGTCACAGGACTTCATGTCACGTTTGCAGACATCTTTAAAGAGGAAACGTGGACGGCCGGTGGGTCTGATACCAGTGACGAGCTCGCTGTACAATGCGTCCTTGGGGATCCTGCCATCTTCCATGTGGCTCACATGGCCAAGCCATCTCAAGCGCCGCTGGCTCAGTAGGGTGTATATGCTGGGGATGTTGGCCGCCTTGAGGACTTCTGCGTTGGAGATATGGTCCTGCCACCTGATGCCAAGGATTCTCCAGAGGGAGCGAAGATGGAATGAGTTGAGATGTCGCTCTTGGCTGACATACGTTATCCAGGCCTCACTGCCGTAGAGCAAGGTACTGAGGATACAGGCTTGAAACACTTGGACTTTTGCGTTCTGTGTCAGTGCGCCATTTATCCACACCCTCTTGGCCAGTCTGGACATAGCAGCCTTTCCATGCGCTTGTTGATTTCTACATCGAGAGACAAGTTACTGGTGATAGTTGAGCCTAGGTAGGTGAACTCTTGAACCACTTCCAGAGCGTGGTCGCCGATATTGATGGTTGGAGCATTTCTGATGTCCTGTCCCATGATGTTCGTTTTCTTGAGGCTGATGGTTAGGCCAAATTCATTGCAGGCTGTTGCAATCCTATCGATGAGTTTCTGTAGACACTCTTCTGTGTGGGATGTTAATGCAGCATCGTCAGCAAAGAGGAGTTCACTGATGAGGACTTTCCATACTTTGGTCTTCGCTGTAAGATGGGCAAGGTTGAACAACCTTGTGTGGAGGAAAATTCCTTCTTCTGAAGACTTGAAAGCATGTGAGAGCAGCAATGAGAAGAAGATCCCAAACAGTGTAGGTGCGAGAACACAGCCGTTTCACGCCACTCAGGATAGGAAAAGGGTCTGATGAGGCACGGCTATGCTGAATTGTGCCTTTCATATTGTCATGGAATGAGGTGATGATACTTAATAGCTTTGGTGGACATCTGATCTTTGTTAGTAGTCTGAAGAGACTACGTCTGCTGACGAGGTCAAAGGCTTTGGTGAGATCTATGAAAGCAACGTAGAGGGGCATCTGTTGTTGGCGGCATTTCTCCTGTAGCTGGCGAAGGGAGAACAGCATGTCAATGGTGGATCTCTCTACTCGAAAGCCTCACTGTGCCTCAGGGTAGACACGCTCAGCCAGGTTCTGGAGTCTGTTTAAAACGACTCGAGCGAAGACTTTCCCCACTATGCTGAGCAGGGAGATTCCACGGTAGTTGTTGCAGTCACCGCGGTCACCCTTGTTCTTATAGAGGGTGATGATATTGACATCACGCATGTCCTGTGGTACTGCTTCCTCATCCCAGCACAGGAAAAGCAGTTCATGGAGTGCTGAGAGTATAGCAGGCTTGGCACTCTTGATTATTTCAGGGGTAATGCCGTCCTTTCCAGGGGCTTTTCCACTGGCTAGAGAATTAATGGCATCACTGAATTCTGATTTTGTTGGCTGTTCGTCCAACTCATCCATGACTGGCAGAGACTGGGGCTGCATTGAGGGCGGTATCAGTGACAACATTTTCTCTGAAGCACAGTTTTAGGTAGCGCTGCACCTAGCGGTCCATTTGCTTGCGTTGGTCAGTGATTGTTTCCCCTGATTTAGACTTGAGGGGGGCGATCTTGATGGTTGGCTCAAAAGCTCCCTTAATGCCTTCATACATTCCTCTGATGTTTCTGGTGTCGGAGACCAGCTGAATATGACGGCATAGGTGTTGCCAGTAATCATTTCCTATATTACAACAGTGATTACACTTCAAAAGTATTTGTTGGAATTTTAAAATTGCAGTGTTGCTGGACCAGAAGCCAGTGTAGCTCATTGAGCACTGGGTGCTTTGCTCCTGAAAGCCAGTTGGTGAACAATGATACTGGAGCCAATCTTTATTTAGTCTTGCATTTCTTTAGAGTCAAACATTACAAACATACATCTCCTAACTCAACTACACCACAGTTTCAGTAAGTGTCTCTTTATATATGCTCAAGTGAAACCCCAATTAATGCCTTCCACCTGCATATAATTAAACACCATTGATAAGCAATTAACAGATTCCCTTCATTCTATTTAAATGAAAACTTAATTTTAACTTAAAGTTAATATGCGCAAACAAATTTTCAAAACAAATCCAAAATAATTCCATATTCTGTTCAAAGCATGACATTGCGAGATGCCCCTCCTCTAGGACCTGTAACATTTTCTTCGTACAAGCATTTTTATAAAAAATCAGATAGTTGATGATTTGCATCTGCCTATTTAATTTGAGGATTTCCTTCTGTCGAGCATTTGTTTCAAGCCAGCAAAGTCAATCCGGAATCTTTTCTCACACTCATTTTTTGAAAAGTGTACATTATCCCACAAGGAATTATCTACATAACATTCAGTGTGTATATTATCCTCAGTATGCCCCTTGTATAGAATCTCACCCACAATATTTGACAAATAGAACCCCATATCCACTGCCTTCGCAAGAGCCAGTGTTTCAGCAGCTAAAGTACTTTTAACAACCCTTCTCATTTTCTTAGCTTCCCAAGCTAAATGACAACTTTTCCCATTTTCACCCATCAGAAATATCATGGAATCGGTTGCACTCAATTAGCATGTGAACTATCACTAAAAATGACTTGTTTTATGTTCTTTGGGTTACCTAAGGATGGGAACCTAAGTACGCATTTCTCCAGATTTAATTTTTTCAATGTTTTATTTTCCCTTAAAACATTTTCGACTTCAGGGTGTTTCGTCATAGTACTTAACTCCAACACATCAAAACTACCATCTGGTCTAGTCGGAGTGAACAACCAGTTCAACTGACCAATCAAGTTCCGCAATTGCTCTGTCTCTTCTTTAGATATAAGATCATGGTTTTGTGAGGACCTAGTACTATTAATCAGGATGAGAGTAAAGCTCTCTAAATAGGATTGTTGATTTAAAGTTATTCCAGACTGACGCTGCTTAATATCTAAACCAATATATTTAAATGCCCCAAAAGCCTGACTCCCAATCTTAAATTCTACTCTAATCTTATATTAATGCACTTCTCAAATTCCACAGTACCACCCATAAGAAATCACCAACATGCATCATGAAGATGCCTGAAAGTTTCCCTTTATGATGCCAATACAACATTGTGGGATCTGCTTTGAGTTGAAGATATCCTATTTTCAGCAAAACCGATCTCTCAAAAAAAAACATACCCTGGCCATAAAATGCATTTGCTTAGTCTCCAAAGTTTCCCTTCTGCATTTGCTGCCTCTTCGGGCAGTTTCAGTAACAGTTCTCTCTGAAAAGTATTGTCCTGCAGAAACCCAGCTTTCATGTCTTTTGATCTACACCCCATTTTTAACCCTGTCAGTGCTGAAGGTTCTTTGCATTTCTGTATATTTATCATCCAGTGCAATCAAATAATTTCTAATGCTGAATGCTCAAAGCACAATTTAGTAATGTAGAAAACCAAATATCTGTTTTTCCTTAATATTGTCTTTTTTTAAATGTTCCCCCTCTTTCTCTTTCCATCCTGCCCTCTCCCCACATTTTGCTTAAGTGCTGTTGCAGTACTGTAAAAGTTAACCATTTGCACAGACCTGGACGCTGTTTGTGGATACGACTGTATTTTTTTGTGAATGTATAGCATGTTGCAAAACCTGAGCTAGACCAGTATCTCAAGATATGAAATAATCTATTTTTTAAATGGGACTAATTCTAGCAGTTCTTGTTATTTTTACAACTATCAGATTAATGTAAAATTAAGTTTTTTCTCCAGAAAACTTGCTGGCACGATTGATGTTATTGGTGGATACACGGGTTCCATTAGGAGGGTAGAAGGAAGGCGGCGAGACAAACATGGAGGAGATGAGAGTGCAATTCAGGTAAAAAAAAAAAAAAATTTTTTTTGATAACCACAAAAATAAAATCATGTTTATGGTTAAAAGGGAGTAATCTTGTCAGGGACACTGTAAGGAATGATGGACACAGCACATTCCTGCTTCATTCTCCTGTACCGCTGTTGAATGCACTGATGTCCCATAGTGAAAAATGGAATTTGAGATGTTTACAAGAGGCGGTTGGTGATCAAGGCACAATGCTCCAGCGAGAAGTCAAAATTTTCAGCAATAGAGGGAAGGAAATTGATAGAAAAAGTGTTTAGTGCGATTTACCTTGGCCATTTGTCTTAGTTTAGAGTTTGCAATAAATGGTGATCGATACTCCCAGAGTTCACTTCCTGGAGGATGGAGCACCATCTAAGGTACTTGAGGAATAGTGCATTGTCAGATTTGCATCTTCAGTTCTCCAGACAATTTCTAGTTGTGATCTTTGATATTTAATATGGAGCAACTCCAACATGCAGGAGTTATTGGATAATTAATCAAAGGAAAATTTCCCCTCTCTAAATCAGGGGCACTGAAGTCAATTGTAATTCACCCATCATAATCCTGGTTGAGATCAGCAAACTCAGCACAGTCCTGGACTTTTTCAGGAAGTGCTACCCCAGGTGGACTGCAGAAAGCCTATGGCATAATGTACCTAGACTTCAAAAAGACATTTGACAAAACTCCACATGAAAGACTGTTGCATAAACTCAAAGCTGCGGCAATTTACAAATTAGGAATGGCTAAGAAACTGGATAAAGGATAGAAAACAGAGAGTACTTGACCATGGAATGATTGCAAGATGTAGGTTGCCCCAGGGCTCAATGTTGGGATCATCAGTGCTTATAATTTATATAAATGGCTGGGTTTCAGAAACTTGGTGCAAGGTGGTCTAATTTGCAAAGTGGGAGGGCAGTCGAATCTGAGCAGGCAGCTTGAAATCTCAGAATGAGACAAAATTTGTGTATAGAAGCAAAACAACTAACAAGATAAGTTCAAAGTAATGCGCCTAATAAAGAAAAATAGGTGATGCACATACTCCATGAATTAGTGTTGCAATAGCTCAGGAAAAGCTGAAAGAAACTTGGGTGTTTTGGTAGAGTTGATGCTAAACATATTCAATACTGAGCTGCAATCAGCAAAACTAGTGGAGTGTTAACTACTATGCAAAACAGTGACCAAACTATACAGTGTTCTGGTCTGATCCTATTTTAAATGCTGCATCCTATTCTGATTGCCAAGACACAAAGGAGACACTGATGTGCTGGAGACAGTACTGAGAAGAGTTATGAGGCTCGTCTCTACTTCAAAGGTCTGACTTATGAGGAAAGGCAGCCTAGAAATGAGGCATCTGAGGGGTGATCTTATAACAATAAACAAGACAGGTAAAGGAGTGGAAAAGGTAAATCTGGAATATTACTTCAACTTATAAGAGTAGAAGGGACCACTGGTTCCTATGAGCAAAAGGTAAATTTAAGACTGATATTGTGATATTTTTCACAGAATGATCAACACATTTATAAGTTTCTGATAGACAAGTGGAGGGAAAATTCTGGAATCATTTAAGAATCAATTAGATGTTGCAATGAGACTTGTCAGTGAAGGCCTAAACCACAATTCCCCATCTAGTCACATCTCAGCCGCCTTTGCCCAGAGAGCATCACAAACAGGATTAAAACTGTTGTTCAGTATAGATTCGGTATAACAATGAAATTAAAGAAATGTACAGCCAGTCATAGTAGTTGTTTTTTGTTTATTGACAAGAAAACCTTATGTAGGGATTTCCCAGGGTTCTTACATGAGGATGCTATTAGCTACCTTGTTGAAACATAATCAGAGGTTTCTGTAACAGAACTAACGAAGACTAACAAGATCTTGATGTGTATAACTATAAATCCCAGGAGGTAATATTAAGCTTGTATAGAACATTGGTTTGGTCGTACCTGGAAAACTGTATGTGGTTCTGGTCATTGCAGTTCAGTGGAGGCATCTTTAAGTTGGAGAAGATACAGAGTGCAAGCTGGTGAAACACCTGAGCTACAAAGAAGCACTAAGGAAAAAAAATAAGCACAAGTTTCCATGAATTTAAGGCACATAAATAAACCAAAACTCAATAAAATTTATGATATAACCAAAAGGTCTAACTGGGGCACCACTTTAATGGTGACAGTGACTAGATGATAATAGATTTAGCATCTTTACATCGGGTGGAACAAATTGCCAGAGAGATTGTAGTGGTGTCTGCAAATTCAAGAAGGAACAATAGATAAATGTATATTTGGGACCAGCTCAATGGTCTTTTCCAGGTTGTATCTTCCTAACTTAACTTTAAAAAGTGTAGTTCTGAAGCAGAAATGTTATTGGCTGAATTATTAAAAGATTTTTTGTTGTTGGGGGTTAGGTTCTTGGAGACCATGGAAACAAAAGACCACCATTTCCAACCCCTACAGGCCCTCCACCACCAATACCTGGGCCACCCCCTCATTTCTTACACCCACCCCCTCCTGTCAACAGTGGACCACCGCCACCCATGCACCCACCAGGTAAGAACCTTTTGATTATGTTTGCATTTTACTTTGATTATGATAGTATATTTTAGTTGTATTTTGTGGTTGTAATAGAGAAAGATTCAACAAGAACGGAATACCAAGACGGGAAGGATACTGGAATTCCTGGCATCCATGAAACTGCATTCCATTTTGTGATGTGTGACAATTACGGATTTGAAAGTGTTGCAATCAGAAAATTGCTCTGCCAAAACCTGCTATAAATTGGCACTTTACTTCCAGTTTGTCATTTGTTTTGTGTGAGCATCGCTGGCAAGGCCAACATTTGTTGCCCATCCCTAATTGCCCTTGAGAAGGTGGTGGAGAGCTGCCCTGAACCATTGCCGTCCATCTGATGTGGGTACTCCCACAGTGCTGTTAAGGAGGGTGTTCCAGGATTTTGATCCAGCGACAGTGAAGGAAAGGCAATATATTTCCAAGGCAGGATGGTGTGTGGCTTGGAGGAGAACTTGCAGATGGTGGAGCTCCCATGCATCTGCTGCCTTCCTCCTAGGTGGAAGAGGTTGCGGGTTTGGAAGGTGCTGTTGAAGGAGGCGTGGTGAGTTGCTGCAATGTATCTTATATATGGTACTCACTGCTGCCACTGTGCGTCGGTGGTGGAAGGAGTGAATGTTTAAGGTGGTGGATGGAGTGCCCATCAGGCAGGCTGCTTTGTCCAGGATAGTGTCGAGCATCCTGAGTGTTGTTGGAGCCACACTCATCTAGGCAGGTGAAGAGCATTCTGTCACACTGCTGAGTTGTACCCTGTAGATGGTGGACAGGCTTTGGGGAGTCAGGAGGTGAGTTACTTGCCACAGGGTTCCCAGCCTCTGACCTCCTCTTGCAGCTTGTATTTATGTGACTGCTCCAGTTCAGTTTGTCAGTGGTAACTGCCAGGATAATAGTGGGTGATTCAGCGCTGGTAATGCCATTGAATGTCAAGGGCAGATGGTTAGATTTTCTCTCGTCAGAGATGGCCGTTGCCTCGCACTTATGTGGCATGAATGTTACTTGCCACTTATCAGCCCAAGCCTGAGTGTTATCCAGGTCTTGCTGCTTATGGATACAGACTGCTTCAGTATGTGACAAGTTGCAAATGGTACTGGACATCGTACAATCATTAGCGAACATCTCCACTTCTGACTTTATGATGGACTGAAGGTGATTGATGAAGCAGCTGAAGCTGGTTGGGCCTAGGACAATACCCTGAGGAACTCTTGCAGCAATGTGCTGAGACTGAGCTGATTGGCCTCCAACAACCACAACCATCTTCCTTTGTGCTACATATAAGTCCAACCAGTGGAGAATTTTCCTCCCGATTCCCATTGACTTCAATTTGGCTAGGGCTTCTTGATGCCACACTTCCATCAAATGCTGCCTTGACATCAAGGGCAATCACTTTCCTCACCTCAAGTTCAGCTCTTTTGTCCATGTTTGGACCAAGGCTGTAATGAGGTCAGGGGCTGAGTGGCACTAGCAGAACCCAAATTGAGCATCAGTGAGTAGATTGTTGCTGTTTTAAGTGGCGCTTAATAGAACAGTCAATGACACCTTCATCCATTGTCCTCTTGTCCTCACTTTCCACCCCATCAGCCTCCAAAGGATCATCCTCCGCCATTTCTGCCACCTTCAGCGTGACGCCACTACCAAACGCATCTTCCCCTGTCAGCATTCCGAAGGGTCGTTCCCTCCGTGACACCCTGGTCCACTCCTCCATTACCCCCACCACCTCGTCCCCTTCCCATGGCACCTTCCCCTGCAATCGCAGGAAGTGTAATACCTGCCCATTTACCTCCTCTCTCCTCACTATCTCAGGCCCTAAACACTCCTTTCAGGTGAAGCAGCGATTTACTTGTACTTCTTTCAATATAGTATACTGTATTCGCTGCTCACAATGTGGTCTCCTCTACATTGGGGAGACCAAACGCAGATTGGGTGACCACTTTGCGGAACACCTCCGCTTCCCCCCCCCCCCTGCTCTCATGCTCACATCTCTGTCCTGGGATTGCTGCAGTGTTCCAGTGAACATCAACGCAAGCTCGAGGAACAGCATCTCATTTACCGATTAGGCACACTACAGCCTGCCGTACTGAACATTGAGTTCAATAATACAGAGCATGACGGGCCCTCCATTTTACTTTTATTTTCAATTATTTTTTCTTTTTCCTTTTTTTTTGTGTTTATTTTATTTTATTTCATCTTAGTTTGTTCAGTTTGCTTACTTTTTCATGTTTGTACTTGCGGCTGTTCAATTTTCAGTCCATTAACACCCTATCTGTACTAATGCTTTGTCTTTCCAAAGACTTGCAGGTTGATAGGTTAATTGGCCATTATAAATTGCCCCTAGTATAGGTAGGTGGTAGGGAAATATAGGGACAGGTGGGGATGTGGTAGGAATATGGGATTAGTGTAGGATTAGTATAAATGGGTGGTTGATGGTCGGCACAGACTTGGTGGGCCGAAGGGCCTGTTTCAGTGCTGTATCTCTAAACTAAACTTTCAACACACCATTAACATATTGTTTGCCTTTGCTCCATGACCTTCTGGTCAGCTATTCTGTGACCTTGTCCTATTTGCACCTTCTGCTTTGTTATCTCTTGCCCCACCCCCGCTTTACTTGCTTATAACCTTTTACATTTCTAATATTTGCTAGTTCTGAAGAAGGGTCGCTGACCTGAAACGTTAACTCTACTTCTCTCTCCACAGATGCTGCCAGACCTGCTGAGTATTTCCAGCATTTCTTGTTTCTATTACACCTTCATCACTTTGCTGATGATCGAGAGTAGTCTGATGGGGCGGTAATTGGCCGGATTGGATTTGTCCTGCTATTTGTGGGCAGGACATAACTCAGCAATTTTCCACATTGTCGGGTAGATGCCAGTGTTGTAGCTGTACTGGAACAGCTTGGCTAGGGGCACAGCTAGTTCTGCAACACAAGTTTTCAGTACAACAGAGAGGATGTTGTCAGGACCCATAGCCTTTGAAGTATCTAGTGTCTTCAGCCATTTCTTGGTATCCTGTGAAGTGAATCAAATTGGCTGAAGACTGGCATTTGTGTTCCTGGGGACCTCAGGAGGAGGCCAAGATGGATCATCCATTCAGCACTTATGACTGAAGATAGTCGCAAATGCTTCAGCCTTTTCTTTTGCACTTATGTGCTGGGCTTCTCCATCATTGAGATTGGGGGATATTTGTGGATCCTCCTCTTCCAGTTAGTTGTTTAATTGTTTTAATTTATAGGCTGCTGTGATGTTATCTGAAAAGGAAGAATGTGCAGGGTTGTGGGGAGAAGGCGGGAGAATGGCATTAGGTGAATTGCTCATTTTGAGAGCTGGTGCAGACATGATGGGCCGAACATGCCCCTGCACTGTAACAAGTTCTGTGATTCTGTATAAAACACATGTTCTGATTTATGAACAGCATGATAAACATTTGAATCTGCCCTCCTAATCCCATGATTTTTCCTTTCAAAGTACTTCATTAGTATTGTAATTTCCAGGAAAACATCAATTTTGTTTCTTCTATATATGCATTTTTCATTTATAGTGCACCTGTAAGTTTGGTTTATAATGCAGATTGTAAATGGTGAGGGTCTTGGGGTCTTTACTTGCGAGCCCATCTTGAGGCTGGGTTTATTTACATTCTAATTTAAACTTAAAACTCTTCCTTCAGTATGGTATGAGAGTGATTTAGCTACCCTCAATGGGTGTGGGTAAATATGCTATCTGTTGTGATATTGGGCCGCACAAGTCAGGAAGAACCTAGATTTGATCCCTGATCTGTGCTGAGTGTTAGGTGTTCATTAATTTAATATTAACATCCCTGGATTAGGAGTACTTGGTGGAGTGTGCATTTGTGAGAAAGGGATCAGGTTTGGATGTAATGCCTTTGTGTTGTATAACCTGCCGTCACTGACCTGAAGAATGGCTTCTTGTGCATGATAGTAGAATACTGCTAGCATGAGCTGCTGCCATCGGGGGAAGGATGAGCCTGGAATTCAATTCCCTCTAAATAACAAATGATCCATTTCCATGATATTGCTTTAACAGATTTAACCTGTTATTGCACAATCAATAGGTTCAATAAGTCTTTAATTGCAACAATAATAACACAACCATTTTTTTTTCCCTTTTGGAGGATGGAGAAGATAGACTCTAAACCTGTTCCTCACAGTTTCCTTCTGCTGCCTATTGGACTTGAATCTGTAACCACCATCCTAACTTACAACAGCAGAATCAGGCCAGACAGACTGACCTTTTCCTTGCTTCAGTTGCTTGTTTTTCTCAAACTGAAAACAAATAGATTAATTAAATTCTTCCTGGGTTTCCATTGACAAATGATAAATAGTGGAAAGTATTTTTAAAATTTCCTTTCTTTTATTTAGTTGGGTTCAAAACCACAGCCTAATGGAAATATATACTTATACTGGGTATAAGGGATCTAATTGAAGTGAGGAGGATATTTTCAGCATTCATCTGAATGGGTATACGAATAGAAAATAAAGTAATTGGTGCAGGAATCAAACTGGTAAAGTTGCTTAGAAGATGAAACCTGTAGTGTAGCTTCTGAAAATTGGGAAATACTTTGTTTCAGTGGGTGACGTTCTTCTCAGGCTGATGTTGAAACATGTTGCTTGGACACGGTAGAATTCCTTTACATTCATGTTTTCGGTCAGTGACATTAAAGCCAATGAAGTGCAAAATTGAGTAGGTGTAAAACAAATGCCCTACCTGTATCTGTGTTCATACCAGGTGGGTTAGGTAAAAATGGGGCTTCCACTTTCAGCACACTACTCAACAAAATGATCAGTGATCAAGTAGATTAATGCAACAGTAATCCAGTGTTTTATCAGTGTAACTGCATTGTTGATGCTTGTTTACTGTAACTTAGCAACTCTATCATTAGCTTAAATTTTTTTTTGCTGCCTCTGGATGGTTCAGAAGGAACCACTCTTCCAGGTAATTGGAGAACATTTTTATCAATTAAACTGTTAAGAATCAGCTAATACTTTTATACAGTTGGTTTGTTTTAAGCCAATGAAATTTGTTGTGTTCACAGGATTGCCGCCACCTGGGCCTCTTCCAGGTAATCATACTTTCAATTACATTTATAAATATAAGAAATGTACTTGGTTACTTTAAAGGATCTACAATTTTAATGGAATAGTTTTATGCCCAGTTATGTTGCACATTTAGCAATGCAGCCCTTTTGCGCAGAAGTTAAGTGGGCAATAATGTTGCCATTTTCGCAAATATTAGCAGCAAGACCACAGAGGGGGTCCCACAATTAGCACTAACTCTGTCAAAAATGTAAGTAGCACTTGGGTCACCTTTTAAATGTCTGGGTTTTCTAACTGGAGAAATTTCACCAGCATTCCAAAGCTGCTGACCAGAACTACATGTGTGCACTTTATTTAAACTCACATGCATAAAGTTCTACTTTCCTGATTTGAGCATGATGTGAGTGGACAGTATAGATATGTTTTCCACTTGCGACACTGCTCCTGATAAGATGTCGAATATCTGACCAGCTTCCATGCTGTTTGAATCTTGTGTATAAAGAAACAAAGCAACTCATTTTAAGACCTAATGTCAGTGCTGAAGTAACAATGAAATTCTGGCAAGTTGCTTTACAGCATTCAGGAACTATGTTCACGTTTCCCTTAACATGATGTGCTGAGGCCACTTTAACACTCTTGTTGATGCCGTAGCTGAGGTCTGCTAACATGACACCGATCGGGGATCAGATATTGAACCTTTTCGGTCTGTATTGCTCAGCCAGTTGCAGGATTAACATTGGGAGCAGGGGAGGGGTTGGGATACATCCATCCAGCGATCTATTGTGTTCTTTCTGTGTGTGATGTAGTGTTACAGATAAGTCAGACCAGAATGTTCGATAATGATGTGCTGCATGCTGATCATCAAAGAATTAATAATCCAATATGTATAAACCAGTGTGCAGTACTGCCAGAGATAACTTTTGTAGTCTTAATGATGACTTGTCTACAGCATAGTTTACTCATGAAATAATATTTCGTAATTTATTCGGATTTATAAAATGAACAGAGCTCTGCTTTCGTTTTGCAGGGTTATTTCCACCGCCAGTTGTGCCCCCTCCAGCATTATTGTTGCCAGGCATGGAAGGGTAAGAAAAAGTGCACCACAGCATGACTTTGACAACTTTGATGGAGTGGAGAGAAACCAGACTGTTACAAAGAAAGAATTGCATTTATATAGCTCCTTTCATGACTACAGGATGTCCCAAAGTACCTCACAACCAGTGAAGTAAACTTGTTCATTGAAATGTGGTCACTTGTACTGTAGGAAGTTCAGATTTTTGAAAGGCCTTAGATAAGGTACTGAATACTAGACTCGTATCTAAGGTCAGAGCATGTGGAGTCAGGGATAAGTAACAGAATGCGTAGCAAGCTGGATACAAAACCGAAAACAGTTGGGGTTAAGGGTAGCTACTCAGACTGGCAAAAGCTAGGAAGCGGTGTTCCGCAGGGATTGGTGCTAGGACTGTTCACAAGACCAATGATTTGGATTCAGCAATTGGAAGTACAATTTCAAAATTTGCTGACGAAACCAAATTGGGAGCTACAGTTAATGCTGAGGAAGAATTCCACAAAATCAAAGACATTAATAAATTTGCAGAATGGATGTGTAATTGGCAAATTAGTTTTAATATAGGCAAGTGTGAGGCAGTGCATTTTGGTAGCAAGAGTAAGGACAGCACATACTGCTTGGATAATAAGAGTCTACATGGAGAGAGGATCAATGGGATTGTGGGGTACAGATACACACATCACTAAAAGTAGTGACATAGGTTTAAAACAAAAAGTAAACCAAACACGGGTTCATTTCTAAAGTTTTAAAATTGAAAGGCAGAGGCGTTTAGTTGTATAGAACCTTGCTTCGATCACACTTGGAGTTCTATACATAGTTCTGGTAATATCTGGAAACCATATTAATCAAAGGGACATAGAAGGACTGGAGAAAGTGCAAAAAGATTTACCAGTATGATGTACTTGCAGGAAAGGCTGAACAGGCTGGGGCTTGTTCCTCAGGAAAAGAAAAGCTGAAGGGTGACCTAATAAAGGGCCTTTAAGATTATGCAAGGTTTTCATAGGGTAGATGTAGTGAAAATATTACCATTTGTGGGGGATTCCAAAACTAGAGATCTTAAATATAGTCATGAATAAATCCAGTGGTGAATTCAGGAGAAACGTCTTAACCCAATGAGTGGTAAGAATGGAGAACTCGCTACCATAAGGAGAAATTGAAAGCAAATAGCTTAAATGCATTTAAGGGGAAACTAGATAAGCGAGAAAGGATTAAATGAAGAGTGGTGAGAGGAAGGTCGTGTGGAGCATAAACAGCGGCATAAACTAGTGGGGCTGACGAGCCTGTTTCTGTGCTGTAGCTTCTATGTAACTGAAATGTGGCGACCAATTTGTGGACTGCAAGATCCCAAAAACTGGAGTGTGATAATGACCAGCCAATCTGTTTAGTAATGTTGGTTGGAGGATAAATATTGATCCCTAAAAAACAATAAATCTAAACTTACGTATAGGTTTAGCAAACATTTGGCTTGGTGAGCAAAGGAGAGAAACAGCAGAGACAGCTGAACAAATGGTGTGTCTTTCTTGGTGACAAAGAAATCCAACACATTTGGAGATTAGTGTAGGGGCAAAGGAGAAGTGAATGGAATGGAGTGGAGTGAGGTGCTCAAAGGAGATGAAGAGCCTAGAGTAGTAAGGAGAATTGATGACGAGTACCACACTAACTGGTGGTTTGGGCAGGGAAGATGGTGGCAAGTGTAGCCAGGCAGGAGGCTTTGGTAAGAAATTCGGTGTCACCACTCATAAGCCAAGTTCCTTGAAATCAATACAGTAACCGGCAATTAGGCTATAGATGATAAGAGCCTCGTTTGCGAATAATTGAACATTCTGGAGAGAAATTAGGGGTGGGGTTATGGGATGCATGCAGGGGCAAGATACTAGAGAGCAAAAATGAGAACTGACATGGCTAGGTGATAGGAAGGAAGGGGACAAGACAAAAAAGGAGAGTGGAATAATGAAAATGTATCCACCAATGGACACAGAAGGAATTTAGGTTATATAGACATGATCAACTAGGCAAGATTAGGGGGTAGTATGGTGGTTAGGTTACTCAAATAGTAATCTAGAGGCCTGGACTAATGATCCAAAGGCAGGTTCAAATCCCACCACGGCAGCTGGAGAATTTAAATTCAATTAATTAAACAAAATCTGAAATAAAAAGCTAGTCTGTGATGGTGACCATGAAACTACTGGGTTGTCTTAGAAACCCTTCTGATTCATTAGTGTCCTTTTAAGGATTGAAATCTGCTGTCCTTACCTGGTGTGGCCTAAGTGACCCCAGGCCCACAGCAATGTGGTTGACTTCTAACTGTCCTCTGAAATGTACTAGCAAGCCACTCAGTTGTATTCAAGAAGGCAGCTTGCCAAAAACTCCCATATCCTGTGAATGAATATGATGATAAACAGGAAAGGGAAGAGGTAATGTGACGAAGTTCAAAGTCTGAGGCCCTGTGGTAGGATAAAGTTGACTTGTACACTGCATGGAATCAGAGTATCCGCAAATCATTGTTCTGAGTTGTGTCAGTTGTGGAGAGAGTTATTAGAAAGGCGTGGTATCAGCTGAAGTGCTAGTCGAGGTTGTCCATTGGAATTAGAGGGCTGATGATGCACAAGCCAGAAATTGTTAATCCTATGTCCAGAAGAGCTGTGCAGTAGTCTCCGATGTTAGAAGTGCACACTACCAGATCTTGTGGACCAGCAGAGGAGCAAGGAGCAGTGGGAGTGAAATCCAAGGAACAAGAATACTGAAGAACAAGAATTGGGGGAAGAGTGCACTATGGGATCAGTGCAGGTACACACATTGGTTTAGTTTAGTTTAGAGATACAGCACTGAAACAGGCCCTTCGGCCCACCGAGTCTGTGCCGACCATCAACCACCCATTTATATTAATCCTACACTAATCCCATATTCCTACCACATCCCCACCTATATATTTCCCTACCACCTACCTATACTAGGGGCAATTTATAATGGCCAATTAACCTATCAACCTGCAAGTCTTTGGCATGTGGGAGGAAACCGGAGCACCCGGAGGAAACCCACGCAGACACAGGGAGAACTTGCAAACTCCACACAGGCAGTACCCAGAATTGAACCCGGGTCCCTGGAGCTGTGAGGCTGCGGTGCTAACCACTGCGCCACTGTGCCGCAGGTAAGGAAGCTAGCTCACGGAATGTTGGGTGACAAGCCTCACACAAGATTGGGAGCTGGTTCAACCCAATCCAGCGAAGAGCGATGGAGGAGTTACGCAGAATGCACGGAGCGGAGGAGTTACGCAGAATGCGTGGAGCAGAGGAGTGTCACCAGAAATAGGAAGCATGCAGATAGCAGCAGAGTAGTGATCATTCAGAAGCACAGGAGCAACATCCAGAGCTGTAGCAGATCAAAGCTAGCCCAGTATAGGGTGAGAACTCCCTGGGGGGGAACAGAAACTGAGCCTGCAGAAGCAAGCCAGGAGTTTGAATTGAGGAAGTAGGCAGAGAATAAAGAGTCAATAGAAAATGGCCTCAAAGATGGAGGTCTCGGTAAAGCCCAAGAGAAGCCAGCAGTGCACTGGTCAACAAGCCAGAAGCCTACTCAGTAGGTAACGGGAACATTCGGGTAATGGGCGTTGTAAACTGGAATGTTACTCTACAATTTGGAATGTCAGAGCAAAGTCAGGGCAGCTGATGCACACAGCACAGTCCTGATGGAAGAGTGGTCCAGGAAATCAAATATGATGGAGTCCTAGCTGTCAGTGAGCCTAGATCAGGGGTTTGCAACCTGCATGCGTATCATTAATGATTCGTGTGGCTCTTGACCTTATTCGATTGAACCTATTTTAATGGTAATTGAGTGATTTGTTTTGTTTTTTTTAAACCTTGTATTCACATTGTACTTGTGAGAAAGTATCGTTCATTTAACAACTTTTTTGTAAAAAACCCTTAAAGTGTTGTTGAAATGTCTGTCCTGTTTTTTGTTATTACTGGCATTTGAGTACCAGTATTGCATTTTTGACTAAATTTTAAAAATGGCTCTTCTCATTATAAACATTGCTGACCTCTGGCCTAGATAAAAGCACAGAACTGGGTTGGGCAATATGCTTTTGTCTGGGTATCTTTAATTTGCATGCTTGTAGTTTGAGCTAAAATAGGCATTCTGTTAGCAGCAGGGATTCTTGAGCAGTGGGGGAGCAGAAAGGAGGGAAGGACAGCAATGGGTAACCAGGAACTAGGTAGGGAGCTGAGTGCCATTTGGTTCTCCGGTAGGGAGCTGCGTGCCATTTGGTTCTCCAGAGACAGAACATTAAGGGGTGAAATTTGTGGTTTTAAAAAAAGTCTCTTTCATCTTGGACTTCCTGAACGGGGAGCGTTTTACTGTGTTTGGAAGGGGCCCAGGAATAGAAATGGGGTGTTGATCACTTGAATTTAACTATTTACATGTCTGGGGTGAAGTATCTGTCCTCTGTAACTGATGGCAGCACTTTGATCTGGCATTTGCTATATCCAAGAATGCCAGTACTGATGATCTACAGAGCTTTTAAAATTATTTCCGATCACAAGAAATTAATGTATAGAAAACAGTTTAAATTTTCTGCATGGAACATGGGCGTTCAGAAAAAAATTCTGTAAATCTGCATTGTCAAAGTTACATGTGGGGAAAATTTAAGTGTAAATTTGGATCTCCACTCTTGTAGTACGACTCAAGTCACTGTAATGTCTCAAATTTACAAAATTTGCCAAATAGATCACTCGTCACTTTCACAATGTTAGTTTTTTGCTTATGCTGTAAGGTATGTTACAAGATGCCTTACTGATAGGTCAATCTCTCTTGCATTTCCAATTCTATTTTACTTTGCGAGAAATGGGGAAAAGTAATAATTTAGAGATACTGTTTTCCTAATATGTAAATATTATTTCTTGTGCCTAATAAATAATTTCTGACTCTTCTAGTGGTCCGCCTCCAGGTTATGACAACAGACCACCACCTCTATTTCCCTATAGTCCTGCAGGTAATTGTTAATAAGTTATACTGGAAATATCTTTTTTTAATCTAAGTATGACATCCATTAGCAATACAATCTAACTAGAATCGCCAGTAACATGGTTCCATGGTTGCTGAACACCCTCTGGTACCTCGCACAAGTGGTCATTCTACATATGTGCGTGGATGGTGAGTGTTGGCAGGCTGTATAACTGAGAGACATATGTGTAGGAGGGAGGGTTTTGGTTTCCTGGATAATTGGGGCTCTTTCTGGGGTAGGTGGGACCTCTACAAACAGGATGGTCTTCACCTGAACCAGAGGGGTACCAATATCCTGGGGGGGGAGATTTGCTAGTGCTCTTCGAGGGGGTTTAAACTAATTCAGCAGGGGGATGGGAACCAAAATTGTAGTTCCAGTGTGCAGGATGTTGAGAGTAGTGAGGTCAAGGATAAGGTTATAAGGACACAAGAGAGCACTGGCAAGCAAGAGCTTGGTTTAAAATGTGTCTACTTCAACGCCAGGAGCATCCGGAATAAGGTGGGTGAGCTTGCAGCATGGGTTGGTACCTGGGATCTCGATGTTGTGGCCATTTCAGAGACATGGGTAGAGCAGGGACAGGAATGGATGTTGCGGGTTCCGGGATTTAGATGTTTCACTAAGAACAGAGAAGATGGTAAAAGAGGGGGGGGGTGTGGCATTGTTAATCAAGGAAAGTATTACAGCGGCAGAAAGGACGTTTGAGGACTCGTCTACTGAGGTAGTCTGGGCCGAGGTTAGAAACAGGAGAGGAGAGGTCACCCTGTTGGGAGTTTTCTATAGACCTCCAAATAGTTCCAGAGATGTAGAGGAAAGGATAGCAAAGATGATTCTTGACAGGAGTGAGAGTAACAGGGTAGTGGTTATGGGGGACTTTAACTTTCCAAATATTGACTGGAAATACTATAGTTCAAGTACAAGGACAAGAAATGCTGGGGTCGCTCAGCGGGTCTGGCGGCGTCTGTGGAGGGAGGAGCGGGGTTGGCGTTTCGGGTCAGTGACCCTTCTTCGGAAGAGGGGTCGCTGACCCGAGGCGTTGGCTCTGCTTCTCTTTCCACAGATGCTGCCGGACCTGCTGAGTGATTCCAGCATTTCTTGTTTTTGTTTCAGATTTCCAGCATCCGCAGTATTTTGCTTTTACTATAGTTCGAGTACTTTAGATGGGTCTGTTTTTGTCCCGTGTGTGCAGGAGGGTTTTCTGACACAGTATGTAGACAGGCCAACCAGGGGCGATGCCACATTGGATTTGGTACTGGGTAATGAACCCGGCCAGGTGTTACATTTAGAAGTTGGTGAGCACTTTGGTGATAGTGATCACAATTCGGTTAGGTTTACCTTAGCGATGGGCAGGGACAGGCATATACAGCAGGGCAAGAATTATAGCTGGGGGAAAGGAAATTATGATGCGATTAGGCAAAATTTAGGATGCGTAGGATGGGGAAGGAAACTGCAGGGGATGGGCACAATCGAAATGTGGAGCTTATTCAAGGAGCAGCTACAGCGTGTCCTTGATAAGTATGTACCTGTCAGGCAGGGAGGAAGTTGTCGAGCGAGGGAGCCGTGGTTTACTAAAGAAGTTGAAGAGCTTGTCAAGAGGAAGAAGGCGGCTTATGTTAGGATGAGACGTGAAGGCTCAGTTAGGGCGCTTGAGAGTTACAAGCTAGCCAGGAAGGATCTAAAGGGAGAGCTGAGAAGAGCAAGGAGAGGACACGAGAAGTCATTGGCGGATAGGATCAAAGAAAACCCTAAGGCTTTCTATAGGTATATCAGGAATAAAAGAATGACTAGAGATAGGTTAGGGCCAATCAAGGATAGTAGTGGGAAGTTGTGTGTGGAATCGGAGGAGATAGGGGAAGTGTTAAATGAATATTTTTCGTCAGTATTTACAGTGGAGAAAGAAAATGTTGTCGAGGAGAATACTGAGATACAGACTACTAGGCTAGATGGGATTGAGGTTCACAAGGAGGAGGTGTTAGCAATTTTAGAAAGTGTGAAAATAGATAAGTCCCCTGGGCCAGATGGGATTTATCCTAGGATTCTCTGGGAAGCCAGGGAGGAGATTGCAGAGCCTTTGACCTTGATCTTTATGTCGTCATTGTCGACAGGAATAGTGCCGGAAGACTGGAGGATAGCAAATGTTGTCCCCTTGTTCAAGAAGGGGAGTAGAGACAGTATAGACCTGTGAGCCTTACTTCGGTTGTGGGTAAAATGTTGGAAAAGGTTATAAGAGACAGGATTTATAATCATCTTGAAAAGAATAAGTTCATTAGAGATAGTCAGCACGGTTTTGTGAAGGGTAGGTCGTGCCTCACAAATCTTATTGAGTTTTTTGACAAGGTGACCAAACAGGTGGATGAGGGTAAAGCCGTGGATGTGGTCTATATGGATTTCAGTAAGGCGTTTGATAAAGTTCCCCACGGTAGGCTATTGCAGAAAATACAGAAGTATGGGATTGAAGGTGAATTAGTGCTTTGGATCAGAAATTGGCTAGCTGAAAGAAGACAGAGGGTGGTGGTTGATGGTAAATGTTCATCCTGGAGTATAGTTTCTAGTGGTGTACCGCAAGGATCTGTTTTGGGGCCACTGCAGTTTGTCATTTTTATAAATGACCTGGATGAGGGTGTAGAAGGGTGGGTTAGTAAATTTGCGGATGACACGAAGGTCGGTGGAGTTGTGGATAGTGCCGAAGGATGTTGTAGGTTACAGAGGGACATAGATAGGCTGCAGAGCTGGGCTGAGAGATGGCAAATGGAGTTTAATGCGGAAAAGTGTGAGGTGATTCACTTCGGAAGGAGTAACAGGATTGCAGAGTACTGGGCTAATGGGAAGATTCTTGGTAGTGTAGATGAGCAGAGAGATCTTGGTGTCCAGGTACATAAATCCCTGAAAGTTGCCACCCAGGTTAATAGAGCTGTTAAGAAGGCATATGGTGTGTTAGCTTTTATTAGTAGGGGGATCGAGTTTAGGAGCCACGAGGTCATGCTGCAGCTGTACAGAACTCTGGTGCGGCCGCACCTGGAGTATTGCGTGCAGTTCTGGTCACCGCATTATAGGAAGGATGTGGAAGCTTTGGAAAAGGTGCAGAGGAGATTTACTAGGATGTTGCCTGGTATGGAGAGAAGGTCTTACGAGGAAAGGCTGAGGGACTTGAGGTTGTTTTCGTTAGAGAGAAGGAGGAGAAGAGGCGACTTAATAGAGACATATAAGATAATCAGAGGGTTGGACAGGGTGGATAGTGAGAGCCTTTTTCCTCGGATGGTGATGGCAAACACGAGGGGACATAGCTTTAAGTTGAGGGGTGATAGATATAGGACAGATGTCAGAGGTAGTTTCTTTACACAGAGAGTAGTAGGGGCGTGGAACGCCCTGCCTGCAACAGTAGTAGACTCGCCAACTTTAAGGGCATTTAAGTGGTCATTGGATAGACATATGGATGAAAATGGAATAGTGTAGGTCAGATGGTTTCACAGGTCGGCGCAACATCGAGGGCTGAAGGGCCTGTACTGCGCTGTAATGTTCTATGTTCTATATCACACCTGAGCCTAATCCTGTTTTCACTCAACAAACATGCATGCACACTTCCAGTACAGGCCACTGAATAACAATCAGAAATGGGAACTCCAGTTGATAGGCCACCCCCATTTCCTTATCCAAGAGGTGGTGAGGCCAGTGATGGGGCTCAGTTGCTCTGCTGGTGACAGCTAACTCACCATAGACTAGGGATTGAACCTGGAAGCTTCTGCTTTTATCTTTCAGTTCTACATAATGTTTACTTTAACTATTAAGATTGGGTATTTTTTTCAATGCATTTTATGCAAATTTGAATTGATTTATTGAAATCGAATTAAATATTGGAGGCAATGGAAAGTGAATCATTAACTGGACTCTGTAAACGATAGCAAAAAGTGAAGGACAAAATGTCAATTACGTACAGGTTCCAATAATAGTAAATGTTAAGTGTCATACTTTGGGCATCACAGATCAAATTTGTTCATTGCAATGAGTTTATTCTGACATCGGTCCCTTGAAAGAAAAAAAAGGCAGTTGTGTATACAGTCACTGATTATCTACATTCATTATCTGAATATCCAGTTAATTTTTCTGAAGTTTTTTTTGCGACTATCGTGGTTAGGTCGGAAAAGCAGTGGGAATCGAGCTAGTTATGTGACCCTTAGTTATCCATCAATTTCCAATATATTCAAGGAAAATGAGTCCACTTCCATGCTGAGTATGCATATAAATTAAAGGCAGCTGACCCCTGTGGTTAAGTTCTCTCCCGTTATCTCCCAACTTGTCACTCATGAGCTCAAGTATTGTAAAAAAATTATTGCTATAAATGACTCTCCTTCTCCAGTAACAGAAGCGGACTTCTAATCTCCAGCTCACCTCCCTTAACTTTTTTCCCCCAGACTCTGGATTAATTGGTTATCCTGCAATCGCCACGACACACACACCCTGGATGAGCACTGTTGAAAAAAGCACAAACAGCCACTGGGAGTACCAAGTATCTCGGCGAGAAAGAGAGCGAGAACCCGATAGAGATAGAAATCGTGAGCGAGATCGTGGCCCAACACCGACATCTGAATACAACAAGTGAGTGAATGTCATGATTAAAAGAAAAAAAAACTGAAAACTGGAAATACAAAATACAAAAAACATTCGGAAAGGTAGGTAAATGCAAAAGATAGGTGGAGAGGGGAATGTTAGTCAATCCACTTGCCCAGGTTGGATCAAGAGGAGAAATCAGCAGCTGCAACAATGATCAGTGTAACAGGAAGATATTAAGGGGACCTGATCAGGATTTAAATGTAACGTGGTTGACATATTCTATTAAAAACAAATGTTGTTTAGATCCCGCAGAGAGTATGCAGAGTTGAAATGAAAATTGTTGAGAGGACAAGTTGAGGCAAATGGCTCTTTTTGCAATGGTTTCTCTTCCCATTCTCTTACCTCAAATGTCCCCCAAGGATCTATCCTCGGGCCCCCTTTTATTTCTCATGTACATGCTGCCCCTTAGTGACACACAATTAGGGCCCGTGGAATGGGGGGATAACATTTTAGCAGGGATTGAGAATTGATTAACAGACAGAAAACAGATAGGAATAAGCAGGTCATTCTCTGGTTGGCAGGCCGTAACATGTGGGGTACTGCGAGCATCAGTGCTTGCGCCTCAGCTATTTACAATCCAAATCAATGACATAGATGAGGGGACCGAGTGTAATGTATCCAAGTTTGTTGATGATACAAAGTTAGATGGGAAAGTAAGCTGTGAGGAGGACACAAAGAGACTGGAAAAAGATATAGATAGGTTAATTGAATGGTCATGAATGTGGCAGATGGAAAATAATATGAACAAGTATGAAGTTATCCACATCGGTAGGAAAAATGTAAAAGCAGAATTTTTTTTAAATGGTAAGAGACTGGGAAATGTTAGCATTCAGAGGGACCTGAGTGTCCTTGTACACAAATCCCAAAGTTAACCAGCAGGTCTAGCAAGCAGTTAGGAAAGCAAATGGTATGTTAGCCTTTATTCCAAAGAGATTGGAGTATAAGAGTAAAGAAGTCTTACTACAATTATATAGGGCCTCGGTGAGACCATACCAGGGGTCTGTGTACAGTTTTGGTCTCCTTAACTAAGGAAGGATATACTAGCCCTGGAGGGAGTGCAACAAAAGTTCTCTGGACTGATTCCTGGAGTGAGGAGCTTGTCCTATGGGGAGGGACTAGGCCTTTTTTCACTGAGAGTTTATAAAGAGTGAGAGGTGATCTCATTAAAACATGCATAATTCTTAAGCTTGATAATGTAGATGCTGGGAGGATGTTTCCCCTGGGTGGGGGTTCTAGAACTAGGGGCCATGGTCTCAGAATAAGGGTTCGGCCATTCAGGACTGAGATGAGAAGTTCCTTCACTCAAGCAGGACGGCGCAGTGGTTAGTACCGCAGCCTCACTGCTCCAGTGATCCGGGTTCAATTCCAGGTACTGCCTGTGCGGAGTTTGCAAGTTCTCCCTGTGACTGCGTGGGTTCCCGCCGGGTGCTCCGGTTTCCTCCCACAGCCAAAGACTTGCAGGTAAATTGGCCATTGTAAATTGTCCCTAGTGTAGGTAGGTGGGGATGTGGTAGGGAATATGGGATTAATGTAGGATTAGTATAAATGGGTGGTTGATGGTCGGCACAGACTTGGTGGGCCGAAGGGCCTGTTTCAGTGCTGTATCTCCCTATGACTAAGCAGTTATGAATTTTTTGAATTCTCTAATCCAGACAGTTGTGGATGCTTATTTTCAAATCCTTCTGTGGCCTCACCCTCCCTATCTCTGTAGTTTCCTCCAGCCTTGCAACCCTCCGAGTTATTTGTGCTTCTCCAATTCTGGCCTCTTGAGCATCCTGAAATTTAATCTCTTCACCTTTAGCAGCTGTGCCTTCAGCTGCCAAAGTCCTAAGCTCTGGAATTCCCTCCTTTTAAGATCCTCCTTAAACCCACCTCTGTGGCCAAGCTTTTGGTCTTTGGCCCTAATATCTCCTTGTGTGGTTTGTTGTCCCAATTTTGTTTGATTAACGCTCCTGGAAGCACTGTATAAATGCAAGTTGTTGTTGTTGCTGTTTAAACAAGCAGAAGGCCAAGTGGCCATGGTGGTGAAGACTTGCTTTTTGCATTTCATGGATATATTTCGGTAAAGATTAGATAAGATGAAGTATATAGTCAAAGAAAGATGATAAGTTTGATGTGATAGAACTAAGCCGAAATAATGGGCTGAATCTTAACTCCCAACAACGGGTGGGCTGCGGATCATGTCAGAGGTTCAAATGCAAAAATTCTGGAACGGGTTTTAATAGGCATGGGCGGGAGGCCAATCCATTCCCAGGAAGCTTTGGCCTTGTGAAGCAGGCTTCTTGCCCAAAAGGTCTCCAGCCTGTCGATCAGGCTGCCTGTGGGCTGGAACCCCACAGAAATTTTTTTTAAAGGCACCCTGCTATTAAATTCCGCAGGAATTCAGGAAACCTGTTCTTCCCAGTTTCCCGACCTCTCAACAGCAACCCTGTTCTCTCACCCGTTCAGGACATGCATCCAGGCCAGTCTGTCTTTAAGGACAGTTTCACTTGTAAATGTTGGGGACAAAGTATAAGTGAATAGTGCATGGCAGGAAAATAATGAAATTGAACTAGAGATAGGAGGAAGCTCTCCAGGAGCATTGAACTCAAAAGCAGTCTTGAAAATTGTTTTAGTGCTCAAATGGGGTCTTGATCCAGAGGGTCATAAAAGGAAGATTGAGATAGTTGCTGTTTGATCTCAGGTAGGTTGAGAATTTAGTCAGCAAACAGCTACCAACCAGTATGCAGAAGGGAAATCATTTGAAATATTGTTAAATAATTCTTTTGACTATCATCTTGTTTTATTAGTAACCTGAAGACACACAACTAAAAATAAAGTAAAAGAGCATAATATAACAAAACAATTAAACCAGTACAGTGTTTCTGATTTAAATCTATCCAGCAACATTTCCCTTTGGAGGCCTACTGTTGCAGGCACCTGGCATGGTGGTTTTTGGCGGTGGGGGGGGAAGGATGGCTTTAATTATGGGGGGTAATTTCTACTATTTTTTTCTTCCTAACCCTGAACCTGCTGAGAGATGCAGGAAAATTGCCATCTGCCCAGACACACTAGTTTTGTTTAGCTCATGTACAGTGATGCTGAAAAGAGTGATATTAAAGTTGTAAAGCTTTTGATACCTTAGGAATAGCATTATCACTTATTAATCGCAGACAAAAAAATTAAACAATATTATGCAAAAACAAACTATGCAAACCATCATTTTTTGCCCTTCCATTCTTTTGATATTCTTTTCCCTAATGTAGTTTGACATTTTTTCATTTATTTTTCAAGTCTCCCTAACCTCACTATCCATTTTGGATGCAAGAGCAACTTGACAAAATTTTCCCCTTGATTGCAAATGGTGTTTATTCAGACAACTGACTGAAGACCCATTGAGTGGAATTGCTGTTGGCAGTTTGATAACCAGTGTCCAGTCATAGCCCCTCCTACCTCTCCAAGCTGACGTGTTGTTGAATGCTATTGATCATTCACCAGGTCTGATGGGCTTCTGAAGAAGGGTCTCTGACCTGAAACGTTAACTCTGCTTCTCTCTGCATAGATGTTGCCAGACCTGTTGTGTATTTTCAGAATTTCTTGTTTTTATTTCAGAAACTCTCTTTGCCTGGTTGGGATTTCACCTTGTTCTGTGCACTGTTTAATGTTTGTGTTAATCAACTTCAAATAGAAGGACTGAAGCAGCACAGGAATTTAATTTCATCATGTTAATTGGAGTGCTAAAAGTAGTGTATAGAGGGAGGTTTTTGGAAGCACTGGGTGTCCAGTCATTGAATCAGTTTCATATCCCAGGTGGGGGCTGATATAGTTTGTTTCCAGTTCTCAAAAGCTCAAGAGGGAGCAGCCTGAAGTAGCAATAATAACACATATATATTTTATAGTGTCTTTAAAAACATGTCAAGGTACCTCACAATGATAACTGTGTGTTATGAGACAAAATTTGACACTGAGCTAGTAGGATCCTTTGCCACTAAGTCTAAACAAATTTTTGCATAGCTTGTAATTTTGCCTCCACTCACTTTTTGATCCAGTGAAGATGCACATTATTGTTTTTGCAGCAGAGAACGTAACTACGACAGAGACTATCATCGGAGCAGAGATCGGAGTAGAGACAGAGAAGATCGCCACAGGGAACGGCGGCATAAGGACAAAGATGATTCCAAGCACAGGTCTTCAAGGCGGTATGTATTTGATTTTCTCTTCAGGACTTCTGCATTGGAGATTTTATTTGTACAGTGATATTAATGGGCTATAACAGTGTACAGCCACAGGACCAGTCTTTAGTGATTACTTCTGGAATTGTCTAATTGCAGTTTGAAAAAAAAAACTGTTTACATTTGTATCTACCAGAAGGACGTGGAGTCTTTGGAGAGGATACAGAGGAAGTTTACCAGGATGTTGCCTGGTCTGGAGGGCATTAGCTATGAGGAGAGGTTGGAGGAACGACGGAGGTGGAGGGGCGACATGATGGAGGTTTACAAAGTTATGAGCGGCATGGACAGAGCGGATAGTCAGAAGCTTTTTCCCAGAATGGAAGAGTCAGTTACTCGGGGACATAGGTTTAAGGTGCAAGGGGATGTGCGAGACAAGTTTTTTTACACAGACGGTGGTGAGTGCCGAGAACTTGCTGCCAGGGGAGGTGGTGGAAGCAGATATGAGTGACGTTTAAGAGACATCTTGACAAATACATGAATAGGAAGGGAATAGAGGGATATGGGCCCCGGAAGTGCAGAAGGTGTTAGTTTAGGCAGGCATCAAGATCGGCGCAGGCTTGGAGGGCCGAATGGCCTGTTCCTGTGCTGTTCTTTGTATCACACTCAAGAACATCTTGGAACACATCACAGGCAAAGACAATACATAGCAAGGAGAAAATGATGGGAGGGGAAAACTATGCACAAAGGGATAGGTTTTTTAAGGCAGGGAGAGGTAGCGAATGAAAATTATTTGGAAAGGAAAATCCAGATAGGGGCATAACAGCTGAAAAATTGGCAGGGGGAAAAGAATAAATAAACACCAATTAGAAAATGCACAGAATTAAGTGGTACAGTAATAAGTGTACAGTTTCAGTCGCGTGGAATTATGGGTTCCTATGTACTACTGCTCAAATGATTTCAGCCATGGCTGCTAGATACTCTTCTGCCTTGAGGAAAGTCACATGGTCACCCTTTGGTCACTTTCACATTAGCTACAACATGGCAATGGTGTCATGTGACAAAAGGAGACGGTAATGCACAGAACCAACAATTATTTTACAGACTGGATTTTTTCCCATTTATTTTCTCTCCTCCAAGATGATGGTTCCACAGATGAGTAAAGTACCTCAGCCCATTGAGCTTGTACATGAATATCTGGCTAAAGAACCTTACCTATTTTACCCTAACTTTTCCAAAAGGTCACTGGATGGCAAACCCCTTATGCACTTTCAGTGCAGCCTTTTCACACGGCGTTGAGAGAGCTTAGATTTTAAATTAGTAAAGTCTATTTGAGCACTTTAACTATTGCAAGAGTCAAAGTAACTGAACAGGAATAACATTTGACATGGTATATTGGAAATTTGTGTGATTTTTCCTTGTGTGCCATCACTTCTGTAAAAGGGCTGCAGCAGCCCTAGAAAATTGGTGCAAACACCATGGTCGTTGAGATTTCTGTGGTTCTTGCACCAGTTATAGCAGACACACAGGAAAACCCCTACAGCAATCCATCATGGTGTAGCTCCTAGCTCTGTACACAATTTTTAGATCACAAGAACACATTTTACTTTCGACTTATTTTCACAGCAAACAGCACGAGAGTGAGGAAGGCGAAAGTCACAAACGTCATAAACACAAGAAGAACAAACGAAGCAAAGAGGACAAAGAAGCTGGGGGTGAAGGGGCTACAGAGGCTGAGGGAACCGAGACTAAAGAATAACTAACTGATGAACTTTCCTTTATTGGGGAATACTACTCATGGTGAACAGTCAACTCTGTAGTTCCAGACCTTTCCTGTTGCAGGCGCTGTGAATGCAACTTTAAAAAACTGAATGGACAGTAATGCTGAGGAAGGCCACGGCATAACAATGTGAAATACAAAATAGTACAATGTGAAGCCTGATCCCATCTTTCTACATACTTACACTTATTGTCTTTTGTAAAATGTGCTTGTAAAACAGAAATTAAAAATTTTTTCTAAATATAGTTTGTGTTCAATGCACACACATTCAGAATTTGCCAACTCCAACTTTGCATGTTAAGATTTTATATAAAATCAGACATTCTAAAGCTTAAAGTTCACAATCAGTTGTACAACCATTTAAGGCAGTAATGAAATAAATGTCATGTTATATTTCATAATTTAAATATTTCAAATCACATCTGCATTTTTAAAAAGCTCCAGTGTGAAAATAGATCTGATTGAAATGGTATTTTTTACAGATGTAAACAGGAGTCATGTTAAATTGTAAGAACCTAAAGGACTACTCATGCACATTTGTAGCTTCAAGAAAAAACAATGAAAGTAATTTTACTGCCTAATTAACGACATTGATTCTAGTGAGCTTAACCTAGAGATTACAAGCTTGACCTTTTCCTCACTGTTTCTTGATTCATATTCATTGTGCCATTAACACATAACGTCTTTGATAAATTAACTTGCCTAGAGACTCAGTATGGATAATAGTGTAGTGTCCTGTGCTGTCAAATGGACTGATAAGAGGGGAGGCGAAGTTGATTCTCATCCCCCAAGACCTATTTTCACTGCCACAATAGAGAAGTGGATCTGAGAAAAGTGTTATCTGAATATGGAGCCTGACTTACACACAATGCTGATCATTTTAAGCTTTCAGCTCTAAAAGAAATATTTCACAATAAGTCTGTGTCTAAATTAGCAGTAGCAAGATCAGAGGATGAATCATCTTGCTCAGGGGAGCTGCACAGCCATGTCACGCTGGTGTGTGAAATTCTTTTATATCACAGCAAAACAACATTGTTCCATTGCAAATTTAATTCGTAAGAGTTGAATGCAGGAGCTCATACTTTGGGCATCCATTTGGAGATTTACGGTAGGACTTTGACTTACTTTATCCTGCCATGATCCATTCATTGCCTTTACAAACAACTTTTTTTTAAAAATTGAAGCATCAGGTATCATATTGGTGAAAAGTGAAATCATAGGTCTTTATGTAGAAAAAGATTGTTTAAACGAATGCACTTTGGTAATCTGGTATTTCACTGCTTGACCATAGATTGTGATGGTTTCTTATTTTCTAGTTTGTGCTGCTGCAGTTTCGTGATTAAGGCAAATGTCTTGTCACTTTACTTTCACACATGACTCCCTGGCCAGGAGACAACAGTGAGAGTGACTCTGTTCCTCTGTTCTTTCAGCATTGGAATTACAGCCGAATTGCTCATGCCTGCAGTGGAAACTCCATTTACAGCTACAATCTCATCCCCGCACCTGTAGGAGACAGAAAGAAAATGACCCATTACTGTATTCAACATCAAAGCTCCCACAGTAAAAATTAATAGGAGCTAAATCTTGAGCAGGGAATTAAAAAATTTACTTTAGCCTGTCCCTATGATTCCCAGAATGACATTTAGCTCCTGAAGTCTGTTCTGCCATTCAATTAGACTGTGACTGATCTGCATCTCCATTCCATTTACCTGCTTCAATTCTCTAATCCTTAATATCCTCGCCTCACAAAAATCTACCAATTTCAGTTTTGACATTCATCAATTGACATCACCTTTAATGCCTATCTCTGATGGAGCAAAGGAGAGGGAGGGAATGTTCCAGATCTCCACTATCCTTTGTGTGCAGAACTGCTGACATCACCCCTGAACAGCCTATATCAAGTTTTTAAGGTCATGCCCCTTTGTTCTGGATTCTCTCACCAGAGGAAATAGGGCAAATAGTTTCTCTCATTCTTTTAAAATCATAAACACCTCAATTAGATCATCCCTTAGTCTCTATTCAAGGTCCTTTTTAAAAGAAGACAGGTAGGTACAAGTTCTCTTCTCTCCAGCGTGCATGGACAAGATCACATGCTGCAAATGGAGTAACTTATTGAACTAAATGCTCCTTTTCATTATGAATTTTGTTCTTTTTCTATGATCTGAGCTTGCATCCAAATCAGAATGCTGTCTTCATAAACAGATAAAGGCCAAGCAAAGTCCAATCCTTTTTCATACATATTCCCCACCTACTACCCTTTTCACCTCATTCCACAATTGAGTCTCTTCTCCATGGATGCTACCTGACCTGCTGACCATTTCCAATGTTGTGTTTTTGGTCTCATTTCTGTTGTGCCTTATAGCTTTTTCCCAGCTAAAGGCTCTTTTAGAGTCAGAGCATCATTACGGCACTGAAGGAGGCCATTCAGACCATCGACTTTATACCAGTTCTCTAGAGTAATCCAGTCAATCCCATTCTCCTACTCTCTTCCCACAGACTTGCAAGTTTATTTCTCTGAAGAGTCCATCCAATTTCATTTGAAATCAGTGCCTCCATTTCCACCACCCTCATAGGCAGAGTGTTCCAGGAGGTCATTACCACTTGATGTGTTTTTAAAAAGTTCTTCCTCGCATCTCCACTGCATCGCTTGCCCAAAACCTAAATTGGTGTCCCCTGAACCTTGTACCCTATCCATTACCTCTACCATCGCTGTTTCTTGCAATATTTTATCAGCAGCCTTTTCCTTACTAAACACCAATACAAAAGTACTCATTAGCCCTTGTCCAGTGCCTCTTAGTATTCATCACCTTTTTCCCCCCCAATAGGTCCCACCCTGCCTCTTACTACCCACTTACTATTTACATGCCAGTAGAAAATTTTTGGGTTCCCTTTTATGTTACCTGCCATTCTATTCTCATATTCTCTTTTCCAGTCTTATTTTCCTCTTCACTTCTCCTCTCAACTTGTATTTGGCCTGGTTCTCCTTGAAGAATTCACTTGCCATGCATCATACACCCTCTTTTTTTTTTCTCTTTCATCATATTCTCTATCACCCTCATCATTTAATGAGCCCTGGCTTTGGTTTTCTTACCTTTTGCCTTTGTTGGAATGTACCTAGCTTGTACCTGAGACACCTCCTCAAAGATCAGCTATTGTTCTGTTACCACTTTTCCTGCCAATTTTTGGTTCAATTTTACCCTGGCTAGATCCCTTCTCATCCCTCTTCCAATTTACAAGTTCTACTTTAGATTGTTCCTTACTCTTCATTACTAATCCAAACTTTATGATACAATGATCACTCTTCAAGTGTTTCCCCACAGACACTTGAGCCACCGCATTTCTCAGCACCAGATTCAGCAATGCCACCTTCCAAGTTGGACTGAACACACTGGTCAAGGAAGTTCTCCTGAACACATTTCAGAAATTCCTCCCCCTCTTTAACATAAGTTACCCAAGTATCGATTAGAATAAAGTCTCTCAATATCACCACTCTATAGTTCTTGCACATCACTGATTTTCCTGCAGATTTGCTCCTCTCTCACTCTTTGGAGGCCTATAGAGTACCCCTATTAGCATGATCACCCACTCTTTGCTTCTCAACTCTAACCAAATAGATTCTGTCCTTGCCCCGTCAAGGACATTGTCTTTCAGACTGCAAGAGTGCAGACTGCAAGCTGAGATGGAGATTTGAGTTTGGTGAGTAGGGAGTTCGATGAAGGGGGAGGAGGTGCTCCATTTTCTACTTTTTTTTAACCCTCCAGTATTTGGTTCTTGCTTTGGTGCAGTGGAAGGAGCTGTTTGGGGATTACCTGGTAAACTATAATTAATAATCTGTAAAGTTCAGGTTTGGCAGGGCAGCTCTGCCAAGTGGAATGTACAGCCTGTGGCATGTGGGAAGTCATGGACGCACCATGAGTCCTAGACAGACACATCTGCAGGAAGTGTCATTGGCTGCAGAAGCTTGAGCTCTGTGTTTCGGAACTTGAGCGGCAGCTGGAGTCACTGTTGTGCATCCGCGTGGTGGAGGATTACATGGATAGCACGTTTAGGGAGGTGGTCATACTGCAAGTTAGGAGTATGCAGGCAGATAAGGAATGGATGACCGCCAGGCAGTCTAAGAGAACCAGGCAGGTAGTGCAGGAGTCCCGTGATATGATCTCACTTGCTAATCGGTTTTCCATTTTGGATACTGATGAGGGTGATCGTTCCTCAGAAGAGTGCAGTCAGAGCCAGGTTTGTGGCACCATAGGTGGCTCAGCTGCACAGGAGGGGAGGAAGAAGAGTGGGAGAGCAATAGTGATCGGGGATTTGTTAGGGGAACAGACAGACGTTTCTGCGGCAGTAAATGTGACTCCAGGATGGTGTGTTGCCTCCCTGGTGCCAGCGTCAAGGATGTCACGGAGTGGCTGGAGGACATTCTTCTGGGGGAGGGTGAACAGCCAGAGGTCATGGTCCACATTGGTACCATTGACATAGGTAAGAAGCAGGATGAGGTCCTGAAAGCAGATTTCAGGGAGCTAGGAAGGAGATTAAAAAGCAGGACCTCAGAAGCAGTAATCTCAGGATTACTCCCAGTCCCACGTGCAAGTGAGCAAAGGAATAGGAGAATTGAGCGATTGAACAAGTGGCTGGAGAACTGGAGGTGGAGGGAGGGCATCACATTTCTGAGATATTGGGACAGGTTCTGGGGCAGGTGGGACCTGTATAAGATGGACAGGTTGCATCTTAGCAGGACTGGGATGAATATCCTTCCAGGGAGATTTGCTAGTGCTGTTGGGGAGGGTTTAAACTAAGTTGTCAGGGGGATGGGAACCTGAGGGGGAGCTCAGATTGGAGGGAAGCAAAACTGGTAACTTGTCAGGGGTATTGGAACCAGGAGCAAGTATCAGAGAGGATACCAAGGTGCACAGAATACAGGGGGAGATAGATAGCACGAGTGTAGGGAATAGTATGTTATTAGGTGGGGTCAGAGTAAGGGAGAAAGTAATAAAGTCTGAATCAGGGTTAATGTGCATGCAAGTGAATGCATGGAATGTGGTTAATAAGAATGGTGAGGTACAGGCGCAGGTTGCCATGTTGAAACATGATGTGGCTATAACAGAGACCCGGCTCAAAGAAGGGTAGGGCTGGGTGTTAAATATTCCAGGATACAAGGTGTTCAGGAAAGATAGGAAAGGGAAAAAAATGGGGCGAGGTGGCAATATTGGTTAAGGAGAGTATTGCAGTGCTGGAGAAAAAGGATGTCCCAGAGGGGACGAGGACAGAATCAATTTGGCTAGAGCTAAGGAACAAAAAAGGTGCAGTTACATTGCTCGGTGTTGTCTATTGGCCACCAGCTAGTGGGAACGATGTGGAGGAACAAGTTTGCAAGGATATTACAGAGCAGCAAAAGTTATAGGGTAGTTATAATGGGGGACTTTAATTATCTAAACATAGACTGGGATAATAGTAGTGTAAAGGGCAGTGAGGGGCAAGAGTTCCTAGAATGTGTTCAGGAAAATTTTCTTCAACAATATGTTGCTAGTCCAACAAGAAAGGAGGCACTGCTAGACCTGGTTCTTGGGAATGAGGTGGGCCAAGTGGATCAAGTATCAGTAGAACAGCACTTAGGGGATAGTGATCATTGTATCATAAGGTTTAGGCTGACTATGGAAAAGGACAAAGAGCAATCCAGGGTAAGAATAATTAACTGGGGGAAGGCCAACTTCAGTGGGATAAGAATGGAGCTGGCGGGAGGAGGGGGGGATAAATTGGAGTCAAAAGCTGTCAGAAAAACCGGTAGATGAACAATGGACTACTTTCCAAGAAGAGATAGTTTGGGCATGGTTGAGGTATGTTCTGTCGAAGGGAAAAAGTAGGGAAAACAAATCCAGTGCTCCCTGGATGACAAAAGAGGTAGAGATTAAGATAAAGAAGAAAAAGTGTGCTTATGACAGATGCCAGGTAGAAAACCAGGCTGAATACAGAAGGTCCAGAGGGGATGTGAAAAAGCAATTAAGAGAAGCAAAGAGAGAGCATGAAAAGAGGCTGGCAGCTAGCATTAAAGGAAACCCCAAAGTTTTCTATAGGCATATAAATATTAAAAGGGTGGTAAAAGGAGGAGTGGGGCCGATTATGGACCAGAAAGGGGATTTACCCATGGAGGCAGAGGGCATAGCTGAGTTATTAAATGATAACTCTACATCTTCTTCCTTGGTAAAGACAGATGCAAAGATCAGGCCAGTTAGTTTAACTTAAGTGGTGGGAAAACGTCCAGAAAAAAATCATTTGGGACAAATGCAAGTTAATTAAGGAAAGCCAGCATGGATTTGTTAAGGGAAAATCATGTTTAACTAACTTGCTGGAGTTTTTTTGAGGAGGTAACAGAGAGTGTTGATGTGATGTACATGGATTTTCAAAAGGCATTTGATACAGTGCCACACAACAGACTTGTGAGTAAACTTGTAGCTTATGGAATAAAAGGGATGGTAGCAACATGGATATGAAATTGGCTGAGTGACAGGAAACAAAGAGTAGTGGTTAATGGATGTTTTCGGACTGGAGGAGGGTTTGTAGTGGAGTTTCCCCAGGGATCAGTATTGGGACCCTTGCTTTCTAGACCTTGGTGTACAGGGCACAATTTCAAAGTTTGCAGATGATATGAAACTTAGAATCATTGTGAACTGTGAGGAGGATAGTGTAGAACTTCAAAAGGACATGCACAAGTTGGTGGAATGGGCAGACAGGTCGCAGATGAAGTTCAATGCAGAGAAATGTGAAGTCATTCATTTTGGTAACAACATGGAGAGACAATATCGAATAACGGGTACAGGAGCAGAGGAACCTGAGTGTATTTGTGCATAAGTCATTGAAGGTGGCAGGATAGGTTGAGAGAAAAGTTAATAAAGCATACGGTGTCCTACGCTTTATTAATAGGGGCTTAGAGTGCAAGAGCAAGGAAGTTATACTGAACTTGCATAAGAGACCAGTTCGACCACAGCTGGAGTATTGAGTCCAGTTCTGGGCGCTGCACTTTAGGAAAGACATAAAGGACATTGGAGAGAGTACAGAAAAGATTCATGAGAATGATTCCAGGGATGAAGAAGTTCAGTTATGAAGATAGATTGGAGAAGAGAAGGCTGAGAAGTGATTTGATAGAGGTATTCAAAATCATGAGGGGTCTGGACAGAGTAGATGGAGAGAAACTGTTCCCACTCGTGAAAGGATCGCGAACGAGAGGGCACAGATTTCAACTATGTGGTAAGAGAAGCATAAGTGACATGAGGGAAAACTTTTTCATACAGCGAGTGGTTAAGGTCTGGAATGTGCTGCCTGAGAACATGGTGGAGGCAGGTTCAATTGAAGCATTCAAAAGGGAATTAGACAGTTGTATGAAAAGGAAGAATGTGCAGGGTTATGGGAAGAAGGCAGGGAAATGGAACTGAAGGAATTGCTCTTTCGGAGAGCCAATGCAGACACGATGGGCCAAATGGCAGCCTCCTGCACTATAACGATTCTGAGATTCTCCAACAGTATGTCTTCCCTAATCAGTACTGCTGCTTCCTTTTTTTTCTATCTTTTCTGAATGCTTTGTATCCCTGAATATTAAGCGCCCAGTCCTCATCATTTTTAAGCCATATTTCTGTTATTGCTACTACGTCATATTCCCATACAGCTATTTGTGCTTGTTGTTCACCAACTGTATCACACTTTGTATGTTTTCTCCTTTCTTTAGGGGCTCTGCCAAATTGCAGCCCATCCCGGTTTGACATTGAGAAAAGGCATCTTGACAACAGAGGCCTATGTGATCCAGAGCTGAGCTTCTGACTCCATACGCTGTTTATCACAAAGACTGCCTATTTCTAACTTCATAATATTGCCTGTCTCCATCTATTTGCTGCTGAAACCCTCATCTATTCGTTTGTTGCCACTAGACTCAATTGTTCCAATGCTCTCCCGGCTGGCCTCCCATCTTCCACTGTCCATAATCTGCTGCCTATATCCTAACTCGCACCAAGTCCTGTTCACCCATTACTTCTGTGCTCCTTAACCTATATTAGTTCCAAAATTCTTATTTTAGTGTTCAAATCCCTCCATATGCTGCCACTCCCCATTTCTGTAAATTCCTACACCTGAGGTTTGCACTCCTCCAATTCTGGCTTCTTGTGCATCCCTCACCAGTGTCACCTATGCCTTCAGTTCTCTAGGCCCTATGCTCCCAAAATCCCTCCCTCAAACCTCTTGCCCTCTTTCCTTCAAGATGATCCTAAAAATCCCTTATTCTGAGACTGTGACCCATGTTTTCAATTCCCCAACCAAGGGAAACATTATCTCAGCATCTACCCTGTCAAGCCTCAAGAATTTTATAGATTTCAATTAGATCATTTCTCATTCTTCTAATCTCCAGGGAAAATAGAAAATAGGAGTAGGCCATTCGGCCCTTCGGGCCTGCTCCGCCATTCAAAAAAGATCATAGCTGATCGTCTAATTCAGTACCCCGTTCCCGCTTTCTCCCCATATCCCTTGATCCCTTTGGCATTAATATATCTATCTCCTCCTTGAATATATTTAATAACATGGCCTCCACTGCCTTCTAAAAGAGGCCTAGTCTACTCAAATTCTCCTCGTAGAACAATTCAAATAGGTTTAACTTACTTTAATCTTCCATCAAAATACGCTGGTGTACCGGGTACGATGGTTTTGATAAAGAATGGCTGGTTTTCTTGGCTTTCCTCAAAGCCCCCAACGATGCTAAATCCCCAGCTTTCGGAGTTACTCTTATGCAAAGTAATGTCATTGCAACAGTGAAGGTAACTACAAATGGAGAACAGGAAAGTATAATGTTAAGGAATAATTTTAATTTTCATGAAGCTCACACACTGGACAACAATCAGGACCTTTTAATTTGTTTAACATTTGTTTAGCATTTAAGATGCATATCTCTAATCTGAATTAGATGCATCTTATCCATTTTTAAATGAGTAAAGAATTGTTGTGTTTGTAGTGTGCAGCAACATTGTGAATTTGTTTGAATATTTACTGATGTTCATAGCTTAACAAAGTTGTGAATATATTTACGTCGCCACTACATTTAGCAACCAGAGGATTTCAGACCTCAGATTTTTGGTTTTGAAACATTACTGCAGTTTACATGAATGTTAGATAGCTGTAGAATTTGGATAACCAGCTACCAACAATCAAAGCAATATCAATTTTTCGCATTTCATAAAAAGCATAGGGTCAATCATTGCTGCACAGGAGATGGCCATTGAGCCCATCAAGTCCATGACAGCTCTCTGCAGAGCCCCATTCCCATTGCCCTACAAGTTTATTTCCCTCAACTCCCCATCTAAATTCTGCTTGAAATAGATCGTCTGTGTTTCCACCATCCTCATAGGCAATGAGTTCCATGTCATTACCATTTGCTTAGTACAAAAAAGTTCTTCACAATCCCCTGCATCTCTTGCCCAAAACCTTAAATCTGTCTTCTCTAGTCCTTCTTCTTCTTCTTTGGCCTCCTTGTCTCGAGAGACAATGGGTAAGCGCCTAGAGGTGGTCAGTGGTGTCAGTCGCTGTGAGGCAACTATGGAGTGACCTCTCCATGGCGCATGCCTGGGCGAATGTATGGAGGTTGAGAGTTGCCCAAGCGTCAAAACCCCCCTCTCGGCCTTTCTGGTGGGGTCCAAAGGAGTGCAGAGCACGACGTTTGGCACCGGTATGGCTGCAGGAACTGCCGGAAACATGCCAAAGGTGACACATGACCGCCTACGGGGTTCCACTCCGGATTTTCTGTTAGGGTTTACTCCCTTAGCCGTGGTCTCTCCCGAGACGCCCACAAGGCAGCTGTTCATTTGACAAATAAAACAAGTTAGGGTTATACCCTCATAACCAAAAAATACTTGCTGCAGTCAGGTGGGAGTTGAACAGTGCAAACCACCCTCACCAGGTGGCCGTAACCAATTGGGGGCTTGTCTGGGATCTGAACTGCCAGACAAACGGGAAATTTGGAAAACGGGAGGGAAAATTGACCTCTAAATTGTGGAAGGGTAAACAAACAGGTTTTCTTGTACTCTTCTGTTTTCCTCTACAGTGCTAGGAACAAAAGAAATGGCCACATTTAATGCTAAGGAGTTTGTGCAGCAGGGAGAGATATCCCATGATACAAACATACGAACACGAATTATGAGAAGTAGGCCATTCGACCCCTCTAGCCTGCTCCGCCTTTCAAGAAGATCATGGCTGATGTGTGTGTGTCTGGAATTCCACACTCCCATCTACCCACGATAACCTTTGATTCCCTTGCCTAACAAGAATCTATCTACCCCCACCTTAAAATTATTCAATGACCCTGCCTCCACCACCTTCTGAGGTAGAGTGCTCCAAAGTCGCACAACCCTCAGAGAAAAAATTTCTCCTCATCTCTGTCTTAAAAGGGCAATCCAGTCCTTGTACAAAACCTAAAAACTGCTTTTCTTTGCCTACCTTATCTAAGAGGTGTACAAGATTCTGACAGACTATCAAATCTCCCCTCAATCTCCTTTACTTCAAAGAGAAAAACTCTATCTTCTCCAACCTAACCTTGTAGCTAAAATCCCTCGTCCCTGGAACCATTCTGGTAAATCGCCTCCGTACCCTCACATCCTTCCTGAAGGGTGGTGACCAGAACTGGATGCAATACTCTAGTTGTGGCATAACCATAGCTTTGTCAAGGTTCAGCATAACTTCCCTGCATTTGTACTCCAGTGCCTCTGTTTATGAAGTCCAAGATCCCAAATGCTTGCTAACCACTCTCTCAATATGTTCTGCCACGTTCAAAGATCTATGCACATGAACCCCCAAGGTTCCTCTGTCCCTGCATACTCTTTAGTACAGTGTCATTAAGTCTATATTGCCTCATCTCTTCTACCAAAATGCATCACCTCACACTTCTCTATTAAATTTCATTTGTCACTTGTCTGTCCTATTGCAGTATTGTATCATCACTGTTTGCCACAGCTCCGCAAATTTTGAAATTTTACTCTCTATTCTAATATCCAAGTCATTTATATATATCAAAAAAGCAGTACTCCTGGCACTGACCCTTGCGGAACACCACTGTTCACTATCCTTCAGTCTGAAGTCCCAACCATTACCATAACTCGCTATTTTCTGTCCTGAAGCCCATTTTTTTTTTTTAAATCTAAGCTGACAGTGACCTTCCTATTCCATATGCTTCAATTTTGTTAATCAGACTTTTATGGTGTACTTTGTCAAATGCTTTAACATCCATTGCATTGCCTTCATCAACCTCGTTATTTCATCAAAAAATTCAATTAGATTAGTCCAGCACTATCTGCCTTTTACAAATCCATGCTAGCACTCCTTAATTAACTCAAACCTCTCCAAGTGCCTGTTAATTCTTTCCTTGATTATTGATTCTGAAACCTTACCCAACAACACTGATGTTAACTGACTGGCCTGTAATTGCTAGGAATGTCCTTATACCCTTTTTTGAATACTTTGCCACTCATCCTCTGGTGCCTCCCCCATATCAAGGGAAAATTGGAAGATTATGGCAAGCCCTTCCCATTATCTCCACCTCCACTTCCTTTAGCAAGCTGGGATGTAAGCCATCCGGAACCAGGCGACTTATCCATTCTAAGCATAGCCAGTCTTTCAAATATCTGCCTATCAATTTTCATACCATCCATTACCTCTAGCATCTCCACAGCTAGATATTTTATCAGCTTCCTTTTCCTTTATATTGGTGTTTATGAAGTACTCATTCAGTTTTCTAGGTCTTGCCTGTGACCTCTAAGCATATATCACCTTCTTTGTCCCTAATAGGTCCCACTCCACTTGCCTTTATTAACGGAGGCATAGAATACAAGAGTAGGGTGGTTATGCTGGAACTTCATAAAACAGTGTTTAGGCCACAGCTAGACTACTGCTTGCAGTTCTGGTCACCATATTATAAAGATGTGACTGCCTTAGAGGGGATAACAGAGGAGATTTACAAGGATGTTGCCTGCACAGGAGAATTTTAGCTATGAGGAAAGATTGGATAGGCTAAGGTGATTTTCTTTGGAACAGAGAAGGCTGAGGGGAGACCTAAGTGAACTGTATAAAATTATGAGAGGTCTACACAGAGTGGATAGAAAGGCCTTATTTCCCTTGGTTGAGGCATCTATACCAGGTGGTATACATTTAGGGGAAATATTTTCACCCAGAGGGTTGCGGGGATCTGGGACTCACTGCCTGAAAGGGTGGTAGAGGCAGAAACAGTCATAATGTTTAAAAAGTACTTCGATATGCACTTGAAGTGCTGTAACCTGTAAGGCTACGGACCAAAAGGCGAAAAGTGGCATTAGGCTGGATGGCTCCTTGTCAACTGACATGGACACGATAGACTGAATGGCCTCCTTCCATGCTGTAAGTTTCTATGATTTCTATCATTTTAACAGGAGAGAATCTAACCATTGCCCCTGGACGTTCAACATCATTATCATCGCTGAATTCCCCTACCATTGACATCCTGGGACCAAATTGCACTGGCTATATAAATATTGTGGCTACATGAACAGGTCAGAGGCTGGGAATTCTGCAGCGAGTAAGTCATCTCCTGACTCCCCAGAGTCTGTCCACAAGGTACAAGTCAGAAGTGTGATGGAATACTCTCCACTTGCCTGGATGAGTGCAATTCCAACACTCAAGTAGTTCTACACATCCAGAACAAAGCAGCCCACTTGATCGGCACCCCATCCACCACCTTAAACATTCACTCCCTCCACTGTCAGCGCACAGTGGCAGCAGTATGTGTCATCTACAAGATGCACTGCCAAGCTTCCTTTGACAGCACCTTCCAGACCCATGTCAAGAGCAGCAGATGCATGGGAACACCTCCACTTGCAATTTCCCCTCCAACTCTCACACCAGCCTGACTTGGAACTACATCGCCATTCCTTCACTGTCACCAGGTCAAAATCCTGGAACTCCCTGCCTAAAGGCACTGTGGGTGTACCTACACCACATGGACTGCAGCGGTTCAAGAAGGTGGCTCAACACCACCTGATCAGCAACAAATGCTGGCCTGGCCAGGCCAGTGATGTTCACATCCCACAAAAGAATTAGAAAGGAAATTCTCCTGAACACATTTCTGAAATTCCTCCCCTTCCTTACCCTTTACTCAAACATTATCCCAATCAATATTTAGGTAACTGAAGTCCCCCAATAACAGTACTCTATAGTTCTTGCACAGGGTGATTTTAACCCTACCCACTTGGCAGACAGGCAGCACAAATCCTAGTGTACGTGCTCTTCTGGTTTGGCACTTGTTCTTTCTTATAAACAGCATAACACTTTTTCTTAGCTCACTCGTGCTTACAATAGTTTGCAAGTTCCTTTTACATTGCATCTGTGCAATAATTTTGCCATAAAAAAATTTGTGCCTATTACTTTGATAGTACAGTCCTCACCTTGGTAACCCAAGCCACATGACCCATAGAGGGGACCAATCATAACTGTTCTCCTTGCCTGCCTCCAAAAGCTCCTCTGTTGCCAAAGACATCTCAGTGTTGGGGAATTCCAGGACCCTCAGCACCACTGCAGAGGAGGCTGCGTTCAACTTGAGAACTGACACTGCTTCATTATAACTCAGCTGCGTGAGGTCCACTCCATTTATGCTCAGCAACACATTTCCTATGACAGAAAATATGACCCATTTTAATGCCACAAGGCAGAAATTATGAGCCTGAGAGTGAATGCCAGTGATATTTAAAAAATAAACCATTACCATTACGTGTTTTTTCTCTTTCTCTCCTGTCGGCACTCTTATCTCATGTATGGTTAGACGAGTAGTGGGCCAATTAACCTAATCAAACCTGCCATTTACACTCCACCCAATCTGATCTCATCAGTTTCCTGCCAGACAGGTTAGTTTTAAATCACTCTGGAAAAATCAGTAGGTTATTCACCTTTGGCTCAAAATGTTCTACATTTCCAGCAAGGGTTGCCAGACAATGATCAGGAGAAGGAACTCAGACTGAGTTTCCCTTCCCTAGCCCAGGGGTGTTGATGCCAATTGCAACACTCCTTTCGCCACCACAGCTAACTCAGTACCTGGGAACCTTCCTGGTTTCTGTGTCTCAACTATTCCTGAATTAACCACATGAGTCATCAAGGGAACTCTAACACAAGGGAACTCTAATTTTGTTTTTAACAATTGTTGCATTTTAACATTAAAGGAAATTGACTGGCAGGAGGTCTGACAGCATGAGTTGTCCATAAAACACAGCACCTGTCTCACCTTTTAGGAGTCTCGAAAACTTGGCAAGAAAAGTTTCAAAGGATGTCACAATGGGAATTCATGAGCAGTGTACTCTATTCAAATAGACTGTGGTCTGATAAAGGTATGAACACTAATCAGCACTGCTGCATTAGTCAAACAATGAACAATGCAGTCGACAGCCATTTCATTTATTATCACTTTAAAGTCCAATGAGCTCCTTGATGGGTGTTAAACTCACAGTGTTAAGATTAAATGCTGTCTGAGGAACAAACCACATTTTATGTCTTTCTGCAACATGGAAAATATTTGGGGATGAAAACTGAACATTGTTTCGCCCATGTTTCGGGGAGAAAAGGATCGGACACAAATTTCAGGTCACCATCTCCCATGCCTGATCTCCCTTCTCGCCAGCTGCCAAATCGGTAGCAGGAGAGTTCCAAGTGTGCAGGGACCCCAGATAAGGATCCAAATACTGGTTGTGAAATCCCCACTGAAATTAGTTTACAAATGGGTGCATTGCTCTTCCTGGTTCCACAAAAAAAAAACTGTGGGTTGCTGCCAGCCTGGGCTTATCCTCCACCTCAACACCCGCCTTTTTAAAAAGGTAAAACTGTGTTGCACCTCATCTCCTGGTAGGAGACATTCTCATCTCTTCCCCATGGTGATTGCATAATGGCCCAGAACATGGTTACATCACACCTCTTTTGTTTCAGAAGGCGGCATTCAATTCTGGAATGTTTTAGGATAGGTGCAAGTATGGTTCCATTAACATCTTTTGGCTAGGAAGATTTGTCCTTTGTCCTTGTCAGGCTTGTTTGAATATACAAAAGGCCAATCCCCTTTTCTTCAGCAGCCATTTTAGACCATTGTTCACTTTTAAAAATGAAGGTTTTTTTTTTTAAAGACAAAGTCCGCTTTTCATAACTCTTCAGAGTTAGTTCATGATTGTTGCAGTTGATATGGTTTGTAGCAGCTATTTGAGGTTCAGGCTTAAGTTTTTGTCATCATTCTTTCTTTGGATGAGGTATCATCACAAAATTGTATTTCTTTTGGTTGTGTGTTGTCAAATGGCGTTGTAGTTTCTCTCACTTCAGTCTGTACTACTTTAGGAATGTTAATCTCCAGGACCGTGTGATTGTTGGTGAAGTTTGTAGTATGAAAGTTTCTGTTGCAGCGTGTGGCAAGCTTCCCTGTTTGTACAAGCTTTAACCCCTTAACTACTGCTTCTAAAATACAAGATGTTAACCATTCAGGTTCTGGCACATTGATAGTTCTTCTTTCTAGGGTGATAGTGGGTATTAACATTATTTTTCAACCCCCATGATGCGTCTGGGATTTCTTCCTGCCCCTTGTTCTTGCTCAGTTTGGACTCTAAATTGTTGGATTTGATTAGTTTTAGATTTGGAATCTGATTGTGGGGTTCTTCAGTGGGTAGATCCATACTGACCTTATTTTTAGTTTACTTGTGATTTTCCACAAGTGTGGTTCACATTAGGAGCATGTTACCTTTCCTTTTTCTTTTACTTCAGAGATAGGTGTTTCCCTAATCTGCCCCACGACCTCGCAAGTGGTTGTCCAGCTTCCACTGCACTCCCCTGTGGCACTTCAAGTAAGTGAGGCATTTCCTTCACTCTTGGCTTTCCTGTTTGGGAACTTTCCTCATCCCCGTTTAAATCTTTAAAAAATGGTTACAGCTAACCATATCTTGGTTGCTCTTCTTCCAGCTTTTGTGGCTTTTATCTTAGCTTTTTAAAATCTTTTTGGCTACAATTGGGCCCTTTGAAATTCTTCTGGCTCTATTGCCCTCTATGGGATTTTTGGGACTTCCCCAGCCCTCTGCAGCTGTACAGAGTTTTGTTTGCTCCCCTCAATTTCTCCTGTTTCAGTGGACCATTCTGGATCCTCTGGGTACAATACTGTGCTTCCTGCCAAGTCATTGCCCAGCAATAGGTCTACCCCCTGCATGGGTAAGCTTGGAATGATTCTGACAGTCACTACCCAGGTGACCAAGTTACTCCATAGGTAAATTTTATCTCCGGGACCTTTCAAGCATTTGCCAGTAAACCTTTTTACTAACACCATGGTATTTGTTCTGCTTTCTGGTGGCATTTTTGTCAGTTTGGCTGCCAGTAGGATTTGAAAACAACTGGTATCCCTGAGGATGGTTATCTCCTTGTCTGGTGCCTGGGACACAAAATGAGTCATTTTTCCTTTGTGCAAAAAGTTCTGGTATGTGCTCTGCTCTTGCGTGGTATGAGAACACAGGCTTATCGCTTTTAAAGCCACAGACATAGGCTTGACTGCAGCGCCTCCTGCTATGTTTTTTTTTTGCATACCAACTGGACATGCCCAGATTTGCCACACTAGAAAGATGTCAGGTGGACCCCTACTGGTTAATGTACTGGGTTCCTTCTTTTAAAATTTGGAGACTGGTCAGGTTTTCCTTTACTCCTCTCCTTTTCTCTCAAGCCTATTTCTGCTTCCTCTGCATCTCTGCTATCTCTCCCTAGCTTGTACGAGTTAGCAAATTTATATGGAGTTAGGGATTTGTGTATTAATTCATAGTCACCGGCCATTTTAGCTGCTTCCCTTACTCTTGTAACTCTTTGTTCTTCGATGTGGGTTCTTATACTACTTGGGATGCTACTTTTAAACTCTTCCAGCAACATCACTTCTCTCAAATTTTCTTATGAGGGTTCTAGCTTGAGAGATCGGTATCCAGCGATCAAAAGCAGTCTAATAATTTAGAGACAGTGAAGGTACAGCCAAACGTCGTCAGTGTACATATGAGAACTGACACTGTGCTTTTGGATGAGGTCACCTAGGGGCAGCTTGTAGATGAGAAATAACAGGGGTCAAGGATAGATCCTTGGAGGCACCTGAGGTAATAGTGTGGGAGTGGGAAGAGAAGTCATTGAAGCTGATTCTCTGGTTACGATGAGATGGATAAGAATAGAACCAGGTGAGTGCATCCCATCCAGCTGAATGGAAGCATTGGAAGAGGATGATGTGGTCAACCGTGTCAAAGGCCACAGGCAGATCGAGAAGCAAGAGGAGAGATAGTCTACTCTTATCACAGTCACATAGGATGTCTTTTGGTGACTTTGATAAGAGCCGTTTCAATACTGTGGTAGGGGCAGAAACCTGATTGAAGGGATTCAAAAGTGGAGTTCCAGGAAAATGGGCATGGATTGGGAGGCAGCATGTTCAAGGACTTGAGAGGGAAGAGTTTGGAAATTGGACAGTAGTATACAAGGACAGTGGGGTCAAGTGTTCTTTTTGAGTAGAGGGGTAATAATGGCAATTTGAAGGAGAGAGAAATAGCACCTGATGACAGAGAACTGTTAACTGCTAACATGGGAACCAGGAAGGGAAGTTGGGTGTCAGCAGTTTAGTGGGAATAGGGTAAAGGGAGCAGGAGGTGGGACCTTAAACCAATAAATATCAATGTGCATCAAAGGCCGTCTTTCAATTTTCAAACTACAAGTTATGTTTAAATGTATTTTTTAAAATTTCATTATGATGGTTTATCTCTGCAGGTAATTGGTGTTGATGAAATCCAAATATAAAAACCTTGATGGAATATTTAACAGCACATCAGAAAACACACGTAAAATTTGTTTAAATATAGAGATGAAATAAAAAGACAATGCATTAGCTGAACCATACAGACCAGGAAATCTCAAGTTTGAGCCCTGGTCTTGTGTCTCTACATTTCAAAGGTAAATTGAGCACACTCCTCATTACTGTTCTGTGATCTCTAACAGAAGTGCAGCTGTTTGTACATCAGATGAGCACAGACTGGGACTCTGTTGCAATGTCCCCTACAGATAATATCTTGCTGACAATTACTGTCTCAAGTCTGCACATGAAGAGTGGCCACTTACACAAGGTACAGGGGAACAAACACCATCTGTGGAAATATACCCCAGTAAAAGAGTTAATGCCTTAGGAGAGAAAGGGAGAATACACATTAAGTGATTACATTCTACCCAGACACAGTAGCAAGGTAGTGAGTCATTCGTTGCAAATGGAGCAGATGATGAATACACAAAGCCCTGGTAACACATCCAAAATCCTTGAGACAGCCATACATACTGGCACCATTGTTGTATTTGGAAATCTAAAAAATGTGGCACAATGCTGCACCAGATATACTGTAATGTATGTCTATGTATTGTAACCCAAGCACAAAGATACTCTTACCTTTTTTGATTCTGCCATCCCTGTAGAGGCAGCCCACAGGCTGGATGCTGGTCACATATATCGGAACCTTACATTTGTTTTCACGGCCGCCTGAAATAGTTATTCCCAGAGATTCACGAGGCTCCTTTCTCACTGGAACTGTCTTCTCCAGGCACATTGAAGCCTGTGATAGATCCTTAGGGGAAATACTGTATTGTTAGAGATTGAAAACAATAGAGCTGCAGATGTTTAACTCATAGGGAGTTGGCTCATCTGATGTTAAAAATAGTATTTCTGCCCTATTTGTAATTCAAAACAATTAAAAGATTATACTGTAGACATGTGTTGAAGTTTCAATAGTTCTTGGGAACTTCTAAAAAGAGGAAGTTAAAAGGTTAATGGGAAATTATGGAATTGCCATCCAATAATTAAAATGAAAATAAACTGAAGCCTCCTCCTCCCTACTCTGGGGAATAGCATTGGCGGTTTTGGGTTTAGATCGGGGTTGTCCAACATACAGCCCATGGGCCAGGATCCGGCCTGCCAAAGGCTTCCATCTGGCCCACAGGTGTTAACTGGACCCAGGCTGTTCCTCACCCTCACCAGGGGTCCATGACTGGAGATGGGAAATTTCCCTTTTGTCTTCTTCCAGAGCAGCCTTTTTAAAAACAGCACGCTGAGTTTCACAGCTGACAGCAGCTGAAGCTGGAACGCACTTCCAAACTTGGACAGATTTGGGATTTCCCAACTTTTTTTTTTAAAAAGCCTGCTGGAAAAACCCGAATCTGCCTGATGTTGGGAAGTGGGTTCCTGCTTCAGCAGCTGTCAGCTTGAAACCCAGCGCAATATTTTTAAACAAACTGACCAATCACAAAGCTGCTCTGCTGAGCGCTCCTGCTCAGTGCATCTGTTGGGGGGGTGCGGGAAAGAGAAGGGTGAAACACAGTAGCAGGAGTAGGCCATTCAGCCCTTTAAGCCTGCTCAGCCATTCAATACAATCAAAGCTGATCATCCACTTCAATGCCTTTTCCCCCACACTATCCCCATATCCCTTTGTCATTGGTATTTAAAAATCTGTCAATCTCTACTTTAAACATACTCAATGACTGAGCTTCCACAGCCCTCTGGGTTACAGAATTCCAAAGATTCAGAATCCTCTGAGTAAAGAAACTTCTCCTCATCTCTGTCCTAAGTGGCTGCCCCCTTATTTTGAAATTGTGTCCCCTGGTTCTAGACTCCCCAACCAGGGGAAACGTCGTACCTACATCTACACTGTCTATCCCTTTAAGTATATTGTAGGTTTCAATGATGAGATCACCTCTTATTCTTCGAAACTTTAGAAAATACAGGTCCAGTTTCCCCAATCTCTCTTCACAGGACAGTCCCACCATCCTGGGAACAAGTCTGGTGAACCTTCATTGCACTCCCTCTATGGCAATAATATCCTTCCAAAGGTAAGGGGACAAAAACTGCACACAGTATTCCAGGTGCGGTCTAACCAAGGTTCTATACAATTGAAGCAAGACTTCACTGCTCCTGTACTCAAATCCTCTTGCTATAAAGGCCGACATACCATTAGCCTTCCTAATTGCTTGCTGCACCTGCATGTTAGCTTTCGGTGCATCATGCAGACCCCCACCTGCCAAGAATGAGGTATGTTAATTTTGTCATATGAACATTAATTTTAAACTGTTGCTGGAGTGAAGAAATGACTTGTGAAAGAGATCACCAGACATTTGGGCTGGAAGTACATTTGCATACTAAGAGACACTGCTTGTGGAGACAAGCGACTATTCCCTGATCCAATTAACCCAAATGGATTTTGATTACCAGACATTGAAGGTGTAAGGAAGCGCATTCCAGGGCCTAAAATAATACAATCCACAAATGCAGAAGTGGTTAAGCCAGGTAGTCACATGACTGACCTGCTGGCCAACTTGTTTTTTTTTTATTTGTGCCACACAGAAAAGAATTCAGAAGGCAGTTTTGCAACTGAAGCTGGAACGAGCAAGCCTCTCTCCTGGCTGCCTCTCTCTCACCTCCTCCCCAAGCCACCGGACCCACAGAAGACACGTAAACCACAAGAGAGAAAAAAGTCCGACATCGAAACAAGTTGAAGTGTGAACTGGGCCCCAACGAACAGCAGGACTGAACTGCAACCAAAAACTCCACATTGAGCTCAAAGGACAGTAAATAACTACCAGATATTGCCTTAAACTTTTCCCTTTTATTCTTTTCTACTTTTCTGTCTCTATCTGCGTGTGGGTTTATCGCGTATTCCATGTTAGCATGGTTGCACTGCATATTCGTAGTCGTTAACCGGATTAGAGTTTAAGATTAATAAACTTCATGTTTCTTGTTTAAATCTAAGGAAAGCTGTCTGATTTCTTTGCCTTACAATTGGAGCAGTGAACAAGGATTCACTAAAGGGGGAGCTATAAACAGTGTTTCTAAAAATTAAACGCTATTATGGTTAAACCAGACAAAGGCTGAGGGGGAATCATAGACCCCTTCTCACCTGGTCGTAACAAGTGACTTATTGATGAGGACACCCAGGTCCCTTTGTACGTCTACACTTTCTAATCTCTTACCATTTAAGAAATACTCTGCACATCTATTACTCCTACCAAAGTGGATAAACTGACATTTTTCCACATTATATTCCATCTGCCACGTTCTTGTCCACTCACTAAGTCTATCCAAATCCCCTTGAAGCCACTTTGCATCTTCCTCACAACACACATTCCCACCTAGTTTTGTGTCATCTGAGAATTTGGAAATATTATATTTGGTCCTCACATACAAATCATTGATATATATTGTGAACAGCTGGGGCTCAATTACTGATCCTTGAGGTACCCCACTAGACATAGCCTGCCAACACGAGAATGACCCGTTTATTGCTACTCTCTGTTTTCTGCCTGTTAACCAATCCTTAATCCATGCCAGTATATTACCTCCTATCCCATGTCCTATCCAACCTCCTCTGGGGAACATCATCAAAAGCCTTCTGAAAATCCAAGTATACTATGTCCACCAACTCCCCTTTATCACTTCTGTTAGTAACATCCTCAAAAAACTCCAACAGGTTCGTCAAACATGATTTCCCATTCATGAATCCATGTTGACTATGTCCAATCAGATTATTATCCAAGTGTCCAGTTATCACATTCTTCAGAATAGATTCTAACATTTTCCCTACGACTGATGTAAGGCTAACAGGTCTGTAGCTCCCCATTTTCTCTCTCACTCCCTTCTTAAATAGTGGGGTGACATTTGCTACCTTCCAATCTGCAGGAACTGTTCCAGAATCTATAGAATTTTGGAAGCCAATGCATCCACTATCTCCATAGCTACCTCTTTCAACACTCTGGGATGGAGAATATCAGGTCCTGGGGACTTATCAACCTTCAGCCCCATTAATTTCTCCAGTACAACCTTCTTACTAATACCAATTTCCTTCAATTCCTTATTCTCCCGTGTCCCTTGGATCTCTAATTCTAGGAGATTTCTTGTATCTTCCTCAGTGAAGTCAGACACAAAGTAATCATTTAGCTTCTCTGCCATTTGTCTATTCCCCATTATAATTTCTCCTGATTCTGCCTGTAATGGACCCACATTTGTCTTAGCCAAATCTTTCCTTTTTACGTACTTATCAAAGCTTTTACTGTCCATTATGTTTTTTGCTATATATATTCATATTCTATTCTCCCTTTATCAGTTTCTTGGTCCTCCTTTGCTGTATTCTAAAGTCCTCCCAATCCTCAGGCTTACTACTATTTCTGGCAACTTTATAGGCATTTTCTTTTAATCTTATACAATCCTTAACTTCCTTTGGTTAGCCACGGTTGACTGCCTTTACTTTTGGGGTTTCTGTGCCTTGAAGGAATGTATAGTTCCTGTAAACAATGTAATAATTCTTTGAAGATTATCCATTGGCTATGTCATACCTTTTAATGTGTTTTCCCAATCCACCTCAGCCAATTTGCCCCTCATACGTTCATAATTTCCTTTGTTCAAATTTAACACCCTGGCTTCAGATTGAACTACCTCACTTTCAAACATAACTTAAAATTTTATCATATTATGGTCACTCATCCCTAAAGGTTCTTTTACAGCAGGATTATTAATTAGACCTTTCTCATTACATAATATTAGATCTAAAATAGCCTGTTCTCTAGTCAGTTTCTCAACATACTGCTCTAGAAAACCATCCCTAACATACTCCAGAACCTCGTCCCCCACAGCATTAGTGCTCATTAGGATTACCCAGTCTTGATGCAGATTGAAGTCACCCACGGTTACTGTATTACCCATGCTACATGCTTCTCTAATTTCCAGATTACTACCATGCCCTACACTACCACTACTGTTTGGTGGCCCATAAACAATTCCTAACAATGTTTGCTGCCCCTAGCTGTTTCTTAGCTCCATCCAAACAGATTCCACATATTGTTCTTCTGATCTGAGAACCTCCCTTACTTAGGTACTGATCCCATCCCTCATCAGCGCAACACCACCTCCCTTTCTTTTTTTCCTGTCCTTCCTAAACGTCAAATATCCTTGAACATTCAGTTCCCAGTCTTGATCACCTTGTAGCCACGTTTCAGTCATGGCAATTAGATCATACCCATTTACTTCTATTTGTGCCTTTAAATCATCTGCAAGCAGCATTCGCAACAAGGTATTCAGGTAAAGTACCTTTAGGGTACTCAGGGTTCTGATGAAGGGTCGCTGACCTGAAATGTTAACTCTGCTTCTCTCTCCACAGATGCTGTCAGACCTGCTGAGTATTTCCAGCATTTCTTATTTTATTTCAGATTACCTTTAACCATGTCTTCTTGACATTATTCTGCATTCTAAACCTAGTTGATGCTTGCCTTTTATTTCCTTGCCTTCTAATGTCTGCCCAAAAAAGTTGAACAACCCTTATTTAGATTAAGTAGTTCTTCCCCCACCCTTTTAAATGGAATTTTTCTCCTCCCTCCTCACCTTTCAACTTACCATATTCTATTATTCGACTGAAGTGATTAGAATGTAACTTGCTCCCAGTCCTTTACCCTTCTCACAACTGGGCACCAGGCACAGAACTGAATGATAGACATTGTTCCCATTTTCCTGCTCTTGCAGGCAGGGAAGTCACCACATGGAGAAAGTGCAGATGTGAGCCTACATCTTTTAACGATGAACGCTAATTGTAGATCAAATGCGATGTGACACTGATCCTTATGGAGGGTTTGAGAGCTACATTTAAACCAATGAAGGGAGCACAACTGGGGGTTTCTAATATTACAGTTATGAGAAAACTGGTTTCACTCACATAACAGACTAAAAAGCAAAATCTGAGAGCAGACTTGTTAATACAGACGTACTCATTTTTCATTATGTCTACATATGACATTGTCATAACGGAGACAGAACGGCTGAGAGGAAATCATTTGGTCTTCAGGGGGTCATTAAAGAACAAAAGCGACTCCATCAGTGACTGTGAGCTGCCAGCATTTTCAGCGCTCTTAAGTATTTTCTCACGACAAAACTTGCCTGGTCTTTAGAGTTAACAAGTAGATATTCTTCTTACTTTATTGGTTTCAATCATCCTGGCAGGAAGACAAAACCTTGGTTTGTATTTGTTTTGTAATACTGGGAGTGGCTGAAGAGAACGGACTTAAATACAGACTCACATTACCTTGCCTCAAAATAGATATAATTTAACCACCATTAATCATCTTTCAAATTATCCTCCAGAATATTTGGGTAACAAAGCTTTGTTCAAGCCACAGCTCACTAAGACCAATTATTTGGCATAAATCAATCTCCTAGCCCAAGGAAGATTGCATTAAATGTAATGTTTGTACTTGTCTTCATTTTTGTGCCTAAGGCATGGATATAGATTACACACAAGGCTCCATTTATTCGCTAATGTCCATTTTGACAGGGACAATGAAGGCTCCCTTTTAAGTAGTATTATACTACTGTTATTTTAAAAATTGAAATAGACCTAATCGAGAAAATTAAAATATATAAAAATCATAATTAAATTGCTGCAGTCTCAGATATTCCTCTTCAGATTGAAAAAAATATGCGGGACTGATTAGCAATCCAATAAGAACTCAAGATCAGATGATTTTCCAAAATTTCCTACATTCTGAAAATAAGAAAATTCTGCTCTGTGCTTGGTTAGTGTCAGAACACTTACTTTGTTTGGTCTTTTAACAGTCAGTGGAGTGGGTACAGAACTCTTGTGGTGGAAAGCCTATACAAATGGTAGTCATTCACCATAACATTACTGTACTTTTTACCTTTTGATAGTGTGAGCGTCGACGGCAATGCTGCTGCAGTGATTTACTGTGATGACGTGGGGGGCTGCTGTTACTTGATCCAGCTTCATCAATAATTTCAGGGCTTTGTTGATCAGGGCATCTCTGGATTGCAAAGTTAACATTTCCCTCGCTGGACTAGAGAGATGAACAGTAATTGGATCATTTATTTCACAATCAGTTGATTCTGAATTCTTTCCACTTTTGGATTGAAATACATTTGCGGCAAGAAGTCATTCTCCCCCTGCTCTCAGACAGATAGTATCATTGAGAGTACCACCTCTGTTCAATTGAGCATGGGCGGCACAGTGGCGCAGTGGTTAGCACTGCAGCCTCACAGCTCCAAATACCTGGGTTCAGTTCTGGGTACTGCCTGTGCGGAATTTGCAAGTTCTCCCTGTGTCTGCGTGGGTTTTCGCCGGGTGCTCCGGTTTCCTACCACAGCCAAAGACTTGCAGGTTGGTAGGTAAATTGGCCATTGTAAATTGCCCCTAGTGTAGGTAGGTGGTAGGAGAATGGTGGGGATGTGATAGAGAATATGGGGTTAATGTAGGATTAGTATAAATGAGTGGTTGTTGGTCGGCACAGACTTGGTGGGCCGAAGGGCCTGTTTCAGTGCTGTATCTCTTAACAAAACAAACAAAATACTGGGCCTCTAGTGCAGACATTACTAAGTGAACAAAATTCCATAAGCCACTGACAGATGTTTTAACTATATTACAAGACTTGTTGCCTATTCCCTTCAGAACATAGCACTGATCACAAAATGGACACATCCAAGTTCAACTCCCCAGTCACAGCAGCACCCACCTACTTCTTAAACAACTCCATAATTTTTACCTCCCCTCCACTGAAAGAAAATCTGATCACTCACAGTATGGACAGGCCTGTATAATTATTAAAACTACTAGCCCTATTGTTTTAACGGAATGATCATCAATTCTGTGATTTATTTTTCAGCCATTTGGGGAAATGCCTGGCCTCCACTCAGCAGCAAGCCAGGATAACAGGTTTGAAATTAGAATTTCACCACATTGGGAATTGTGAATCCAGATGCACATCCGATCACTCCACTCTGCAATGTTTGGTATATTCCTGAGTGTGACCTTTGAGCAAGGGACTGTTTTGGATTGTAGCCTCTGACAAAAAGTTAACCCAAAAAATCTAAAGTAGTTTAGTGAACTCAAGTATCAGGGGACACGAGTTAATAATTCGGAAGTTAGGAGTAACAAACGCTAGGTGGACCTTTTCACCCAATAAACGAATGGACTAAGTTATCAGCGAAGGCTGTTAAATTGAATAAAAAGGGGGGGGGGGGGGGGTGAGAGAAAGAGGTGGGGGGGGGGGGGAAGAGAGAGGCGAGAGAGAGGGCAAGTGGGGAGGGAAGGGGGAGCAGGAGGTAAGAGTGAGAGAAAAAGGGGAGGAGTGGGGGACAGGTGGAAGAAAGAGAGGGAAGAAAGAGAGCAAGGGGCGAGAGAAGGGGAGAGAAAAAGAAAATATTTATTTTTTTATTTTATTTTTATTTAGAGATACAGCACTGAAACAGGCCCTTCAGCCCACCGAGTCTGTGCCGACCAAGAACCACCCATTTATACTAACCCTACAGTAATCCCATATTCCCTACCACCTACCTACACTAGGGGCAATTTACAACAGCCAATTTACCCATCACCTGCAAGTCTTTGGACTTGGGAGGAAACCGGAGCACCCGGCGAAAACCCATGCGGTCACAGGGAGAACTTGCAAACTCCGCACAGGCAATACCCAGATTTGAACCCGGGTCCCTGGAGCTGTGAGGCTGCAGTGCTAACCACTGCGCCACTGTGCCACTCAAGAAATGATATGGTGAGTAGCTGAAATTAAATCTATGAATAAGGTATTAAAATGTTTGGTCTTAAATGGTCTAGTCCTAAAACCTCTTATGCTCTTAACCCAGAGGGTGCACTGGAGCCCTGCATTTACCTGTATTATCTGTGCTGCAATCTCTGGGGTTCCATTTTTGAGGTTCTGTTGATTAATCATAAGCACTTTATCATTATTTCGCAGCTTTCCATCCCGAGCAGCCAAGCCACCTGCCAGAAGATCCAAAATAAACACTCCAGGCTCATCTGCCTTCCGAATTAGTTTAATGCCGAGTGGCTCACTTCTGTCCCTTTTATGCAAGGTTACATTCAGGGTCTGCTTGTGCGTGTTGTTACTGCTGCTCCTTTCTTGTGAAGATCCTCGAATGGCAAACCCTCTTTCTTGGAGCACTGTGAGCCGTGATACCGAGCAGGGCCGCCGCAGTATGCTGATGGCGTAGCTATGCGGAACACTGGTGATATTTACACCATTCACCTGTGAGGAACAGAATATGAGAAGAGCCTGACTTTGTGTATTCAGTACACCTGATCAAAGAGGTGCATTATCATACCCGTACTGGGAGGCAAGCGGCAAAACCCCTTAACCTTGGCAATTTTAACACCCAAACATTATCTACATTCCCATTGGCATCTGTCAGCCTGAAAAAGTTGGGGGAGTGGCAGCTGGGCAGGAGCAGTATTTTGAGTGGCAGGAGGCAGTGACCAGCCAGCTGGGACTGAAGGAATGGTCGCTGCCACTCGAGCAAGTTGCAGGAAGCAGATACTGGGAGAGTCTCTTGTTCAGGAAGAGAAGGGAGCCTGGGCAGTTGAGGCCTAAAGCTTTCTTTGTGGGGCCTGGAGGACTACGCCTGCTGGAAGAGACATTAATCCTAGACAACCTAATGTTAATAGTCTCATTAAAAATACAGTCCATACAAAAGAGCTCATAGTATTTGTACAAATTGTTGGTATTGAAAGTGAAAGAACTGATACAAGGGGAGTTGGTGCTCCTGAGCTTTGGTAGAAAGCTCTTTTTTTAAAAAATTCATTCATGGAATGTGATCATCGCTGGAAAGGCCAACATTTGTTGACCATCACTATTTGCCCTTGAGAAGGTGGTGGTGAGCCGCCGCTTGAATTGCTGCAGTCATGTGGTGTAGGTACACTCATAGTGCTGTTAGGAAGGGAGTTCCAGGTTTTTGACCCAGCAACAATGAAGGAATGGCAATATAGTTCCAAGTCAGGATGGTGTGTGGTTTTGCGATATAACAAGGCATAAGGCCAAAAGGAAAGAGGCCGAGCCATTTTGGACTTATTTCATGAAGGACCTTCACAGCCATCAGAAAGAGAAAACTTTTATTCTATCAATCTGCCCAGCCCTTGAACCACATCGCAGCAGTGCAATGAAAGCTCGCCAATCCACTACATCACTCACTTCCCTTTTTGAAAGTGCGTCACACTTTAAAAATCGAATATGGCATAAGCAACCTCAGTCTCAGGCAATAAGTAAAAAGGGGCGATACCCGAGGCATTACAAGTTAGACTGTGCATCTTATCAGAGTCATAAACAGTTCTATTGGCGACGAGCGGGTTACCTCAGTTATATGGTCTCCAGGTGCAAGTTTTCCATTTCTAGCAACAATGCTGTCACGAAGGATCTCCTGAATCACAATGTTACACAGTGGTGTATCTTTACCCCCAACTATTTGAATTCCCAGTTCCTCCTGAGGATCCACGCGATGAATTTCAACAACAGTAGTTTCTGCTAAAAGGCTGGACAATCGAGGCAAGTCTGCAACAAAAAGAAAAATGGGTTCAGTTTCAGTCTATCAGAACAAATGATGGCATATCAAACTAAAATTAATCACACATTAAACTGATCCATTGTTGCCAAAAGGAAGTGTAATGATAGGTGTGAAATGTCTCCACTTGAGGTAAAAAAAATACCCAGGAACAAAAACGGTTGGAAACGTTTTCATTTATATAGCACCTTTCGCATCCTCAGGTGGCCCAAAGTGCTTTACAGCCAATGAAGTAGTTTTTGAAGAGTAGTCACTGCTGTAATAGAGGAAATGCAGCAGCCAATATGCCTACAGTAAGCTCCACAAACAACAATGTGATAATGGCCAAATAATGTGCGTTTTTTTAAAGTGATATTGTTCGAGGGATAAAGATTGGCCATGACACCAGGGAGAACTCCCCTGCTGTTCTTCAAAATCATGCCATGGGATCTTTTACAGCAACCTGAGGAGGCCTCGATTTAACCTCAAGTCTGAAAGACAGCATCTCTGGCAGTGAGGCACTCCCTCACTAAGGTACTAGTGTCAGACTACATTTTGTGCTCAAGTTGCTGGAATTGGTCTTGAACCTTATAACTTAGGCAAGAGTACTACCACTTAGCTTTTCCAGATTTGAGGTGTATCTGTGTGGCTGAGAGTGTATTGTGAGCTTATATCAGTGATGACAGGTCAGGCCACTAAACGGGAAGAGTGATTTGAAGTGATAAATTAAAATTACTACACGTAAAACCTTTTGGTATAACATTACAACATATTTGTTGAAGTGTAATGTTCCTATCAAGTACTGATGGCAATATGCTAAATTTAATCTAGGATAGCACTGGTATCTGCTGCAGGCTACACCACTTTGCAGCAAGGAGGTGCTTTTAGCAGTTTATAAATTCCACTTAGCTGTGTTCACTGTATATATTAGGCTTATCTTCCTCACAAGATTCTAAGCAGTTAGACCAAAGTAGATACATCATGTATTTATTTGTATAAAATATTTGAATCTATTCTGTGTTACACGCAACATCACCAAGAAACCTGCACAAAACAAATGTTAAGTAAATAGTGCGATATGAGTAGAACATTTTATTCTGTTCCCAAATGTTTAGGTTTCCTCTTTGCTGATACAAACATACATGCACAAGCACGCACAGGAAAGTGGACAAGCTACCCAGTTCCCAATCCTCTGCAATATCATTGTTATGTTCTAACAGGGAAGCAGGGACATTAAATAGAACTTGAACAAAGTTCATCAGTTTAGAAATGTTCTGCTTTCAAAAATATTGGTTATAAGCAGATTGACAATGGATGAGGACACCAAATGACAAATCAATATGGAAATGAGCTAAAACAAAAACAGAAAATGCAGCATTGCTGAATAAAGTGAAAAAAAGTTAACGTTTCAGGTATAATCCTTTGACAAAAGCAGAAAATGCTGCTTGATCTGTTGATTGTTTCCAGCATTTTCTGTTTTTGTTTCAGATTTCCAAAACTTACAGAATAACTGTTGACAGAATGAAGAAATTACTTTGAGCATTAAGAAATGGCCACGGATATATTGCCTGTACATGTAGTACACACATAAATCAGTCACAGAGGACAGCACATGGAAACAATAGGAGAAGAAAATACAGCTTTCACTGCAGGCTATACGAGAACCAGGAGCTTTTCTGAGGCCTCAACAGTAATGATGGTTCGTTAATGTATTACTTTCACTAGCCTCACCTTTATACTTTCCCCCAGTGCCAGGATTAACACCGTGAATTCAACGGCCAGGAACTACAGCTTCATAGGGCAGGATAGCAGATCAACAGATTACCAAAATGCCTCGCTGCAGTGGGGTTTTTTCTTGGATCAGCTAAGATTAAAGGGAAGGCATTGCTCTGAAATGGAACAGTTTTCCAATTTTCTGACACCCATTATTCACAGGTATTCCTAGATTGGATATACCATAGATTAATGTTGAGTAATAGGCCCTTGTTTAATTCTACATCTTGCGTAAGGCTCTTTTGCCAAAATACATTGCAACCTTTGGGGTGGGAGGAGAATGACTTCCTGAAGAATATGGGATACTCTCATTTCAAAAACATTCCAAACTTGTGACCCTGATTCTCACGTGGTGGGTTTGACACACTTATGCTAAATCACTAGTGTTTGCCTTTCGCAGGCGTTACCCTCTCTGTCTGTTTGAACTAGTTAAACCTCTATCTGGGCCATCCTGATGCAAGCAAATATCGGACAATGGGCTGCTTTGTACAAGGTGGGTTCCTCATATCCTCAATTATATGGAAAGTCTGCGGGAAACAACAATTTTTAATCCACTTTGTATTCCATAAAATGGTACAGAACAGTTTTAAGCCTGCCTGGCTAGAAGAGTTTTAAAATTTGTAAATGCTAACGCATCTGCAATTTAAGATCTGTGGGCACTTTTTAAATATTTCTACATTTGTGAAGAGGGTATGAAAGCTCATTAAATTCTGTATTTTTCTTGTCTGAGCTTTGGACATCAAGGAGGTAATCAAGGGACGGAAAACAGACAGTAATGAATTGAAAGCCCCCTTTTCACCCATCAATTAAAGTTAAAATGATCCAATGTTCGCATGGTATTCAACAATGAGGACCGCTAATGAGACGAATTAAGAGAAGATGGGCTAACATATAAGCACGCGCATACATTGATGTTTATTATTAGATTTGTGCATTTTAAATTGATACTTTTCAAAATTTTTAATTTTGTGCTCATCAGCTGAATAATGTTGGCAATAAGAAAGGAATAATAAGTCACCCAATGTCAACAAGAACTGACTTCTAAGTGACATGTAGCCCAGTTAGATGAACAGTAAAAGAATGCCAAATTGGAAGCAGTTTTGTGCTGGGGGCCCATACCAGCAAGGAACCAAGCTCAGACTACTCAACATCATTTCACATAGAATCCTTACACCAATGGGAAATTCCATCACATCAACTTGCACTGAAGGTGAACCTAGGCCCCAGAGGTAAAAGGCCAGGGTCTAACTGACTGCAATAACTCTCAATAGCATTTGGAGTCTATTTTCAATTATTTCGTCTTGATTAGTTTTACAGAAGCAGTCATGGTGCAGGATATCTTGCATCTAGCCATGTCATGTATAAGAAAAAGAAAAGACGTGCATTTATATAGCACCTTTCATGACCTCAGGACGTCACAAAAGCACTTCACAGCCAATCAAGTACTTATGATCTGTCATCACTGTTGTAAGTAGTAAATATTTCCAGAGTTGAGGCTGGCCAGATAAATGACATGTTCCCTTCCCAAATCACATACTATTGTCTAGTCTGAAGCATAGTCAATAAGATGATCTCAGACTTCTGTCAGTCCTACTCTAAAAGCAGCCAGCAGTCACTAGCACTCCAATTTTTCATCTCTCAAGATGTGGCTGGAATTAGGAAATGTTCAAGAATTTCTGTCAGGTCTGCCCACCATCCAACCAAGCTTTAAGCATTTTTTTCCCAAAAAAATCACAGTCCAGCTTTCAAGGAACCCAAAAATCAGTATAGTCCATAGGCCTAACAGATACTTATTTGTAGTAACTAGTAACCAAAATAGCAGCTGCATAGTACAGAAATATAATGGTGGACATTAGTAAGGCATTTGATAAGGTCCCACATGGCAGACTGGTCAGTAAAATGAAAGCCCATGGGATACAGGAGAAAGTGGCAGGTTGGATCCAAAATTGGCTCGGTGACAGGAAAAGGATAGTAGTCGATAGATGTTTTTATGAATGGAAAGCAGTTTCCAGTGACATTCCATAGGGCTCACAGTGTTGGGTCCTTTGCTGTTTGTGGTATATATGAATGATTTAGAGCCAAATGTGGGAGGCATGATTGAGAAATTTGATGGCACAAAAATTGGCCGTGTAGTTGATAGTGAAGAGGATAGCTGTAGACTTCAGAATGATATCAATGGTTTGGTTGAGAGGGCAGAAAAGTGGCAAATGGAATTCAATCCAGATAAGTGTGAGATAACACATTTGGGAAGGGTAAATAAAGTGAGGGAATACACAATAAACGTGAGGATATTGAGAAAGGTAGAAGAAGTGAGACACCTTGGAGTGCATGTCCACAGGTCCTTGAAAGTGGCAGGACAGGTAGATAGAGTAGTGGAGAAGGCTATGGAATGCTTTCCTTTATTGGCCGAGGTGTAGAATTCAAAAGCAGGGATGTAATGCTAGAACTGTATAAAACACAGGTTAGGCCACAGCTGGAGTATTGTGTACAGTTCTGGTCACCACATTACAGGAAGGAAATAATTATCTGGAGAGAGTACAGAGGAGATTTACAAGAATGTTGCCAGGGCTCGAAAGTTGCAGCAATGAGGAAAGATTGGATAGGCTAGGGTTATTTTCCTTAGAACAGAGGAGGCTGAGGGGTGACTTAATTGAAGTGTACAAAGTTATGAGGGGCCTAGATAGAATAGACAGGAAGGACCTGTTTCTCCTAGCGGACAGGTCAATTACCATGGGGCACAGATTTAAGATGATTGGTAGGAGGATTAGAGAGGACATGAGGAAAAACACTTTTCACTCCGAGGGTGGTGGGTGTCAGGAATTCACTGCCAGGAATGGTGGTGAATCGATGATAGGGAGTACTGTGGATAATACATATTTCGGAATCTTGCATTGGTCAATAATCGGTGAGCAGCGTGAGGGAAGTGAGCAATTATGAAAGTAATGGTTAATTTGTGTGGTAAGTGGGCATGTCAGCTATGAAGAGGTGGATAGTCAGTATTGGCAATAGAACAGTTGAGGATGAAAGGAAAAGCCTAGATGGTGTGACAGGATTAATAAGTAAATAGTTGGGGGAAGGGGATATCTTGGAGATAGCCAATGAATGGATATTAAAGACAAGAGAGAGGGAGGGTAAGTAGAAGAGAAGGGGAAACGAGGGAAATAAAAAGTGGAAAGGGAGGGTTCTAAGTGGTTGGAAGGATAGGTACTAAGTGGGGCCAAAGAGGGTGGGTTAATTTCAGCTGTAGCCTGAATTTATTTCCTAAGCTGCTGATATTTCAATAATTCATCCATTGGCCTGCACTTTCTCCATCCGAATCTTATTTCTTGAACTTATTTCTTTGAGGCGGCACAGCGATGCAGTGGTTAGCAACACAGCCTCACAGCTCCAGCGACCTGGGTTCAGTTCTGGGTACCGCCTGTGCGGAGTTTGCAAGTTCTCCCTGTGACCGCGTGGGTTTCCGCAGGGAGCTCCGGTTTCCTCCCACTGCCAAAGACTTGCAGGTTGATAGGTAAATTGGTCATTGTAAATTGCCCCTAGTGTAGGTAGGTGGTAGGAGAATGGTGGGGATGTGGGAGAGAATATGGGATTAATGTAGGATTAGTATAAATGGGTGGTTGTTGGTCGGCACAGATTCGGTGGGCTGAAGGGCCTGTTTCAGTGCTGTATCTCTAAATAAAATTAAAAAAATAAACTACTGGCTATTTAATGATTTACTTCACTAGCCCATACTTTCCAAAGCCTGATTTTATTTCATGATCTGGAGCTTATCTAGTTAACAAATTAGCTAGCCTGCTCCCACTGAAGCCCAATTTCATGATCGTCCATTGATTTAATTTTCAGCCACCTTCCCCCACTGAGCCACCATTTTACTTACTTAACTCACCAAAATTCAACTTCAGTTCATTCAATAGCTTTCCCGCCCAACAGACAGTCAATGTAATTCAATTAATTTAGGAGGAGATGACAATTTAAAGTTGGTGAGGGAGGTGGGAGAGAGGAGAGGGACATTAGCTGGTTATGCTAATTATCTATGATAATATGCAGTTGACTGTCCATTCCGATTTGATTGTTCATTTCGAGGGGTGCATCTGTTGCTTTAGGACATTCCCCCTTTATTCTAGGTGGCTTCCATCAAATGGATCAAAAATTGTTACATTCAGTGTACTCAGTACTTTAATGTTACAATAAGGAGTACATCAGTCAGTGGGTTTATTTGGTGGGTGGTCCTGCGTTTAGTTATCTTCATTTTTGACTGGGATGGAGGTGATTAGTGGAAATGAAATGTTTTTTTTATATCAGATGAGATGCATGACAAATTTACAAAAATGCTACTTCAGGGAAGTGTTTGCTAACTTCGTAAAAAGGTACGCTCCCCGGGATACAGTCAGGTGAGGTGCTGCCTCACTCCACCCCCCACCCCAGGGTACCGTCAGGTGAGGATATCTCTCTCCCTCACTACCCACAGTATGGCCAGGTGAGGTGTCCCATGCCCCCCGACTGCTCCACCAAGTCTCTGCTCATCCTCCCAATGCACAGGGTTTGGGAAATGAAGCCAAGTACACGCTGTCTCCACCCAAAAAAAAAAATACATTTAGAAACACAAATCTCAAGTGGATTTTACACATTAATTGCAGAAGCGAGGGTCCCCTCCGTGTCGATGGCAGGGTGGTGGTGAGGATTTTATTTATTTAGATATACAGCACTGAAACAGGCCCTTCGGCCCACTGAGTCTGTGCTGACCAACAACCACCCATTTATACTAACCCTACCACCTACCTACACTAGGGGCAATTTACAACAGCCAATTTACCTATCACCTGCAAGTCTTTGGCGGTGGGAGGAAACCGGAGCATCCGGCGAAAACCCACGCGGTCACAGGGAGAACTTGCAAACTCCACACAGGCAATACCCAAAATCAAACCTGGGTCCCTGGAGCTGTGAGGCTGCAGTGCTAACCACTGCGTCACTGTGCCGGGTTGGTGGAGAAAAAAAAAAAGCAGAAGGTAAGGGGAGCCCAAAGTTACCCTGGATAGAGGGATTTGGGTGGGGGAAATGGGACAGCATAGGAAGAAGGGATGGAATGGAGGATGGGATGGGGGGGTGTAATATGAGAGGGATGAAAGAAATAGGATGGGTATCGCATGAAAGGGATGGCGTTATATAGAAGTTCTGTTGCAATAAAGATCCTAATTTCACAGCAAATGTTTGGTAGATCTCGGCTAGTATAGAATAACGGATCCCAATGAGACGGAGATCCAAATGATTCACTAATTACAATAATGAAACTCATGTAGATTATAAGCACTATCTAATTGCACAAATCAGATACGGCCTTTCAAATTACATCAGGATATTTATTACATTTTAGTTAATAATTTCAGTTTCAATTTTTAAACGCAGTCTTTGCCTTATTTAAAAATCACAGCCCACTATTTTGAGTTTGATGAATGATTTCCCAGTCTGGACAGAGGCCTAGATTAAAATACTTAAATCTTCCATCTGGCATCTCATGAAAATGACAGACAGAAACGGAAAAGAGGGGCATGTAAACCAGGGGTAAAATATTGGTTAAAGAAATTTAAAAGCAGGCGAAAAATGGGCCTCCACTAGTTGTCGATCGACGATGTACCATTTTATTTAAACCCAAGCACAGCTTTCTGTAAGAGAAGCCGTTTTCAATTTTATGGAGACGAGGCAGATTCTTACCATCTTCTTCATGATCTTCTTCAAAAGCAGGGTTAACTAGCCCAGGCTCAGCTGTCGCGGAACCTTCTGCCGCTACTGTTGCATCGTCTGGCGCGGTGTCTTGGTTTCCCTTCACGCTAGGCTGTCCCTTGTTCTCGATCTTATCTCTGTATTTTTTCAGACCAGGGCATCTAAGAAAAATCAAAAACTTATCACTGTTTTAAAAGAGAAATTATGGCTATAAAATGAGACCATATTACAAACGGTTTTGTCACATGCAAAATGTTATCAAATTTAACTGCCTCAGAATCACTAGTTACCAAAAGAATTTTCTGTGGGGGCACCTGCAATTACCAACACATTCCCAGAGAACCCACTCCTGGAAAAAACTGACATGCTCCAAAGACCTTCTGTGAATACTGACATTTCAGGCAGGCAGAGCCTCAGATCAACAGTTCATCCAAAGGCTGGCACACCTCCAACATTGAAACACTTCCTCAGCGGTACACTGATCATCCGGTCAAGTTCATGACCACCTGACTATTAAGCCAACTTGGCACTTCCCAATAGTTACAGGGACTTGACAAGGGGAAGAGCACCAGAAAATGTTGAAAGTAATATTATCTTATGACTCCATTAATCTCACTCCTTCCAGAGACACTGTCCAATCTCTCCCATCGTGGACTCTGCACAACTCATTTGCTCTCCTGACGTAAATTGCTAACCAGAAGTAAATTTTCCAAAAACACAGGTCCACACCACCTTTCCCTTAACCCACAATCAGGTTGTCCATTTACTAAATAGAAATTTAATAGCTTTCACTATTTTAAAAACAAACTAAATCAGTTGAGGAATTAATGAAAGTGAAGCTAAGCTGATTAAGGATTAATGGAGTTGGTTTATAATTTGGCAGACTCTCCAATGAATTTTTCAGTTAGTTACAAGATTCAAACCGATAGGCACTAACACATACTTTGAGACATGGGAAATAGAGGGTTTGCCCCAGCATTGAAGTTAACCTACCTGTTAAATGAATTAGGGATTTAATATCTATGCTGTACAGTATGGGGTAATTATTTGATTGAGAAAGGGACAGATCAACTCTAGTAGATTCTTCCTCTATTGAGGAGATATAAAAAGGTTCTTTGGTTATCAGCTGAGCCTTCAACTGTAATCTATTCATTTAATGTACATTGCTTTCCAGTGATTTTAAAATTCTCACCCTTGTTTTCAAAGCCCTCCGTGGCCTCACCCTCCCTATCCATGTATTCTCCTCCAGCTACATAACCCTCAACGATAGCTGCAAATCATTTAATTCCGACCTCGAGCATCCCGATTTTAATCCTTCCACCATTGGTGGCTGTGCCTCGAGCTGCCTGGACCCTAAACTTGGGAATTTCCTCCCAACTCTCGACCTCGCTTTCTTCCTTTAAGATGCTCCTTAAAACCTACCTTTTTGACCAACCTTTTGGTCATCTGCCCTAACATCACCTTATGTGATCCAGTGTCTAATTTTGCTGACATTTTATTATGTTAAGGATGCTATATAAATATAGGTTGCTGTTGTCTACCTCTATCAGGGGTTTTGATACTACGTTTACTGATGCATTCACAATAACACCTTAATGTAATTGCCCACTCAGACCATGTACATGGTAAATCCTACATTTTCCTCATCCCTGTAAATACATATAGTCTTTTATTGTTGTATTCACCTGCTTGTGGATCCAGTAAGATGACATTTTAATCTTTAAAAGAGTTGAGAGGAATTCAAAATATAACAGTCGCAATGTATCATTCAACCTAGTGAGGAAAGAATTAGGTCTATTTTTATCTTGGGGTGGGGCCTAATGCAATTCCTTTTAACTGATCTCAAAGTAATGGAAATTTTCCTTTAATTGTGTCTTCTCCGGTGGCAAATACCACAAGAGGAGTTTGAACAGAAACGAACATGAAATTGCCAACAGCTTCCTCTCCTGCTGAGGCTGATGACTTGCTCAGCCGTAACATCTTCAAGTTATTTATCTTATTTCGCTTGAATGACAGCCAGCTCCTAGCAGGTTTTACTGTGCTGCACACATTCTACAGGCAAAAAGCATGGACTGCAGCAATTACAGAGACATTTGGCGGCGTTGTCACCATCTTTATTCAGACCAACTGGTATCCACACACTACAGGATACACAACCAATAGGTGTACAGTTGTAATACAATACTCGTAAGCCACTTTTTATGTATAATAGGAGTGCCACTGGCGGCAGATAAGTAGTACTCTGTCAGTGCGCTGCAATTCCCAGAATAAAAGGACTTGATGTTTGGAAAATCCACAGTATTGTCAATTCATGAAAATGCAGATCCACCAGAACATGGGTCTCTGAATGTGCCATCATATTAAAAGAGCTGGATTCAGTAATGTACATGGAAGAGGGTCCTTTCCATCTATATTTCATTAAGCAATTGCTTCGCTATGTGACCAGCATCTGGCTCAAAAGTAAAAATGGGGAGAGCAGAGCAAAGTAGTTACCCTCCTCAGATAGGAAATATAGGAAATAAGCAACGTAGAAAGTGCCTTCCATTCAATACCTGAAGTGGCTCCTGCTACCACAATCAGTACTTCATCCTAGTACTATACACCATACAGCTCAAAATAGTTTCTCTAGGCTCAACACACATTTAGAAGGCCAAAAGCTATGATTTCATTGCTATGTCTCTCTCACAGAACAATTGGACATAACAGAGAAATTTACCACCACCATGTTGCCTTATTGAAATCCTTTGACTACACTGTATCAGTAACTCACCAGCCAGGAATTTCCTTTTGAGTGGGGCATACTTGGGTAGGAAAAGGGCAGAAAACATGCACATTGGATTCTCAACCATTTAAGATTACAGAAAATGAACTGGAGTAGCCATATAAATACTGTGGCTACAAGAGCAGGTCAGAGACTAGGAATCCTGCGGCGAGTAATTCACCTCCTGACTCCCTAAAGTCTGTCCACCATCTACAAGGCACAAGTCTGGAGTGTGATGGAATACTCTCCACTTGCCTGGATGGGTGCAGCTTCAAAAATGTTCAAGAAGCTCGACACCATCCGGAACAAAGCAGCCCGCTTGATTGTTTGTAGATGGGGTGCCATTCACACCCTCCACTCGACGCGCAGTGGCAGCAGTGTGTACCATCTACAAGATGCACTGCAGCAACCCACCAAGGCTCCTTAGACAGCACCTTCAAAACCCGTGACCTCTACCAACTAGAAGGACAAGGGCAGCAAATGCATGGGACCACCACTACGTGCAAGTTCCCCTCCAAGTCACACACTATATCGCCGTTCCTTCACTGTCGCTGGGTCAAAATCCTGGAACTCCCTTCCTAACAGCACTGTGGGTGTACCTACCCCACATGGACTGCAGTGCTTCAAGAAGGCAGCTCACCACCACCTTCTCAAGGGCAATTAGGGATGGGCAATAAATGCTGGCCTGGCCAGCGATGCCCACATCCCATGAATGAATAAAAAAAAATTTGTTTTAAAGTGCCTGGCAAAAAATGGGCTGGTGCAGTAAATAGGTGGCAACGACAGTGGGACACCACATACTGAATTTCCCATCATTAACATTTTAATAATGATGGTGTAACTGAAACTGCAATACAGCAGCATTCAAATATTGCTAAGGGCTGAATGCAGAAGTAAATTTAAATTGAAATAGCAGGTACTTGAATTCAGAGAGGCATATACTATGTAAACATTTACAGTAATGCAGGAATTACAAAGAAAGATTAGAAAAAGCTTCACTGACAAGTGGGTATACTGCTGGAAATTCATTAGGACACACATCTCCTAGTATCATGGGCTGATTGTGCACTAGTCACATATATTGATGAACCTGGATGATATTGCTAGCTAAAGCCAATAAAAACACAATTACCCTGCCTATCTAAAGTGGGATACAAACAGTGTGAAGGGCAGAGAGGGGGACAAAATTCTTGAACTATATTCAACAGAACTTTTTTAGCCAGCACCTAACAACCCCAACAAAAGTGGGCACAATTCTGGATTTAGTCTTCAGTAATGAAGCTAGGCAAGTGGAGGAAGTAACAGTGGGTGACCATAATACAGTAAGTTTTAGCATAATCATGGAAAAGGACAAAGATAAAACAGGAGTAAAAGTTCTCAATTGGGGGAAGGCAAATTTCAAGAAACTGAGAGGTGACCTGGCGAAAGTGGACTGGATACAGCTACTTGAAGGAAAAATCAGTGGCAAACCTATGGGAGGCATTCAAAAGCGAGATACTAGAGGCACAGTGTAGGCATGTCCCCACAAAGATAAAGGTACTGCCAAATCTAGAGCCCCCTGGTTATCTAGAAGCTTACAGGGCAAGTTAAAACAGAAAAAGAAAGTTTACAACGATCACAAAAATCTTAATACTTTAGAAAGTCTAGAGGAGTATAGAAAGTCAGGGGTGAAGTTAAAAAGGAAATTAGAAAAGCAAAGGGGACATGAAAATTTATTGGTAGGTAAAATCAAGGAAAACCCAAAGATGTTTTACTGGTGCATTAAGAGCAAGAGGATAACTAAGGAAAGGGTAGGGCCTATCAGAGATGTACAAGGGAACTTATGCATGGATGCAGAAGATGTGGACAGGATTCTTAATGAGTTTTTTGTCTCTGTCTTCACAAAGGAGAGGGTTGATGTAGACATTGTTATTAAAGAGGAAGAATGTGAAATATTAGATATGATAACCATAATGAGAGAAAGTACTAGAGGGTCTGACATCCTTGAAGGTGGATAAATTGCCAGGGCCAGATGGATTGCATCCCAAGCTGTTAAAGGAAGCCAGGGAGCAAATGATGGATGCTCTGAGGATCATCTTCAAATCCTAACTAGATACAGGAGAGGTACCAGACGATTGGAGGTCTGTGAACATTGTAGCATTGTTTAAAAAGGATGCGAGGGATAAGCCAAATAATTATCAAAGTGATTCCTGACAACGCAGCCGGTCACTGACGTCATCAGTCTGTGCCAAGGTTCGCACATGCGTAGACGGGCTCCTGCTCTCTGCGTGTGCGCTACGTTCAGACTTGCCAGGACTGGTTAGCGCAGCGCTGATGATGTCATCGCTTGACGTGGACATCTTCGGGCAACGCGTCTGGTCGGCCTCTGCAGATGCGCTTTCCGGATGCTCCGCTCCCCCCTTCGCTGCTCTCTCCAGTTTCTCTGCTCTTTCCGGCAGCTCTGCTCCCCCCAGCCGCTCCGCTCCCCGCCCACTCGCTCCCCAACCCCCGGCCTGCTCCGCTCCCCCCCAGCCCGCTCGCTCTCTCCCTCCGGCCATTGTGTGCTGCCATGTGTTTAGGTTAGGTTGCCTTCATGTGATTATTTGAGCAGCGCCATCTTTAGTCCTGGCAGCTGCCTGAAGTCGCAGACTGTGACGTTTTAGTGGCACATGCTGCATTTGCGCATGTGCCAATGCAGCGCCACCTAGTGGTAGCGTGGTCAGCAAACACAGCCAATAATTATAGGTCGGTCAGTCTGACCTCGGCGGTGGGTAACTTGTTAGAATCTATTCTGAAGGACAGTATAAACTGCCACTTATAAAAGGCATGGATTAATAGGGATAGTCAGCATTGATTTGTGAAGGGATGGTCATGTCTTACTAACTTAATTGAATTTTTTGAGGAAGTAACAAGGAGGATTGATGAGGGTAGTGCAGTGGTTGTGGTCTACATGGACTTTAGTAAGGCATTTGATAAGGTCCTACATGGCAGACTGGTCAGTAAAAGGAAAGCCCATGGGATTACAGGGGAATATGGCAGGTTAGACCCAGAATTGGCTCAGGGCCAGGAAATAAAGGGTAGTAGTTGGCGGATGTTTTTGTGAATGGAAAGCTGCTTCCAGTGGTGTTCCACAGGGCTCAGTGTTGGGTCCCTTGCTGTTTGTGGTATGTATTAATGGTTTGGACTTAAATGTGGGAGGCATGATTGGCAAATTTGCTGATGACACAAAAATTGGCCGTGTAGTTGGCAGTGAAGAGGATAGCCCTAAACTCCAGAATGACATCAATGGTTTGGTTGAGTGGATGGAGAAAAGTGGCAAATGGAATTTAATCCAGAGAAATGTGAGGTAATGCAATTGGGGAGGGCAAACAAAGCAAGGGAATACAAAATAAACAGGAGGATATTGAGAGGGGTAGAAGAAGTGAGAGACCTTGGAGTGCATGTCCACAGGTCCCTGAAGGTGGCAGGATAGGTAGATAGAGTGGTGAAGGCGGCATATAGAATGCTTTCCTTTATTGGCTGAGGTATAGAATTCAAAAGCAGAGATGTAATGCTGGAACTGTATAAAACGCTGGTTAGGCCACAGCTAGAGTACGGTGTACAGTTCCAGTCACCACATTACAGAAAGGACATAATTGCTCTGGAGAGAGCGCAGAGGAGATTTACAAATGTTGCCAGGGCTCGAAAGTTGCAGCTATGAGGAAAGATTGGATAGGCTAGGGTTGTTTTCCTTAGAACAGAGGAGGCTAAGGGGTGACTTAATAGAGGTGTACAAAATTATGAAGGGCCTAGATAGAGTAGACAGAAAGGACCTGTTTTACCGAGCAGACAGGTCAATTACTAGTGGGCACAGATTTAAGGTAGAAGGATTAGAGAGGACATGAGGAAAAACTTTTTCACCCAGAGGGTAGTGGGTGTCTGGAATTAACTGCCAGGAATGGTGGTGGAGGCAGAAACCCTCAATTCTTTGAAAAGGTACCTGGACAGGCACCTGAAATGCTGTAACCAGCAAGGCTATGGACCAGGTGCTGGAAGGTGGGATTAGATTGGTCGGCTAGTTTTGTTTGGCCGGCACGGACACAATGGGCTGAATGGCCTCCTTTTGTGCTGTAATTTTTCTATGGTTCATCCAAAAAGTAATGTTAAAATGTACTACAGGCATCCTCCATTGTGTCACAAGCATAATGCGATCTTTGATTATGAAGTGGTGTTATTAACCTATTGGGAACTCAGGAACACACAGACGACTCACGGCGAGAGACTTCACCAACAGCATACAAAAAATATTTGATCATTTATCTCATTGCTGTTGGTAGGACCTGGCTGTACATCATTTTGTTGTCAAGTTTCCCTAATTACAACAGTGACTTCATTGGCTGTAAAGTGGTTTTGAATTTCCTCAGGTCATCAAAGGCATTATATAAATACAAATTCCCTCTCTTTATCCTGAGACCTGAGTTCCATTGACTGGAAATACACACAACTTTGCATCACCATAGTCTACAGAAGACCGTTTCATCCAAGAATTTGGTCGCCTTTCAAGCTGCACAAGATATGCATCCTAAAAGTGTATTTTATCCCTCAAAACTAATTGGATCTCCATTGTTTTAAGTACTGTACTTCCAATATTTATTGTGCTTTGTCCTTCTGTAAGTAAATCTATTGGTGACAGCCTGTATCAGTTAGTATGGCAGTGTGGTATTTTCCTTGAATTAAAAAGTTTTGTGAACATGGTGGATATTCATGGTCTTAATAAAAGGGTAACTATGAACCCTGAGCTTGCTATCACTGACATTCAGAGTATAAGTGCACAGTTACTGGTTCATAGGAGACTCCATCTACTTACATAAATTGCTCTTTAGTTGTGTTAGAAGAAAGCTTCAACTAGAACAGTATAGTCAATGCATGTTCTTATCCATACTCCCTTATGTGCTCCACAACCCAAGGCCCCAATGAACTGCCATTACCTCTTCTCACTGAATCCCTCTACAGATATGTGTAAATGTATATTATGCTAATGATGTGATGACATCCTGATGTAAATAAACATTTCCTTGAACTGGCCATGTTTGGTGTCCATTTTATCTGCTTAGTGCTACCTGAATATCCTACAGTATGAAGCTAGACTTATTGGTTTACATCCTGGTGGATAGCATTGTTAGTGGATAGCAGCCAGAATAGAAGTGTATGTGATGGACACATTGGAGAAATATTTAGAAATCTATCAAACCTTCCTCACAAGCAGCAATGCTGGTGTTATCTATGAAGACACTTTGGACACATTCCAAAGAAGAGATAGGTTTTGTACTTAAAGAAGAAAAGCTTCCATAGTCCTGTGAAGAGTCATATTGCCAACAGCTGGGGGATATAACAGTAGAGGAAGTAGTTGACTTTAGGAATAGTACTTGTAAAGTATGGAATAAGTCAAATAAGCCAATTAATTCCTTTCTTGTGTACCTAATCTTCTAGTTACCAGTTCACTTACAAATGTGCCAGATTTAGGGTTGGCACAAGGCAGCAACTACCAACAGGACCTGTTGTTGATTCAGTGCTAAGTGGCTCTGAAGTGAAAGGATTTAAACCAACCCAATAGCCAAGTGTAAACGTTCATGTGGGCTATATAAAAAAGTATTGTAAAAAAAGTGGTAAGATTTTGCAATGCTTAATTGCATTCTCTGGAAATTGGAGAGGAATGGGTTCTTTGGAGTGGCAGATTTGTGGATAATTGTAACAGCTTTAGCAAGGACAAAGAGAGGACGTTTATAAATAAGGGTCAGAATTTTAAAAGAATAGCAGCTAAGGAATGAAACATTATTAGTCACTCAGAGGTTTAAAATTAAAGGAGTGCAGCTGAACCCAGATTTCTGTTATTTGCAATGCGTCACTATAAAACCACCTGATCACATCAGGTCACAATGCTTGTGAGTTTTAATTTGTGAAGACTGGTTTAAACAAGTCTGCGATAACACAAATTGCTTCAAAACTATTACGATGTTAATACTGAAGTGGAGAAACCACAATGGTCTTATTACGTTACGTGGGATAGTAGGTCTCATGTCAGAAGACATGGTCCAAGAGGGTGTAGAGTGGCTGCAGAGTAAAAGCACTTCAAAGATACACTTTAATCCCAACACTCCAATAGGACTGGGAGGGGACGGCAGATCTGAGACAGGTGGGGAGTGCATTTAAAGTACGATGGGGAAATTATTTCATTCCTTTTATCTTTTTAGCAGAATTTCCCATTGGTAACTTCTGACCCCGGAGACACAGTGATAATGCCGGGTTGAAAAATCAGCAATGTAGAAACATTTTATTTCCAGGTCAGCAGCCCAACTCTGTCTGTTTGATCATCTCATCAATTATTAACGAGCTGAACTTCAACTTGTGGTTAAATTCCACCCAGGTTCATAAACAAGAGTCGTTGCGATAACATCTCATTCACCAACAATGCCAATGTCCAAATACTCCCATTACTGTCTCATAAATATACTAGTCTAAAGGAGGTTAGGTCATTGGAACAAGTCAGCAATGCGAGCAACCCAGTTCATCAAAATCTTGATGGCATCTGTTTGGCTGTAGTAATATACACTACATGGGAACAGTAGCATAGTGGCTATGCTGCTGGACTGGTAATCCAAAGACCTGGACTAATGATCCATGGCAAGAGTTCAAATTAAATCTGGCTAGTAAAGCTAGTGGCCAGTAATGGTGGCACATACTACTGCATTATTGTAAAAAACCAAAATCTGATTTACTAATGTTTTTTAGGGAAGAAAAGCTGCTATCCTGCCGACGTGACTCCAGAACCACAGCAACACGTTTAACTCTCAAGTGCTCTCCAAAATGAACGAACAAGCCATTCATTCAGCATACCAATGACAAAGTATAACAAGGCTTGCAAAAACAGCTAAACGCCCAGCATTAACTTTGGCATCAGATTAGAAAACGACAAAGACACACCCAGCCCAGTCGAACCTGCAAACTCCTCCTCACAAACAGAGTCAGAGACATTATGGCACAGAAGCAGGCCATTCAGCCCATCAGGTTCATGCTAGCTCTCTCGGAGGACTTGTGCCAAAATTGGGGAAGCTTTCTCACACACAAATCATACTCAAAGAATCATACCTTTCAGCCAACCTCCCAGGCTCCTCCAACATCAACCCAGAGTATACCAGTGATAATACAGGTCGGGAAGGAATGCCCATGGGAGTCCTCAACATTGAGCAAGACCCAATGAAGCCTTATGGCATCAGATCAAACATGGTTAAGAAAACTTCCTGCTGATCATCACCTACCACCCTCCCTTAGCTGATGCTCCTCCAGGTTGAACATGACTTGGAAGAACCACTGAGGACAGAAGGACATAAAATATACTCCAGGTAGGGGACTTGAACGTCCAGCACCAAGAGTGACTCAGTAGCAACACTACTGATTTTGCTGACTGAATCCTGAAGGACATATCTGCCAGACTGGGCCTGCAGGAGGTGGTGACAGAACCAAGACAAGGGAAAAGGCTACTTGACCTCATCCTCAATCTACCTGTCACAGATGCATCTATCCATAAGAGTATTGGTAGGAATGACCACCACATAACTCCTTGTAGAGTTGAAGTCCAGTCTTCACACTGAGGAAACCCTCCATGCTGTTGTGTGGAACTACCACCATGCTAGAAAGGATAGATTCAGAACAGATCTTGCAGCTCAAAACTGGGTAACCATGAGCCATCAGCAGTAGTAGAAATGTATTCAACCACAATCTGTAACCTCATGACCTGGCATATCCCTCACTCTACCTACCATCAAGCCAAGGGACTAACCCTGGTTCAATGAGGAGTACAGGTGAGCATGCCAGGAGCAGCACCTGGCATACCTAAAAATAAGGTGCCCACCTGGTGAAGCTGCAACACAGTGTTACTTGAATGCTAATCAATTAAAACAGAACGTTACAGACAGAGCTAAGCCAATGATCTGATCAAAGCTCTGCCATATCCAGTCATGAATGGTGGTGGACAATTAAACAACTCAGGGGAGGATGAGGTTCCACGAACATCCCCACCCTCAATGATAGAGAAGCGTAGCATTTAATTTCACCATTTTTCTGTGTTCACTGTTACTATAGGGCATTGGACTAGGATCAGGTAAATTTCCTTGTGGTCTGCCCCAAAGCACTGACCCTCCAGCACTCTCACTGCACTGATATAACACTTTCAGCTTCCATACCAGCCCTCCTGGTGTTCAGAACGAGACAGATATTATAACGCAATATTATTGGTGCTTTTGTGCCACAAATTCAGTCGCATAATCATCTGTCTGGTTTTGAACACAAAGTTTGGTTTTGGAATGGGTTACTCTGTACTTATGGGGAATAACGCTAGACAGTAAAGTTAATCTTTTAGTGTCTATTTAGGAAAATATGCCCTCCATTTGTATGGAGAGTGGAAAGCATGAGTCCATTTGCCATTCTGCAGCAGATATCAAAAACAGGAACCACAGTTCAACTGCACTGAGATTAGTCAAAGGCAATATTTCTAATGCTACAATTCTTCCAGTGAACGAAGTACAAAGTTTTTATTGCAGGGTATTACAATATTAAACTAGTAAAACAAGATATGAAACTCCTTCCTGGTTCCCATTATGCGTGCAAGGTGAGAGATTCCCTCGACCTGGATTTTGCAGCTGATCAGTTTTAAAAATACAAATCTTTGTTAAATTGTCTCATACTGACTATTTTTTTTAGAAATGTAACTGAAAAAGTAAAGCACGAGAAGAGGAGAATTTAATAAAAGAAAATATGTCCCGTTTTATCCATGGAGTTCACAGCATTGGCAGAAAGCTTGCATGCTGCTCTATCAAATGGACCAAACAAGCTATTTTTACACTAAATTAACTGTAGACACACAACCCTTGTGCCATCAGCTACAGTCCTAATTACAAATGACAGTCACTCCTATATTTGCAGTTTCTGTAGTTCGAACCAGAGAAAGTGATGTTTAAGCGGCAGCTCCCTGCATTTGCATTGTAAAAAACGACTGCTTTATCCCGATGGTAGAAAGGATAGCTCTATGAATCTGCTGTTGGATTGAAGTAACTGGTTTCAGTAAAATAACTGAGCAAAGCTGGTGCCCTATCTTATCCAGTATTCTTTGCTTTCAGCAATCACATTTCTACTTTACATACCACAGCCCAGCAGTATTATGGAGATTGGCACAAATGGTCTGTGTGGAAGAGGTGCATAGAGGTTTTTTGAGGGATGGGAACAGTCTTTAAAGTAAGCGTAAGAGTAGTTTAAATTTAAAAAAAAGGAAACATACACAGAAGTCATGGTTTGACAATAGCATTCAGTGTTCAGATGAAAGATTTTGACCCATTAAGCCCCGAAGAGACAATGACAGCTTGCATTTTGTTAGCACTCCTCATATGCAACAACTTGTATTTAAAAAGCACTTTTCATGTGGTAAAATGTCCCAAGGTGCTTCACAGAAATGTTGTCACATTTCATTTGGTACCAAGCTGCATAAGGAGATATTAGGGGAGATGATCAAAAGGTTACTCAGAGTTAGGTTTTAAAGAGCATCTTAAAGGACAAGAGAGAGGCAGAAAGGTGTAGAGAGGGTATTCCAGAGCTCAGGGCCTTGGCAGCTGAAGGACCCCAAAGATGGAACAATTAAAATCAGGAATGTTCAAGATTTGAAGGAATACAGATAACTTGAAAGGTTGTGAGGCTGAAGGAGATTACAGAGATAGAGAGGGTCTTGGCCATGGAGGGATTTGAAAACAAGGATGAGAATTTTTTTTAAATCGAAGTGTCACTTAACTGGGAGCCAATGTAGCTCAGCGAGCACATGGGTGATGAGTGAATGGAACTTGCAAGTTAGGACACGGGCAGCAGAGTTTTGAATACCTTAACTTTATGGAGAATAGAATGTGGGAGGCTGGCCAGGAGTGCATTGGAATAGTCAAGTCTAGTGATAAAGGCCTGGATGAGGGTTTCTGCAGCAAATGAGTTGAGGCAGGGGCGGAGTTGGGCAATGTTATGGAGGTGGAACATTGCAGGTATGTGGTTGGAAGCTCATCCCAGGGTCAAATATGACGCAGAGGACACAAACAATTTGGTTCAGCCTCAGATAGTTGCCAGGGAGAAGGATGGAATCTGTGGCATGGAAATGGTGTTTGTGGCAGTGACCGAAAACCACATAGGAGGATATCTTAAAGTGCTTTACATTTGGGTACAAAGCAGTGGATGTCAAGTAAGAATGGAAAGAGGACAAATGAAGATGGTTAGGGCTAAAGGCTCAGTCAAGGAAAAAAGGTTTTGATGGGAAGGAACAAAAAGATGCTAGGCAAGGAGTTCCAGAGCACAGGAAAACGGTGACTAAACAAGCAATCCACTACTAGTGGACTGGAAGATAAAAAATAGGCTGGTATTGAAAGAAGTGAAGGATGCACAGGCACTTGCAGAAGGAAGAGATGACAAGTGGTGGTTGTCAGAGAACAGAATGATCAAGAATGGATATAAACTCATTTGAGTCCACACAGCCAAAACTTTCAATCCTCCTTGATGGAAAATAATTAACGGATTGCACTATACAAAAAAAACCCCAAAAAGGCTAATGTAATGTTTGCCTTTATCTCAATGGAGTTGGAATGCAGTAGTGAGGAAACTGATGCTTCAGTCATTTGGCAGACCCCACCTGGAGTACTGCATTCAGGTTTTGAGCACCAAACCTCAGGAATGTTGGCCTTGGGGAGGTACGGTGCAGATTACCAGTACTTATAGGGTCAAACTGAAGACAGGTTGCATAAACTTGGCTTGTATTCCCTTGAGTTTAAATATTTGTGGAATGACTTAATCAGGGTATTTAAAATGATAAAAGGATTCAGTTAGATAGATGCAGAGAAACTACTTCCTCTGATGGGAGGATCCAGAACAAGTGGACAAAATCTTAAAATTGAAGCTAGGCTAATTCAGAATGATATCAGGATGCTCTTTTTCACCCAAGGGTAGTGGAAATCTAGAAATTTATCTTCCCTGCAAAGGCTGTAAACTGGGTTAAAGTTTCAAGACTGAGACTGCTATATTTTTGATCGGTAAAGGTATCATGTAATATGGAGAAAAGGTGGTGGGTAAATGGAGTTGAAGTACAGATCAGCCTACACCTATCCCTATGTTCCAAGCTGATAAAATACCCACTTGTCCCAAGTTTCTACTTTGTAAGGCATATATACTGTTATGGTTTATAATGAATGATGTATTTAAATTCAGTTACAGAGCTTTGTCTCTATAACCAAACTACATTAGTTAAATTTTGGAAAACTGACACTCATGAGCTTGTTTCAGGTGTTTACACTAATAAATCTACTACTAGCAGAATTGTTGAATAAAACTTGGTTTACTACTGTGACAATGCAGTCAGAGTAAGGAACTTAAATGCCAGGAAACAGCTCACATGACAGTCTCCCAGAAAACCCTAAAAGATACCAACACTTGATGGGATATGGTTCCATGGTTGCCAGAAAACCTCCAGTAACTCAATCACTACCACCGTCTCAAGGGCAACTAGGATGGGAAATAAATGCAGGCCTTGCCAGTGATGTTCACATCCCATGAATAAATAATTTTAAAAAATCAAGCGGCAGTTCAAGATAGTAGGTGTTGACAGCATATTTGACCACAACGGCATTGCTGCCACAATTAAACCTCAGCAGCCATCTACCTGTGAATGCTCCAGCAGCAACCAGGAGCTTAAGTCAGGAACATGGAGACTATATGCAGCGCTCAAATGCTTCCCTGGTTGAGAATAGTTAACTCAATGCAGAGCAAATCCAACCTGGGAGCTTTTGCTTGGTATGACTTAATATTTCAAATGTCAGTACTTTTACCCATTGAGCCATCAGGGCAGCTGACTACAGGAAAGAGAAGTTATTGCATTTTTACATTGCCTTTACTATAGGAAAACATCTCATGGCACAGAGAGGCATGAAGAAAAATCGATGCCAAGCCAAAGAAGAAATTGCTGGAGTGGGGCAAAAATCATACGTTTAGTCGAAGAGTTGGGTTTTAAATGAAGAGGTACAGTGGCATTTAGGCAGGGAATCCCATTTTTGTATTACATATCAACACAAATTGTTGTTGAGCTTGTCTACATAAACACATTTCAAAAGTACTTTGGCACGACCTAAGTATATGCAAAGGTGCTATATAAATACTAGTTTGCTCTTTCTCAATTAGATTTCATATATTAGAGTTTAATTTTGGGCAGTGTAAATTCTTAATCTCAAAGCTAATTCCTATTTTGTTAGTTAGGTCATGACAAAATAGAAACACTATGTACTTATCCCCAATTGAAACTAGGTCACACACCACTTACCTATTCTGGAGATGAGGGTCCAGTTCACAACGCTGCATCACCTTCCCACAGTCCAATCGAAAAGGGCAGAAAACAATCAACTTATCAAGTAGGTTCCGCACCAGAAGGCTGGATTTCCGGCAGTGCTGGAAGTGAAGCCTCTTACGATCCATTGGGCAGAAATCCTGTTCTTGCAGGAAATTCTCCAGGCACTTGAAGCAAAATGTGTGGCCACATGGGGTGTCCAGAGGCTGCAGCAAGGGCTGGAGGCAAATGTGACAAACCAGTTCATCATCCACATCATCCTGATAATCATATAAGTGGTTCTCTAGTACCATATGAGTCTGGCCACATTCCCAACATAATTCATTTACAGCGGAACTAGTATCTTCAAGATTGGGCTCACTCATGATGTGCGTACGATACCAAGAGCTTCTCGATGCGTTGTAGATCCTTTCTGGACACTTTCAGCCAGCACTTGTCAGAGGCTATTTCTTTACTGCAGTAGAAAGGTAATTTTGAAAAAGAAAAGGTGTCAATCAAACATAAATATTTGCTATGGGACCAACCAACAGCATTAACCACTGTGTAGTTTTAACATCACAAGGTAGAGGCTCAGGTTCAGCCAAACAAGAATTACTGGTATTTTTAATACGTCTGGCAAGTTACTTGTTGATTTACATTCTCATTACAGCTTAAAATGACACCCATTAATTCCACCTTTGCTCAAGTACTATGTTCAAAATAGCAGTCACGTGATGTACAAGCTCTTCCTGCATTTGTTATTTTCATGAAATGGTCACAATGCATTGATCAGTCATTCAACTACCACCTTGAGTATTGATATTTTGGCAAGGTAGGCCTAATGGTGGCACCAAGTACAGTAGCAGAGTATTTATGTTACTGGACTAGTAATCCAGAGGCCTGGACTAATGCTCCAGAGACATGGGTTCAAATCCCATTGTGGCAGTTAATTAAATAAATCTGAAATTAAGAGCTGGTATCAATGATGGTGACCATGAAAATACCAGATTGTCATATAAACCCACCTGGTTCACTAATGCCCTTACCTGGTCTGGCATATACATGACTCCAAACCCACAGCAATGTGACTGACTTAAAACTGCTTTCACAAATGGCAAGCAAGTCACTCAGTTGTAGCAAATCACTAAGGAAACCTATAAAAATAATAAAATTGGACAAAATACCCAGCATCGATCTAGGCATTGGCTTCGGATACAGCAAAGTCGCAACCAACCCAGTTTTCCCTGCAAAGTCTTCATCATTAACATCCAGAGACTTGTGCCAAAATTGGGAGAACTGTCCCACAGACTAGTCAAGCAACAGCCTGACATAGTCATACTCACCGAATCATAACTTACAGTTAAATAGACTCTTCCATCACCATCCCTGGATATATCCTGTCCCATCAGCAGGACAGATCCACCAAAGGTAGCAACACAGTGATATCCAGCCAGGAGAGTATGGCCCTTGGAGTCTTCAACATTGACTCGAGACACGAAGCTGCCTCATGGCTTCAGGTCAAACATGGACAAGGAAACCTCCTGATTATCACCTACGCCCTCCCTCAGCTAATCAGTCAGTACTCCTCCATGTTGAACACCACTTGGAAGAAGTTCTTGAGGGTAGCAAGGGCACAGAATGTACTCTGGGGGTGGGAGGTGGGGGGCCTTCAATATCATCTAGTGGCTTGGCAGCACCACATCTGACCCAGCTGGCTGAGTCCACCTGCTAGATGGGGCCTGTAGCAGGAGCCAAGAGAACCAACTTGAGTGAGAAAGTTATGTGACCTCGTCCTCGCCAAAGATGCATCTATTCATGACTGTATTGGTAATAATGACTAAAGGTGTGCAAAGGAAACCTGACCGAGCCCGAATGCCAGACCCGGAAGCCCGACATGACCCGGCCCGAAACCGATACACGTCAGGATCGGGTCGGGTAGCAGGCCTTTACCCACGTACTGATGCAAAGGCCTGCTACCCGTCCTGACCCTGATGGGATCCAAGGACACGTGTCAGGTTCGGGCCAGGTCATGTCGGGCTTCCGGGTCCGGCATTCGTACTGGGGTCGGGTTTCCTTTGCAGACTTTTAATAATGACTGCCGCACAGTCCTTGTGTAGAGACAAACTCATGGCTTCATGCTGAGGATATCCTCCATCATGTTGTGTGGCACTACCACTGTGCCAAATGGGATAGATTCAGAACAGATCTAGCAGCTCAAGCACTGAAGTGCTGTGGCTATCAACAGAATAGTATTCTAGCATAACTGGTAACCTTGTGACCCAATACGTCCCTTAATCTACCAATACCATCAAGCCTAGGACAAACCCATGTTCAATGAAGGGTGTGGAACAGCATGCCAGGAGCAGCAGCAGGCACATCTAAAAATGAGGTGCCAACCTGGTGAAGCTACAGCAAAGGACAACATGCACACTAAACAGGGAAGCAGCATTCTATTGATAATAGGCAATTCTACAACAAATGGATCAGATCAAAACTCCGTGACCCTGCCACATCCAGTTGTGAATGGCAGTGGACTATTAGACAAATAATGGGAGGAGGTGGTTCCACAAACATGATCGGGGAGCCCAGCCTGAATGTAGAAAAGACACGATTGAAATGTTTGCAACCATTTTCAGCCAGAAGTGCTGAGTGGATGGTCCATTTCGGCCTCTTCCCAAGATCCCCATCATCACAGAAGCCAAGTTTTCATCCAATTCAATTCACTCCACGTGATATCAGGAAACAGTTGAGTGCACCAAATACAGCTAAGGCTACGGGCCCCGACAACATCCCAGCTGCAGTGCTGAAAACTTCTGCTCCAGAATTAGCTGTGCCTCTAGCCAAGCTGTTTCAGTACATCCACAACACAGGCATGTGCCTGATAAAGTGGAAAATTGCCCAGGTATATCACAGAAATCAGGACAAATCCAAAGCAGCCAATTACTGCCCCCTCAGCCTACTCCCAATCATCAGCAAAGTGATAGGGGTCAACAACAGTGATATCAGGTGGCACTTGCTCACCAATAGTCCGAATACCAATGTTCAGTTTGTGTTCCACCAGGACCACTCGGCTCCAGACCTCATTACAGCCTTGCTCCAAACGTGGACAAAAATGGTTAATTTGACACGTGAGACAGCATGACTGCCCCTGACATCACAGCAACATTTGACTAAGTGTAGCACCAAGGACCCTAGTAAAATTTGTGTTCAATGGGATTCAAGAGGAAAAGTCTCCACTGGCTAGAATCATGCCTAGCACAAAGATGGTGGTGGTTGTTGGAGGCCAATCAGTTCAGCCCAGGAATTCCTCAGAACACAGTGTCCTAGGCCCAACAATCTTTAGCTTCTTCATCAATGACCTTCTCTCCATCATGTCAGAAGTGCAGAGGTTTGCTGATGATTGCACAGCACTTGGTTCCATTCGCAACTCCTCAGTTAATGAAGCAGTCCATGCCTGCATGCAGCAAGACCTGTACAATATTCAATTTAAAGCTGATAAGTGGCAAGCAACATTCATGCCACACAAGTGCCAGGCAATGACCATCTCCAACAAGGGAGAATCTATCAACCTCCCCTTGACATTCAATGGCATTATTATCATTGTATTCCCATCCATCAATATCCTGGAGGGTGGAGTGGGGGAGTGGTCACCATTGACCAGAAACTTAACAGGCCCAGCCACATAAACACTGTGGCTGCAAGAGCAAATCAGAAGCTGCTGCCACCACCTCCAAGTTACACCTGGACTTAGAAATATAATTCGCTGTTCCTTCATTGCTGGGTAAAATCCTGGATCTCCCTCCCTAGCAGCACATTGGGAGTAGCTTCCCCACACGGACTGCAGCAGTTTAAGGCAGAGCTCACCAATGCCTTCTCGAGGGTAGGAATGGACAATAAATGTTGAACTTGTCAGTGATGCCCACATCCCACGAATGAATAAGAAATATTGTAAAAAAAAAATTGTAGAGCCCATCTACAAGTGCTGTTACTGAAGGAGCAATTGTAATTAATACTAGAACATAGGAAAAGCAATTAAGTAAAAGAGAGAAATCCAGCAACTCCAAAGACTGCTCTTCTAATTTTACTTTCCTAAAGTGTTGCCAGTTCTGTTCAACTTGAAGCAGGTTTTTTTTCAAGCCTCCTCTGGTTTAGCACACTATCAGAAGTTGCTCGATGGACACGCAGACTTCAGTGTGAGAAGAAGTTTTAGCAGGGTATTCGCTAATAGAATATAGAATCATAGAATCTTACATAACAGCCTCTCCAATTAGCCCACTTCCTTGCTCTTTCCCCCATACCCCTACAAATTTTTTCTTTTTCATGAATATATCTAATGCCATATTGAATCTGCTTCCACCACCCTTTCAGACAATGCACTCCAGATCATAACAACTCTGCTTTTTTAAAAAGGCTCCATCTCCACGTTGGTTATTTTGCTAATTACCTTAAATCTGTACCCTCTGGTACTTACCCTCTTGTCAATGTAAACAGTTTCTCCTATTTACTCTATCTAAATCCATCATAATTTTAAATACCTATTAAATCTCCCCTTAATTTTCTCTTCCATAAGGAGAACAGTCACAGCATTTCCAGGCTCTCTATATAACTGAAGTCCCTCATCCCTGTGATGTAAGGGTTTAAAAGCCAACTTCATTCGAAGAAAACATGCTCCAGTTTATTTCTGATACAACGGTTGCAACAATTAGTTGTTTGCCTTAATTAGGGTTTTTAAAGGAAGGGGGAAACGAGCCTTTCAATTCAAATACAAACATCCTGCAGTATTGGCTTGAATTATATCTTGACAACATCTTTTGAGATTTTGACAAGTTATTTGACAGACAGGCAAGTAATAAAATCATTAACTAACCCAAAATAAAAAGGGTCCTCTCTTCAATCCTTAGGCACACTGCAAAGATATGTAGATATCTGAGCAAAGGAAAGCACTAGGACATCCGGAATACTGGCTCACCTGTAGCTAAGTTTGACAATGGTAAAACTTCCACAAAAAACTATTGTTTTCGGATTTGTTTTTACTCCAGAAATTCACCTGCTCTATACTATAGTGTACGGCAGAAACATGTGTTTTCAGCGGTAGGCACATCAACAATCTTCAAATACTTTTTGAGGGTTTTTGGATAATGAGAATAAAAATCCTGTAAGGGATTCACTAGAACATTTAGTTACATCCTGTTTGTAGTTCAGGATAATCTTTTAAACAGATACCATATGTGCTAAGGCAAATGTAAATACATTAGTCAAAAATAAACAAAAATTTCAGACATAACTGCACACAAGCCAGAATCTTGGGCAGTAATCTGACAGTTGACATGTTAAAGGTGCATCACATTCATGTCCACAACCTGATATAGGAGCACTTGATGGATACCATGCGTGGGAGAGTGGGATAGTGTTCCCAGCAGCAAAAGCCATCACCTTAAGGAGTATATAATTCACCAACAAATATAATAAAAGGCCACAAGAAGCAAAGGTTTCAACAAATATAGAAAATCGTCTATCTCCTGGAAAAGATATTATTGCCTAATTGTCCCATTTCAAGCATTTTCTTCAGAGCTGGAACATGCAGAACATGAAGCTACCTTTTAAAAAAATGTCATCTTTAGCTGAATGATCTATTTGACAACATTCACCGAAAAGATGAAGCCCATTTTGGTTCAGTCTGATCACTGCTCAGATTCTTTCATTAAACAGGATTTCTGATTTTTTTTTTAAACCAGAGATTGGATTGCACAACTCCACCTATTTCCCCATGAAGACTCTAAATTACCGGCCTTGTTCATTAAGTAGTGGGTTAAGGTTAACTTATTGCATCAGTAACTCATTCTTTTGCATGACCTCAAAGCTATGAAACTGCTTACCTTCCTTAGTGTACCCATCCTGTACAACCTACAGGCTTTTAAACCTGGCACCACCTAACCAATATTTCCTGATTCACCTCAACTTGTATCTGACTTTTTTGAACTTTGATGGGGTCCTGTACTGCAGACCTTGGCCCTTCACTTGTGTTTCTCAATTTGTCACCTCTGACAAATGCATCGCTCACCTTTACGTTACATTTAAGTTCAACCATCTTAAAAGCCTTTGATCTGGCCTGCCCACCCACGAGCCAATCTGAGGCAGTAACATCAGCTATATTTGGTGGAGGCCAGTACTCTTCTAGCTGCTTTCATTCCTATGCCAATGATTGGTGAACCTCATTAAATTAAATTATCTGTTGACACCATCACTAACTAGGAAAGGAAATAAAAAGCAAGGTACGTTGCTTTCAAGCTGCTAAGTAGCTGTTAGTAATACACATCTTGACAGTAATGGTCTTTAGCTGTGTTGTACCTCTAATAAAATTCCATTCTGTGTATACTGCTGGTTATAACAATAGCTTGGTTACACAATGTAAAACAATCCAAAAGTCCAAATCACAAGTGAGGTAAACTTTGCCATTGTTTGTCTCAAACTTCCTCAATTATGTTGCTCTGTAGTAGCGCATTCTGTGCCAGACACTAAGATACATCCAAACTTACCAGAAGAAAGCAAGCTGTTAGAAATTATGGAATAAAAACAGAAAGTGCTGGAAATACTCAGCAGGTCTCGTAGCATCTGTAGAGAGAGAAGCAGAGTTAACGTTTCAGGTCAGTGATCTTTCATCAGAAATTATAGAATGCTGGCTATATATGGAACGCAATCAAAAAGAATCCTGTTGTCTTGGCATGGAATCACCCAATGGCTGATTTGGTAAAAGATACTCCCAGTGGGGATCTGCTCCATCAGCGCAGGGAGTCCCAAGTTTGATCCCTGGTGTCTGCTCAGTGATCAGCCAGGACAATCAGGTTTGTGAGAAAACCGCCAACAATTCTACTCCTGATAATTATCCAGTGATCCTTCTGGAAAGCACATGTTTGAATGTGATGCAAAGACCGGGTCGAGCTCAGCTGTGATGATCCCCATAATCAAACAATTTGTCAGCAAACCAGTGTCCAGGTTCAGTTCTGACAACTAAGCGCTCAGAGTAACAGTACCTTCAGAAGAAGAGAAAATCGTAGGTGAGAAAATAGATTACACAACACTATCAAATGGGACAGCATCAAGTCAATTATAAAGCACTGAACTGAACATAAGGAGACCACAGAACTGAAGTCAGCTCTGAGCTAAATCCAGCCAACACAAAGTAGTAACATTGGTAAAGTGGCATTTTGTTTCATTAGCATTAAATTCTACAGATAAACTGCTTTTGAAATCCCTTCTCACATTAGGCTGAATGGTAGTTGCACTGAAAGCCTATTGTTGTTTCAATATTTATTGAGCCCTTTGCACCTCATCACAGGCAGTCTGCAGATGATTTTGGTGTTTTTACCTTGTGATGCCAATTCAGTTAAAAAAAATGCATTTCTACAAGTGGACCTCAATGACCATTATATGTAATTGGCTGCACAATCAGACCTTGGAAGTACGTTGAAAGGGAAACAACTGCTCTAAAATGAGAAAGAGTCTTCATCGAATCATAGGATGGTTACAGCACAGAAGGCGGCCATTCTGCCCACCATATCTGTGTCAACTCTCTGCAAGAGCAACTCAGTTAGTCCCGCTCCCCCCTGCCTTTTCCCCATAGCCCTGATTATCTCCAGATAATTATCCAATTCCCCTTTGAAAGCCACAGTTGAATCAGCCTCCACCACAACTCAGGCAGTGCATTTCAGATCCTAAACAGTCGCTGCATAAAAAAAATTCCTGTTACCTCTGGTCATTTTGCCATTCATCTTAAAATCGGTGTCCTCTGGTACGCAACCCTTCCACCAATGGGAAAGTTTTTCTTTTATCTACTCTGTCCAGACCCATCATGATTTTGAGCACCTCTATCAAATCTCCTCAACTTTCTCGAAGGAGAACAGCCCCAGTTTTGCCTAGCTATCCATGTAACCCAAGTCGCTCACCCCTGGAACCATTTTTAATGCTTTTCTGCACCCTCTCCAAGGCCTTCACATCCTTCTTAACGTGGTGCCAGAATTAGGCACAATATTTTGGTTGAGGCTGAACCAGAGCTTTATAAAAGGTTCATCATAACTTCTTTGCTTTTGTACTTTATGCTTCTATTTATAAAGCCCAGGATCCCATCTGCCTTTTTAACCACCTTCTCAACCTGCGCTGCCACGGTCAATGATTTGTGCACATATACCCCCAGATCCCTCTGCTCTGCATCCCTTTTAGAATTGTATCCTTTATTTTATATTGCCTCTCCTCATTTTTCCTACCAAAATATATCATTTCACACTTTTCTGCATTAAATTTCGCCTGCCACGTGTCTGCCTGTACCACCAGCCTGTCTATGTCCTCTCACTTATCCTCCTTACAGTTCACTATACTTTCAAGTTTGGTGTCAACAGCAAATTTTGAAATTGTGACCTAAATGTCAACTGACCACCGGTTCCCAACAGATGTTGCTTGACTTGCTAAGTATTTCCAGCTGTTCTTTTTTTTGTCCTATGGTGAGTTTTCTTTATTTATCTCATTGCATTTGTTTAGAAACTACTTTGGTTGTTAGAAGAGCATATTTCATATTGTAGTTTATAGAGTCTGCTGTGTCGTGCCAGAGTCAGAAGATTGTCCTACTCCAAAGTCTTGAGCACATAATGCTAGACAAACATTTCAGTGCACTACTGAGGAAATGCTGCACGGAATGGAGGTGCCATCTTTTTGATGAGACTTTAAACCTACCCTCTCAGGTCAATGTAAAAGATCCCATTACACAATTCAAAGAAGAGCAGGAGAGTTCTCTCCAGTGTCCTAGGCAACATTTACCCCTCAACCAACATCACTGAAACAGATTATCTGGTCATTTATTTAATTGCTATTTGTGGGAACATGCTACGTGCAAATTGGCTACTGTGCTTTCTACATTGCACAGTAACTACACTTCAAACGTACTTAATTGGTTTTGGGATAGCCTGAGGTTGTGAAAGGCACTATATAAATGCAACCCTTTTCATTTTAGTTTATGTGGGTTAAAAGACAGTGTAATAGACTATTGTAATATTTCTTATTGCTGATCCATAATGGGAAACGGAAACCAGAAACAGTGAGCATTCTGACATTAACACCTTACATAATGGAGGTGTGAAAGCTGGTGAACTTTGTCTATCTGTTTACATCAAGCAAAGCAATGTAAACAAAATCCCATGACACAAAGCTGGTTTGCTCAGTTTTAGCCCTGTCAAGATATCAAAGGCTAATATACTTAGAGTACTTTGTATCAGTGTTCATTAAGGAAATGGAGGCCAAGAAAATATCAGTAGAAGCAGAGAGAGAGTAGAGGCGATAGGGCAAAAATTGAGAACAGGGTGGTACTAAAAAGGCTGGCTATGCTTAGGGTAGATATGTCACCTGGTCTGGATGGCTTGCATCCCAGATTGATAAAGAAAGTGGGGATGGAGATAGCAATAGGGCTTGCTATAATCTTGCAGATGCTGGAAATCTGAAATAAAAACAAGAAATGCTGGAAATATTCAGCAGGTCTGGCAGCATCTGTGGAGAGAAGCAGAGTTAACGCTTCAATTCAGTGACCCTTCTTCAGAACTGACAAATATTAGAAATGTAAATGATTTTAAGCAAGGAAAGCAGGGGGTGGGGCAAGAGATAACAAAAGAGAGGGTGTTGACAGGAGATCTTCCTTGGATATGGGGGAGGTGCCAAAGGATTGGAGAGTGGCAGATGTGAGACCCTTATTCAAGAAAGGGTGTAAGGACAGTCCTAGCAACTACAGGCCAGTTAGTTTATCAGAGGTGGGCGGCACAATGGCACAGTGGTTAGCACCGCAGCCTCACAGCTCCAGCGACCCAAGTTCGATTCTGGGTACTGCCTGTGTGGAGTTTGCAAGTTCTCCCTGTGACCGCGTGGGTTTTCGCCGGGTGCTCCGGTTTCCTCCCACAGCCAAAGACCTGCAGGTTGATAGGTAAATTGGCCATTATAAATTGCCCCCAGTATAGGTAGGTGGTAGGGGAATATAGGATTGGTGTAGGATTAGTATAAATGGGTGGTTGATGGTCGGCACAGCCTGGGTGGGCCGAACGGCCTGTTTCAGTGCTGTATCTCTAAATAAATAAAAAAAAATTAAAAAAAGTTTTAGAAACAATAATCAGGGAAAATATCAGAGACTTAGAGAAGTTTGAATTAAGGACAGCCAGCACAAATTTGTAAAGGGCAGATCATGCTTGACTAATCTAATTGAATTTTTTGATGAAGTAACAGAGAAGGTTGATAAAAGGAGTGTGATGGATGTTGTTTATATGGATTTTTAAGAAAGCATTTGATAAAAGGTACCATACAAGGTAAAAGGCTGGTTAAGAAAATTGAGACTCATAGAATAGAAGGGTCAATGTTCAATTGGGTAAAAAAATTTGGCTTAAGGATAGAAAAAAGTGAATTGTAGTAAATGGTTGCTTTTCAGACTGGAGGATGGTAGACAGTGGTGTTCCCCAAGGGTCAGTGCTGGGATCACTGCTTTCTTTTCTATATATAAGAGACTTGGATCTTGGAATACAGAGTAGGATCTCAAAATTTGCTGATAACACCAAACTTGGAGGTGTGGCAAACACTGACGATGATATTAACTGTCTGCAGCAGGACTTAGATAGGCTAGTAGAATGGGCTGAGAGGTGGCAGATGGAGTTTAATACTGACAAGTGTAAGGTGATGCATTTTGGCAGAAGGGATAAGGAGGTAATATATAGTTAATGGCCCAGTTCTAAAGAGCGTGCAGGAACAGAGGGACCTGGGGATTCATGTGAATAGATCTCTGAAGGTGGGAGGAAATATAGAGAGAATGGTTAGTAAAGCATAAGGGATCTTGGGCTTCATATTTAGAGGCATTGTGTACAAAAGCAGGGAGGTTATGCTGAACCTTTATAAAGCTCTGGTTAGGTCCCAACTGGAGTATTGTATCCAATTCTGGTCAACACACTTCAGGAAGGATGCGCGAGTCCTTGCAAGGGTGCAAATGAGATTTACCAGAATAGTTCCAGGGACGGAGTATTTTAGTTACAAGGTTAAGTTGGAAAAGCTGGGTTTGTTCTCCTTAGAACAAAGGAGATTGAGCAGAGATTTAATAGCAGCGTACAAGATTACGACAGGCCTAGATAAGTTAGACAAGGAAAAACTGTTCCCATTAACTAATGGTACTCGGACTAGGGGACACAGATTGAAAGTTTTGGGCAAAAGATGCAGGGGGAATGTGAGAAAAAACATTTTTTATGGAGCAGGTGGAAATGACCTGGAACTCGCTGCCCACAAGGGTGGTGGAAGCAGAGACGATCAATGTCTTCAACGGGTAGTTGGATGGCTACCTGAGAGAAATAGACTTGCAGGCTTGCAATTGACAGCCACAACAGCAAAGAGCAATGCCAATCACCAAAACCAGTCCCTTTGGTCAGCAGATTTGCATTTTATTTTGTCTTCATAGACATCTTGGATACATACCATAGAGCCTCACATTCCACCTAAAATGTTTTCCCATTAATATGAGCAGATAACAAGTACCTTATATCAACAGTTCTTGGTGTTCCGATTTAGGATTTATTGCTCAATGAAGCAAAAAATGCTAAAATCAGCCCTATCCAAAGCTTCTGGCCCACAATATTCAAACAGGACTAAACAGAGGGAAAGAAACATAAATGCAGAAGTCATGGAAGTCGTTTTTTTTCCCTCTGTTTAAAACAGCGTGCCTTTAAGACTCTGTTTAAAAATAGTGTACCTTTAGGCCAGATAGTTGTTCTTTCTGGGGAACAGTATGTGTGCAAGCTGCACCTGTTTCCTAGGCAACAGTAGCAGAGAGGAGGTCACATGATGTATTGTAACTTTTGACTGTGTGTAAAGACTGGCTATAACCAGTTTGATCTGGAGACCAGTGAAGCATGCTCACTGAAGGGAGTTGTCTTTCTCTCTCAACAGAAAAGTCTACATTGAGTTACAGGCTGTATTAATTACCCAAGGAGGAAAAAAACCTGGAAAAGAACATTTGAATTGTTGGAGGTAGCAAATTCCTTTTTTACTTCCAATCTAAGAAGCTTTTGCTTCAGGATTGACTCTCTGTTGCCTGTTTGCATTTTCTGGAATTCTCAGCAAAGTTTCTACTGACAGACTGCCAATTTTAAAATTCAAATAGACCTGTTGCTATAGTCCTTGTTGAAAGAACTGTGAGATACCTACTGCAGCTGCTGTACTTTGAATGCCTATCTATTAAAGATTGTTCATCAAATTTGCCTGGAGACTTCGAGTCACATCTGACGATTCAACTCTGGGGCACCACACCGCTCCGGGAACGTAACCCACAAGGGCTTACAACCCAGCTATTTATTTATTCCCAAGAAACAGCTCTTTTATTAAAAACACCATTTTAAAACTGGTTAACTGTTGGTTTTTTGAATGTGTGTGTACATTAAGGTTAGGAGGAATAAGAAGTCTTTCAGACATAAATTTATCTCAATAGTGTTTAAGATTTAGTTTATTAATAAATAGTTAATTTGTTGTTGTTTAAAGGCATCTGGTTTGGTCTGTTTTATTCTGCAGGGCTAATAAAGTGTTTAACTAATTTCTGGTAGGTGGGAAAACTTTAATAATACATTGCGACCTGTGGAGTAATGGGACTGAATTGACAGTGCATTGCTCCCACCTCGGTCATAACACATATCAATCTAAGTTGCCTGGCAATCCTGGGCTGATGGCAGCAAATGCCTCAGAATCCACAATTTGAATGTCCCAACACAAATTATCTTTCAGTTTTATAAAAGGCTCATTTCCCATTGGGGCATTCCAGAGTCAGAATGACTTTCGGATGAGACTTTAAACCAAGATCCAAAGATCCCATGGCACTATTCAATAGTAATTCACTGGCTGTTACATTATCCAGGATGACCTGAGAATGTCAGACACCGGCAGCATTAGATATTTCTTTCCATCTACACTAGACTGAGAATGTAGTGAACTATCCCAATAATGTGTGAATGCATGTTGGAAACGACAATAGTTCCAATTAAAACAAAATGGAAATCAGAATTGTACAAGTATATTTGTTTTATAGTGGAATGGGTGGTGTGGTGGATCAGTTTTTTCACCTTTGGGATCCTGGTTTGACTCTATCTTGGAGGAAATAAAGGTTGGCTTCCTCTGCTAGCCAGAACAGTATTGTATTAATCAGCCCAAAACGTGGCACAAGTTGTCAACTTCAGGACAGGCCACAGGATAGCTGAAGTTGGGAAATAAAAGTAGAAACTGTAGGTCGTTGGGGATGGCTTCTTGTCAGAGGGAAGGCTGAGGAATGTTGTTGAGGGGACCGTACAGGGTATTTTGTATCTGGCTGTATTATATCTGACCAAGGAACACTTGATGCTAAATCTGGTTGCCAAAAATAGAGGTGTTCCACAATCCAGTATATAAACCCTTCACATTGAAGAGCACAAACTTTTGCCTCACCATACAAAGGGGAATATTACAAGTGTGGTAGACAAACATGCTACTTAGGTGAGACATTTCCATCACTGGCCAACCTTATGCCCCTCTGCATGAGACTATCGCATTTGAGCTGTATCCTACACCGTCCCAAAAGAATTAATTAATATTGGCAGTATAACTATTTAACTTGCCCCCCAACCCCCCCACCACATGATGTTCCAGACTGTGACACTGGCCAAACAATAAGTCTTGGAACATCAGCGTCATAAAGTTTAGACAGTTACAATACCCAGCATTGTATGTCATCATTACTGTAACTTAATTCACTATTCAGTTCTCTGTTCTTTGACACTTTATGCTATGGAAACAAGAAAGCAAAAGAAAATCCGTAGCTATATTTAGATCAGATTTCTCTAAGTTAACTAAACCTTGTCTAATCAGAGCTATTGTGTCAGGAATCCTTGAGGGCAAAATATCCAACAATAGCACAGAACCTTTTCATAACACAAAACATGGGGAAATGTTGATGAGCAGAAAAGTAGGATCAGTACTAGAATGAGCATTTGAATCATTTAAGACTTTAGAGTGGTCTTCCAACAGTCCAAATTTGGTTTGCCAAATCCAAAATCTCAGTTTTAGGATCTACATGTCAAGGTAGCAGTAGTTTCTACCCAAAGTCCAAGTTAGCGAAGGGTAAAAGTAAAGGGTGCGAGGGAGAGACTGACTTGCATTTGTATAGCAGCTTATATTTCTCAAACATCTCAGAATGCTTCATACAATGGATTTACTTTTGGAGCTCAGTGATTGTTATGTAGACGTGAAGGAAAGGAAGAAAATTGGCAAGAGGAAGAAAGAAAAGTCTATAACTAGAGACCACCAGGGACCCAAAGACTGGACAGCCACCATTAGACTCTTGGGGAAACTGACAAAGCAGTGAAACACAAGCTGTGGTAGCAATCTGACAATCCCCTCTCATGGGACTGTAGGAAACTGGATATATAGTTGTCAGGTTAAAGGGAGTTGGTAGTTTTACAAGTATCTGCCACCGTCATTTAATTTCTATCAGAAGTACCTCTGGACTAGGATAAGGAAATTCAGCTGGTATCTGTACTCTAGTTCATTATCAAATCACTCTCCGTGAAGGGTAAGTCGGGTTGGAGCAGAATTTAGCTCGGCCCTTACATTCTCTTTAGTTATAAAGCTGACGGACACACACTGTCTGAATTTATCTAAAGAATGACCACCTGGGTTTGGGTGTCTAGAACCTGTGAAACCTTACCCTAAAGTGACATTCAGGACTTCTAAAGGGGCCGGCATGAGCAAAGTAAGATTCTTAATTTTTGTTTGAAAGAGTTCAATATAAATCAACATGACAGTTTGTTAATTTCGAATTTACTTCTAGGCAATTCTTTTTTTAAATTATTCTTTCATTGAAAGTGAGAGTAATGGCCCTTGAGAAGGTGGTGAGCCACCCTCTTGAACCCCTGCAGTCCACGTGCTGTAGGTACACCCACAGTGCTATTAGGAAGGGGGTTCCAGTCTTTGACCGAGCGACAGTGAAGGAACAGCGATACAGGTCCAAGTCAGGATGGCGTGTGACTTGGTGGGGAACTTGCAGATAGTAGTATTCCCATGCGTCGGCTGCCCTTGTCCTTCTCGGTGGTAGAGATCCTGTGCTTGGAAGTTGCTGTCGAAGGAGCTTTGACAAGTTGCTGGAGTGCATCTTGTATATGGTATATGTTGCATATACTATGGGCCAGTGGTGTAGAGAATGAATATTTAGTGTAATGGATGGAGTGCTGATCAAGCAGGCTGTTTTGTCATGGATGGGTGGGCAAACATTTTGAGCATTTTTGGAGCTGCACCCATCCAGGCAAGTGGAGAGTATTCCATCACACTCCTGACTTGTGCCTTCTAGATGGTGGATAGGCTTTGGGGAGACAGGAGGCCAGTTACTCACTGCAGAATTCCCAGCCTCTGGCCTGCTCTTGCAACCAGAGTATTTATATGGCTGGTCCAGTTAAGTTTCTGGTCAGTGGTAACCCCCAGGATGTTGATGGTGGGGGATTCAGCGACAGTAATGCCAATGAACGTCAAGGGGAGATGGTTAGATTCTCTCTGGTCATTGCCTGGCACTTAAGTGGCAAGTAACATTCGTGCCACACATCAGTCCAAACTTGAATATTGTCCAGATTTTACTGCATCTGGGTGCAGACTGCTTCAATATCTGAGGAGTCATGAATGGTACTGCACACTATGTAATCATCAGCGAACATCCCCAATTCTGACCTTATAACGGAGTGGAGGTCATTGATGAAGCAGCTGAAGATGATTGAGCATAGGACACTATCCTGAGGAACTCCAGCAATGATGTCTTGGGGCTGAGATGATTGGCCTCCAACAACCACAACCATCTTCCTTTGTGAGAGTATGACTCCAACCAAAAGGAGAGACCCCCCCCCCCCCCCACCGAATGCCCCCCTAACCACACACACTCCAATTCTCATTGATCTCAATTCTGATAGGGCTCCTTGATGCCACACTTGGTCAAATGTTGCCTTGATGTCAAGGGCAGTCCACTCTCCTCACCTGTGGAATTCATCTCTTTAGTCCATGTTTAGACCAAGGCTGTAATGAGGTCTGGAGTCATTTAAGTTATTGATATGTGCATTTCATACGCTGCATATTGGGGCTTAAAAGGAGCTTATAAAATGTATGCAAAGAATCTTTGTAAATTGATCTCAAGTCTAACTAAAAGGTGATGCTTTTAAAGGGATGTTTTTGATTTCAATCTGAAAACAATCCAGCAACAAATGTCACAACAGGCCCACTGTTCCAGCCATCAGCTCCTGAGAATAACTTCTAAGGGACCTATGCAACTTCTGTGCACAGCTCGAGTAAGAATACCTTTTGCCAGAAAGAACACACCTGTCACCTGTACAAAGTCATCAAACAACTACACCCTTTCTTAATAGTAACAGCCTTTACCAGGACCTGTATTTGCAAGTAGCTGTGAGCCAGCTCTGCTATAGGCTCCTATTCAAAGATAGAAGCTTGGCAACAGGTCAACTTGTTTTCCATTTCATCATCTGGCTTCTAGTTGCTGTTGCTGTATGCTAATCAGCATGAACCATCTGAGAAAATGGAAAGAGATCTGCCCACAACTTGCTGCTTTATATTACCATGTCTCACTCCTTTATTTACTAATGAATAGAATCACCAAACGTTTGAAAGTTTACCTCCAAGGAAGACAGAGAAAGGGCAGTGCAGCAGTTATTAGAGGATATAATTAATAATTTAACAGATTGTGCTGTGATTTGCCTACTGAATCATGGCTAAGAGAACACCATGTGATAACAGACATGCATAGTTCATATTTCAGTTACAACCTTCTGAAAGTTAATCTGAAACACATCTTTGCATACTGATGGCAAACAAGCAAACTGTCACCGGTGTTAACGGAGCCTTGTGTTGTGTTTAGGTTGTCTCTTTCTTCTATTTGGCACGGAAGTAAAATAAGTTCAACGCTCCACAACATCGGAGTTATTTAACCCATCAGAGATCAGCTAACTCACCAGACCAGGAAGTGGCATTACATACGAACATACAAATTAGGAGCAGGAGTAGGCCACTCGGCCACTCCAGCTTGCTCCACCATTCAATAAGTTCATGGCTGATCTGATTGTAACCTCAACTTCACATTCCCACCTACCCCAATAACCTTTCACCCCCTTGCTTATTAAGAATCTATCTACCTCTGCCTTAAAAGTAAAGTATTCAAAGACTCTGCTTCCATCGCCTTTTGAGGAAAAGAGTTCCAAAGACTCACGACCCTCAGAGAAAAACATTTCTCCTCATCTCTGTCTTAAATAGGCAACCTCTTATTTTTAAACAGTGACCCCTAGTTCTAGATACTCCCACAAGGGGAAACATCCACCCTGGCAAGACCCCTCAGAATCTTACATGCTTCAATCCTACTCTTCTAAACTCCAGCGGATACAAGCTTAGCCTGTCCAGCCTTTCCTCAGAAGACAACCCACCCATTCCAGGTATTAGTCTAGTAAACCTTCTCTGAACTGGGATTGTAATTGGGATTCTCTTGGTCTGTGTGGCTCAGTAATGCACTGGGCTGTGCCTTTACTAACCCAATAATCAGGAAAGCCCATGGTCATTACTTTTACAAGATTGTAATCTCCAGTACAGCATGGCAACACCAATTGGTCAGTATTTTATCCACAGAATCACAGGTTCAGCACAAGACCATCAACTAAATCATGCGTTCTGCGAAAATAAACTAAGGACACTAAACTCTATCGACAAATGAACCCCTCCAAAACTATGTTCAAAATAATTACAGGCTTATAAAAAAGCTTCAGAATTCTGTCCGTTCAGTCCTTTGTCATTTATTCTCTCTGCTTCCAACATTACTGCTCTCCCTCTCCCATATTTTCTTTCTTTTCCTCTCCTACAACATATCATTTATCTTTGGACATTTCTTCATCCCTGTTCCACAACTGCTTCATTCTTGAATTGACTCTTCATCCAGGTTTCTTCACGGCCTTGCTGCGATCCTATTCTACGGTTCGTTTTCTTTTCTTCATCACCATTGACATCGCAGAAGCCACAAAAACAACAACACATGATCAACGTGGCTTTTTCTTTGAAAAAAAAGTGTTTAAAACTCAATTTCTATAAACAAGGTACACATTGATCCCAGTATGATGCTAGTTTAATTAATTCATAGTATAAAAACACTTTGGTGAAGAGCAGGAATGTACCCCTGATGGTGAAACAATTGCCTTTACCAGAAACCAGGAAGGGGCAGCAAAAATAATAATAAAATAGACATCACCAGGCCAAGTGTCTGCAGCCTATTTCTCCAATGCATGCAAATGAAGTAGTTTTAGTACATCTTATCTGTATGGAGTTTCCTCAGGCATTGGGAAGTAAACACAAAAAAAAAAGTTTAAAACTTTATAATAAGCACACATGTGTAAGGAACAGATTGTTCTCATTCAACAACTTTGGAAAAAAGACTGAATTTTATTTTCTCTGATAATGTCAACAATGGAAAGGCTCTCTACAAAACAAAGTGAAACTTCATTGCATGCACAGGGGATGAGAACAGGGCTTCAGCTACAAGGCTCTATTGAGATGGCTGATCTCAGCTATAGTATTAGAACTGACTTGAGTTGCCCTAGAAGGGGGTTAAAATTAATAACCTGCAGTCCCCACTCTTGACTGCTAAGCAGTGAGCCCTGCTGGAAAGGGCACGTGAATGTCAAATGAAGGCACAGTTAGGATTATCTGTGATGTATCTCCATGATCTATTAGCGTGTTGACCACATTCACTCCCAGGTTCTCATGTGAAAAATATCCACTTAGATGAACGAAAGATTTGCATAGCATCTTTCCTGACCTCAGGATATCTCCAATCACTGTTGTAATGTGGGAAAAGCAGCAGCCAATTTGTACACAGCAAGATCCCACACAACAGTGTCATTATCACCAGATAATCTGTTTTAGTAATATTGATTTACAGATAAATATTGTCCAGAAAACTGGGGAAACCTTCTCTGCTTTTCTTCAAAAGAATGCCACAGTATCATTTACATCCAAGTGAGCAGTCAGAGTGTTGTTCGTGCCCATGGAGTCACAGTCTAAGAGAAGTTTTGGGGAGGCAGAGGAAACATTTCTAAAATATAAACAAGTGTACCTCCTGAGTTTCTCTCAACACCATCCCTCCCCCCCACCAAGCACCCCATCCCACAGAAGGAACCAACAAATTATCCTCAACAATGCGTTAGTGATGCTTTACAAAAAGGTATGGGATTTGTAGTTTTTGGAGCTTACTATGTATCATCTACTGCCGCTGCAAGTGTGACAAGAGTATCACAGAATGGTGGTGCCCAAATGAAGACTGCATGATACCTGCGGCAAATTTAATATATTAAAAGACAGAAGGAACACTTTCCCCAAATTCAATGCAATTGATATAAAATGCATACCGTGCTGGATTTTGCACCATATTAAATGTGCCCATCACTATGATAGTAAATCTAGTTTGAAGAATTTCAACTGATACTATTTCCAGGGCCACTGAGAGGAATTTGGGGGCTCAGTATATCTTCATTGCGACCCACCACCATATGCCAATCTTTGCTGTCAATGAGTTCAATTTCAAGATCTGTTACAGATTATAAATCGAATGGAAATTAGGAAATGCATATTTGTAATTTATCATTTAACAAATGAATAAGATTTTAAGTTCATTTAGCAAAAAGTAAATAATTTTCCCCACTCCCTGAGCCTGGGGCCCTGACAAACATAAATGTTACACCACTGCAAATTTGGGGCCCTGGTAGAGTTGCACCCACTTCTCCCAACTCCTTGTCAGTGCTAACTATTCCACACAAAAACTATAAATCAAAGTATCGGAGCAGCACACTTTCAGGAAAACACAATCCAAAATAGAATTCCTAATTGTCAGCTGACTATTAAAAATTCACTGAACAGAAAGTATTCATCGAACTGGAACAGAGTGTTACCATAGTCCATATTTACCGGGTCAGTCAGGGTTCGGCTATTCCAGTGACTAATTCACAGTTTATTTCTTCATTCACCATACTACACCATGTATAAAGTTACCTTCCTTCAACCAGAAGGATTAATGTCATCTTAATCTTGTTTCTTTTCTATGCTAAACCACCTATGCAGGTTCCAAAAATAATAGAAAAATAGAAAGCTCAAAAACCTTTTTCAACATGCTCAAGCTTTAGAAAACCCATCCCAGCTGCCATGGTATTCAATGCATCCCAGTAAAAGTTCTGCAATCGATCTGACTTAAGCAGAATGTAGCCATTTGCAACCTTAATATACAACAGGCCTAAAAAGGTCAACTGTGCTCTGAGATGTACATCTTAAGGTCAGCTTCTGTTTCCTTTCTCAATCTGGTGCTGTTTATTCATGAAGATCATTAACAGTGTGATTGTACAACTGTGTTGTCACCAAGCTTGCTTAGCATACTGGCATCAATGTGCTGTAGGGAAAAAAGTCACACATATACTTACAATTTATTATATGCAGCAAAATGTAAGCTTTTTAACATTACTTAATGCTGCTGACTCCCAGCACAGTCTTGTGCAGTCAGACCCAGCAATTACAAACGTACTGGTCTGCACAATGGCACTGGAGACCCACCTTTTTCTGGGTCTCATTCAATATCCTGAGCAGATTCAGTGCTGCAGAATGCCTTGTGTCATAAAACTGCTTCATTACACAGCATGCATGGCACAGTGGGCTGACAACAATTTTATCCAGGTTTCTTTTTAAGTGTTTCGTTGCCTCATTGGAGACCAATTGAGATAAGAGAGAGCTGATCACAAGCCCAGAATACTGAGTCTCCATTTTCTGAACGAGCCTTTAATAACTCTTGGGGGGATACAAACAAAGTGGAATTAAAACCACACGGAGGAATGGAGATTGGTTTTGTGTCACACGCCTGCAACCAGAAAGAGCCTTTGTTCACTCATCTGGGTCATTTTCTCGAGAGTTTTCTCCCAATTTTCTCCCCCCATCCCCATATTGAAGACACAAATCTTGCTGATGTGCAGTTCTGCGATGCCTGGTCATTCTCCACACTTAGCTATTCAACTGCAGAGGGCATCATAGGCAAGACTGTGCTTACACAAAGCTAGAAGTTGCTTTGCGATTTTTAATACATGTTCTTAACTATGTGCAGCCATTAGTAATTAAGGACTGAGGTTCTCACTGGACGTGTGACAATATTAATATCACCTCAGATGGGGCTGAAAGGGCAACTTGTGAGTAAAGTAGCAGTCATTATGACTCAAAGGTGAAGTACCATCTCTGACCAAGAAGGTCCCAGACTTAATCTGTGCTGAGTTAGCTCATCTGAGCCAAGGCTGGGGTGGAGGTACTACAACTAATCTCAGTACCAATGGGTTAGCAATCCTGACCACAATCCAGTGACACATACTGAAAGTGGGAATATGCGGATGACAAAGACACACCCAGCTATGATATCTCCATACATATTCATAGTTTACACATGAACAATAGTCACTTGGGTGGTACCAGCGAATGACTGCTGTCCTTAGAAGCACCCAAGTAAAAGTGTCAACTCATTCAGCAGAGCTGCAAAATTTGGAGGGAACAAAAAAAATGCAATTGTTTTGTTTGATTTTGGGGACCATCCTCCCCCCACTCCCTTAATTTTCTCTCTGTAAGGCAGTGGCCCATAATTGGATATGGTTCCACAAGTACTGGCATGGAGCCTTTCAGTATATTGCCAAAGGGCCAGTTCCCACCTGTGAGACAGTGATTACCAGCAAATTGCGTGACTGCTAGAGGAATCATAGCCAAGCCAAATATCGTCCCCACAAGATGTAAAAACACCACTTTACATTAGGAGGCAAGAAACAATAATCAGAAGTTGGAACACTGACTAATTTTTCTCATTACCAGTCCAACCACTGATCAGGAATCGAACAAATCTGGGATCATCCTTATTTGGCTTCCAAATTGTACAGCGCATTTAGCCATGCATCAGGTACACCTTGTTCATACTGGGTTTAACTCAGTTGTGATGGCAACAACACAGTCAAAACACAATACAAAGTGGAGCTACAATAACTATATGCTTATCAACACAGAAGGACCTAATTGGAGATCAAATAGCAATAACAAAATATACTGGACACATGAACATTGTATTAGGCCTCATGATAAATGGACACTAAACTCAATTGTTTTACAGTCCCGGAAAACTGATTAATTCCACTCCTTGAGGTGAGCTCATGCATCAGTGAAACTTGCAGTAGAATTTTTGCATTCCTGAGCCCCACCTGACAACGTACTAACAAGTCTTTCATGATGTCATTACACAAAAGAATAATTTGCCACGTGCATTGTCGTGATAAAATACTGTTGTAACATCTTTACATTTTACTACAAACAAACACAAGGAAGCAAGACTTTGGGAATAATTTGGACTATCTGTTTTTCTCCCCTAGTTTCCCTCTCCCAACTGTTTGCTAAGCTACAGTGTCACAGGCACCAATCTTCCTCCAGTACCTCACCCAGGTATAATAGTACCAACATGTCAGCAGACAATTTGACCATGTACATATATGTACTTCCAGCCAGGGTCACTCGATAATTATTAGGAGTTGGAACCCAGGCGAATATCCTATTCCCTAACCAAAGGGTGATGCAGACAACTGTAACATGCAGGGAACAGCTGGTTCAGCAAAGGAAGGGCCTCGAACCTTCCTGGTCTGTGACTCACCTACTTTCCTGACAAATTCACAGCCATCCAGGAAGCCCCAATCTGTTATTTCCTGTACTGCCTTCAAAAGACAATGATGGATATGAAGATAAAAAATTTTCAGGACTGCGGGGAAAAGGCTGGGGAGTGGGATTAGATGAGTAGCTCTTACAGAGAGACAGCACAGACATGATGGGCCAAATAGTTACAGCACAGAAGGAGGCCATACTATGCGCAAGATGTTTCTGGAACCACAGGAGGTACTCAAATTCATCAGGATAGGTTTCCAAAGAAAAACAGTCAGGTTTCCAACCCTCGCGGATTGTCCGCAAATCTCCCAGAGTGAACAATTAGTATCGTGAGCACTGGTGCTGGCAGACCCATCAAGGAAAAGTACTTCACATTCATGGTCTTGCCTTTTTACTCTCACTTTGAGGTTTGAGACAGGTCAGAACTGCAGCCAGGGAACTTATAGTCATAATTAATTCAATTTATCGAATCCCTGTTTCAAAATGGATTCTTCTCAACCCTGATCTTAATCATAGGATCATACAGCACAGAAGGATGCCATTTGATCCATCAAATATTGCCTGTACCAACTCTTTGAAAGAGCCATCCAATTAGCCCCACTTCTCTGCTCTTGCCCAATATCCCAGCAATGGTTTCCTTTTCAAGTATAGATCAAATCCTCATCCTCTGGTTACCGACTCTCCTGCCTGTGGAAAAGTTTTTCTACTTATTTACTCAAAACCCTTCAGGATTTAAACAGCTCTATTAAATATTCCCTCAACCTTCTCTGCTGCTGGGAGAACAAGTGTCATTAGTCTCTCCACAAAACTGAAGTCCCTCACCCTTGGTATTATTATTCTAGGATATCTCCTCTTCACTCTCCCCAAGGCCTTGACATTCTTCCTAAAAGTGCGGTGCCCAGAATTGTACACAATAATTCTGCTGGGGCCTACCCAATGATTTTTAACGGTTTAGCACAACTTTCCTGCCTTTGTACTCTTTTGCCTCTATTTATAAAGCCACAGATCCTGTATGCTTTTCTTAACAGCTTATCCTGCCACATCCAAATGTTTGTGTACGTAATAGGATCTGTTCGTGATTCTGGGCTAAATGTCAATGTCCCTAACCAGAATGCCTGAATATACCCTATCCCTGCCAAAGAGGCTCTTTATATGTTGAATTCTGTACTTCAGCAGTCCAGCAAGTATGGATTAACTTACTGATTAAAAGGGATAAATTATGAGGACAGGTTGCATAGACTAGGCTTATATTCTGGTGGAATATAGCACATTAAAGGATGATCTAATTGAGATGTTTAAGATGACAAATGGATTTGGTAAGGTGGAGAGAAATAAACTATTTCCTCTTGTGAGGACAAAGGGGCATAATCTTAAAAATTAGAGCTAGACTCTTCATGGATGATATCAGAAAGCATTTCTTCACACAAAGGTTAGTGGAAATCTGGAGGTCTCTTCCCTGAAATGCTATTGAGACTAGTTCAATTGAAAATATCAAAACCGAGATTGATGTTAGGCAAGGGCATTAAGGGTATGGAACCAAGGCAGGTATAGATCAGCCATGATTTAATTGAATGGTGAAACAGACTGAAAAGCCTGAATGGACTATTCTTGTTCCTACTGACAGCTTCACAAAATACATACAGTATTGACTAAACAACAACAACAACTTGTATTTATACAGAACCTTTAAGGTAGTAAAACTTCCCAAGGCGCATTACAGGAGCATTATCAAAATAATTCCTGGACTTCTCTAAAATGCAACATTACGGTGATAATCTGTTATACTTGTGGCTAATAATGCATATATAATAATCACAGATTTCACATTGCACAGGTATACAGCAAGTTGTTTTTTTTCCATTTAGCAGCCACTCTGTTAGAGAATAAGTTTTCAGTTGAAACCTTGCAAAAATTCACTATATCTCTCTCATAGGACAATGTTACTTTTCAAGAAAAAGAATTTCAAAATTGTAGCGCAGCATTTAAATTTACTCTTTGGTGGGGGAAAAAAAAAAGACAAAAAATTTCTTCAAGAGATTGCCAATGGCTTCAATGGGTAAACTAGCAGACATCTAAAAAGAGATCAGCCGGTTGTTCTTAGTATTGATATTTGAAAGATAAAGCTGATTTTATTTTTCCTGAGCCCACAGTAATTGGCTTTGTGTGAGACACTGCTGTGGGAGAGAATACCTCCAACTTCGAAAGCACTGTTCTGTTGAAATTTGATGGGCAATTTAACAGGTTGTTTTCTGCCTTCAGAAATTGGAGTGTAATCTTGTCACTTTTATTTTGATGCTGACTAACACGAACGTGAACTACTTCAATTCCTGCTAGATACGTTTGGTCCAGACTATCGGATTTCTTCAGCCATGGCAGCAGAAATCAGGTCAATCAAGATTCACGAGCAGTACTCAGTTTGCACTTCGCAAATGGTTTTGATGGCAATTTAAAGTAATGACCGAGGATGTTAATCCTACTCTGAATAGCAGGAATTAAATTAATCATAACATTGAAATTCCACAGCCTGATTTACTGACGATACTGTTTGTCTGACTTTGATTTGGAAATACTAGTTAAAATCAGGTGCTAGACCCCAAGTATTTATTATTGTGTGTAATCAAGGGCTGAGTTTTGTAATCAGAAACAAAAATCAAACTACAGTCTAAGTTTTGCAAATTGTATGCATCATCCACTTCCATAGCATAAAAAAAGTCAATAAGGTAGCAACCTTTGCAAACCACAGGCAGTTTAAATAGTATTCCCAAATTAAAGTAACTCAACTGTAATACAATATAAATAGCAGACCATGATCATGAGGTGGTTTTGCATATCTGCAAGCTCATTACATCATAATGCTGTTTATCGATGGCAAACATACAGGTACGGGGAATCAGCTCCAGATGTTTACCAGGCAAGTACAAAAAGCACCAACTCTTTCAGCAGCTTACAAAACCCACTGTGGTTATTCAAGGCTATTAAGGCTCTGGAGACCTTCAATGATTGAGACAGCCATCTTGATTAGGAATGCCATCAAGGCTCCCTATTCCTATGGGGTGGACTCAAAACAACACTGGCATAATGCTGCTGCTGCAGCTGCACATTTGCAGTTACTTAAAATTTACATTCATTGAAGATGGCAGGACAAGTTGATAAGTCTGTTAAAATGCATAAGGAATCCTTGGCTTTATTAATAGAGGCAGAGTACAAAAGCAGGGAAGTTTTGCTAAACCTTTATAAAAGACCGGCTATGCCTCACCTGGAATATTGTGTTCAATTCTGGGCACCGCAATTTAGGGAGAATTGAAAGGGTGCAGAGGAGCTTTACTGGAATGCTACCAGGGATTCAGTCATGTGGAGAGACTGGAAAAGCTGGGATTGTTCTCCTTAGGGTCAAGAGGGTTAAAGGGGGAAATTAGTGGAGGTGTTGAAAAATCAGGAATGGTTTTGATAAGAGTAGATAAGGAGAAACTGTTTCCAGTGGCAGCAGGGTCAGTAACCAGGGGACATAGACTGAGGGGAGTTTGTGTGATCTGGAATGGACTGCCTGAAAGGGCAGTGGAAGCAGATTCAATAATAACTTTTGGAAGGGAATTGGGTAAATACTTGAAAAGGAGAAAAATACAGAGTAATAGGGAATGGGCAGGCGAGTGGCAGTAATTGGATAGCTCTTCCCAACAGTTGGCATAGGCACAATGGGCCAAATGGTCTCCTTTTGTGCTGTATAAAATGCTGGATATACACAGTAAATCAATCAGCATTTGTAAAGTAAAAGGATAATGTTCCTGGTATTTTGCCCTTTATATAAAGAATGAATTCAGATCAACAGCAGCTTCACACCTATTTAGAACTACTTTTGCAGTATAGATGGGGGTACAGTATTACAAAAACAACCGTGAAAACCATGGATTTGAGGGACATTTGAACAAAATGTAGATTTGGAAGAATGACCAATATAAACAAACTCTGGACCTGAATCCTGCACATTAACCTGCTTTACCTGCCTGACCTGTCCACAGATCCAGTACACATTTAATCACCTCCCCTCCCCAAATAGAACCGATTTATAGTAACATTCTCCCCACCCCCCTCCCCACATACACGCCTCAGCCAGAATCAATATCATTCGATTAGTGTTTAGCTCCCTTTCAACAGCAAATACTCAGATTAACGCAGTTTGCAAAGCTTCCGACAGTTTAGGCTGTTCAATAAATGCGATTGAATTTTGACTTCGCACTAACATGTTTCATCAGCGAGACCCTGTGTCGATGCCCAAACCTGGAATTCAATGGGACGGAAATTCCAAACTCCCAAATGTGTAGCTCTGATACCATCGCTCCTGTGATCCCCAACTTAAACAATTGAATATTCTATTCACGGTCAACACTCAAATTCGTACAACTAGATTTATCCTACAACTAATTTATATTTAATCGTAGTCCCATTATTCCAACAAATCCAACACAAAGTCTGGGATTTCAATGTTCCCATTATTGTAACCCCAATATGATTGCTCAATTCAGGTTCTGCAATGAGATTTCACTCCCCGTCATTTCAGCACAATCTCACCGTATTCAGGTCCTACGTTGTGGATTTCTTTCCTGTCCCAGCGCTGTATTTATTTTAAAACTGTTACTTAAAAATAAACAATTGTTATCCTTCCACTAACTGCCCGAGCAAGTGTCGTTCCTTTCATTCTCTACCTGCAGCTCAACTCATTTGACGCCAATCACCATCGATCTACAGAACAAAGAGCTGGGGACAACGGTTATTTAAAAAAAACAAATAAATAAACACTGCCCGAATCAGAAACCAGCACCCAAAACACCAACACTACCTAACACACCGTTTAATTTCAGGTTCGGCTGCGCCTGAAACTTACCTGTCGAATCTTTCTGGAAAGTGGGAGGGAATTACCAAAGTCGAACGAATCCCTTATTGATTGAACAGGAACAGAGAAAGTCCATTCTTTGGCGAATAAATGCTTCAAAGCACAGATCGTACCCCCAGCAAAATAAAAGACACATTCAAACTGCATTCACCATTGTACCAATCGCCATAGTACCAGGCGCACAATTAACACACTTTAACTAGAGACTCACCTAATCCTTTTGGAAAGGGGGAAATAAAGAAAAGGAACTGACGTTTGGGAGGCGGGCACGTCAGCAGGGAGACCTGTACGTCAGCCAGCCACACTGGGAGGGTTCTGGCTCACTGGTGTGTGGTGCAATCATTTAGCTGTGAAATATGAGTACTCTCACTGTGGATTATATCTCACTGCAAAATGTAACAAACCATTTACTGAAAGCTACTTAGATTTGCAACTAGGATTGTCACATTTACGTCCAACCCAAAACCAGACTAGGGACACAGGGTAGGGTTATATCTGAACTGATATATTGACCAGATGAATATCTATTTGAAATCTTATCAACGTTAAGCAACTCCCCCACACCTGAAGATACAGAAGTAAATGGCATTACATAAAATTTCTTTAAGGATGAATTTTCCAGACTGAACTGAACCAGACAGCAGTGGTGATAACTGGCAAAATGCATGAAATCAGCTCTATTTTCACAAGAGCAGTGAGCTCCAAGCATAACCAACTCCTGCTGTTTGAAGCTCAGCATTTAGAGGAGAGGATATCTGAATCTATGGCAGGATTTAAGGTCTTTGAGTTTACAAAAATGACTGGCAGCAATTTTGGGACATGAGAGAACAAATGGTGCAGCACAATATAGAATCAGAGAATAGCCCAGAACAGAAGGAGGCTTTTCGGTCCATCGAATCTGAGGTGGCTCTTTAAAAGAGCAATGCAGTTAGTCCAACTTCCTTGCTCTTTCCCCTTAGCTTTGTAATTTTTTCTCCTTCAAGTATTTGTCCAATTCCTTTTTACAAGCTATTATTGAATCTATATCTACCATCCTATCAAGCTGTGTATTCCAAATCCTAACCATGCATTGTGTAAAAAATGTTTTTCCTCATGTTGCCTCTGGTTCTTTTGTCAATCAGCTTAAATTTGTGTCCTTTGCTTCAACCATTGAAAACAGTTTCTCTTTATTTATTGAACCCTTCATGATTTTAAACATCTCTATCAAATCTGCCTTCCCTGCTTTTCGGCGAATAACCTCAGCTTCTCCAGTCTATCCACATTACCATCATTCCTCATCCCTGGAACCATTCTAATAAATCTCTTCTTTACCCTTTCCAAAGCCGTCACGTCCTTCCTAAAGTGTACTGCCCAGAATTGGACACAATACTCCAGCTAGGACCAACTAGTGTTTTATACACGTTTAGTATATCTTGCTGGCTTTTGTACTCTGCCCTTATTTATAAAGCCCAGGATCCTATATGCCTTACTAACTGCTTTGCTTGAGATGGCTTGGCCATGTGAGCCGCATGGAAGATGGCAGGATCCCCAAAGACACATTGTACAGCGAGCTCGCCACTGGTATCAGACCCACCGGCCGTCCATGTCTCCGCTATAAAGACGTCTGCAAACGCGACATGAAATCGTGTGACATTGATCACAAGTCGTGGGAGTCAGTTGCCAGCATTCGCCAGAGCTGGCGGGCATCCATAAAGACAGGGCTAAATTGTGGTGAGTCGAAGAGACTTAGTAGTTGGCAGGAAAAAAGACAGAGGCGCAAGGGGAGAGCCAACTGTGCAACAGCCCCGACAAACAAATTTCTCTGCAGCACCTGTGGAAGAGCCTGTCACTCCAGAATTGGCCTTTATAGCCACTCCAGGCGCTGCTTCACAAACCACTGACCACCTCCAGGCGCGTATCCATTGTCTCTCGAGATAAGGAGGCCCAAAAGAAAGAAAGAACTGCTTTGTTAATCTGTCCTATCCTGCCACCTTCAAAGATTCATCCACAAACAATCTCAGGTCTCTCTTGTGCGGCATCCCATTTAAAATTGTACCAAATTAGCTTGTACTGTCTTCCTACGAAAATGTATCACTTCACACTTTTCTAGATTGAATTTCATTGGCCATGTATTCATCCATTCCACCAGCCTGTGTTCTCTTGAAGTATGTAACTATTTTCCTCACTGCTTACTATAATTCCAAGTTTTATGTCATCTGCAAATTGAAAATTGTGCCCTGTACCCTCATGCCCATTCATTAATGTATATCAAAAACAGCAGTGGTCCTAGTACTGAACCCTGGGGGAACACCACTGAATACCTCCCAACTGTCCAAAAAACAGTCATTCATCATGATTCTGTGCTTTCTACCCCTTAGCCAATTATGTATCTATGCTGCTTCTGCTCCCTTTATTCAGTGAGCTTCAATTTTGCTAACAATCCTATTATATTTTACTTTATTAAATGCCTTTTGAAAGTCCTATATACACAAAATGCTCCCAAAATGTTCCATTGCTTCAGCGTAAGTCTTACTGAATAAGCGTGACAGAGAAAGGCGCTCTTCCTTTGCACCTTAGGCCACCATCCACATGGGAGTACAGCATAGGGTACTTGGCCGTGGGTGGCAATGCATGTCATTACAAAAGAACAACATTCCAAAGAGCTGGCTGCAACTCGGGAAGAAGTTTAGAGACCTCATCAGGTTAGCCATGTAGGGATAACCACCAATACCTTATAATAAATATCAATCCCAAGTATTCATAGCTCTAAGTTTTCCTCCCTCTCACACAAATGTAAACTATGTTGAATGCTTACCACATGCGGGAATTTTGCAACACAACACACTTTGCATCAGCAACTTATACCTGTAATTCCTTTTAATTCACATGTTTAAAGGATTCAAACAAAGAAAATTCTTCCACCTCCATATAATTTCACAATATATAAATGTCTAATTGCACTCACTGTGGGCTGCACTGGAGTATCAGTGCTTGTCCTTCTGACAATATCAAGTTTCTCACCTCATCTCTGTTTGCACAGGAGCATGCACAAAGCACACAAAAGCAGGCAGTGATGGGAGCAGAGAACCAAGAACCTGCTGCCCATAAGACTTGCTTACATCCTTACTCAACAGTTGAGCACAAGATTGCAAACTTCACAGGGCCTGCTCTAGACCGAACAGCCAGGCTTTTAAAAGAAAGATTCTCTCTGGGCACAAACTTTGACGAAATCATTGGAAACCATGTTAAACAACTGAAGAAACTAAAGGCTAATGTGAAGGAGTCAATAGCCCATATTAGTGAAATGATGTTTCATGAAAGGATGTATTTCCAGCAATGTAAGCCACTGTGGAATATGTGTTGAAGGGGCAGAGTGTTGATTGAGCAGACTTTATGGACAACTGCAGTGGAGCTCTAATTGGGAGAAACTCAAAGGCCAATCATAGCATCCCTCATGAATGCTCAGGCTGCAGTAAAAGAGGCCGTTGTCTCTCTCTTTTGAATTTTGGAAACTTTTGGAAACGATTGAGAGGGCCTTCAGAAATGCTGTCACGCCTATAAATAGCAAGGCAATTCCCAGAAGCAGGGGCATACCTGGAGTTGGCACAGGTGAAGCTGCTGTCTCTCAGGACTCTGCTGCCTCCACACTCAAATAACTGTAGATATACAAAAAAATGTGCAGCACCAAGCTGGCCCTGCATGTACAGACATTGTAGAGTCAGTAGCTTGGCTATGTATGATTCCACTCAGAGAAATAGAGGACCGCCTTTCTCCTAAGAGGCTCACACAGACAAACAACAGATAACCACTTCACTTATTCTTGCTATGAGAATGCACAGACCAGACACACACCACTTTTAGGTTATTAAAATATATTTATATTTCAGTTTAATTGTATCCAGAGAGTGTTCTTGGTATGATATTACATAATGGTTTCGCAGAGGAAAACTAATTTCATCCATGGTGGTGCAGATGCAGTGATGTAAATGATGGAGTATATGAGTGTGGTATGGTGAGGATGCTGAGATGAGTGCTGATGCTTTGAGTGAATGGTATACTTATCAGAAGGTTTTAGCTATGAGAGCCTGGTTTATGGCTGTAGCAACCTGCCAAGGTGTTTCTGCTGATGTTTATCTCCTGGCTCTCATTGGTTGCCTTGCTCCTCCACCCACACCATGTTTATGCCTCATTGCATTGCAAAATTGTGCAACATGCAGTAGATGATGATGATCCAAGAAATCTTTGCTGGATTCTGTTGGAGAATCTTCCTGAGAATCTATCTGAAGCACTGCTTGAAGATACCTGTATTGTGTTTTATTATAATCCTTTTGGCTCTATGCACCTTATTGCACTCTAATGGTAGTTACAGCTATCTGAGGGGTGTCATGAGCTGTGCACTATGAGCCATGCTTCATTCAGCAACCAACTTTGCATTCTTCTGTTATAGGTTAGCTTAAAATAAATGCAGTTTTCCTGTTGCCTGGGAAATAGGCATGAACCTGCTTGATTATTTGTTGATGCTTGCACATAAGTAGATGGACTGATAACCTTTGCAGTTCATAAATGTGCAACTATTGTGTGCAGGAGCCCATATCTTTCTTCTTTGGCCTCCTTGTCTCGAGAGACAATGGGTAAGCGCCTGGAGGTGGTCAGTGGTTTGTGGAGCAGTGCCTGGAGTGGCTATAAAGGCCAATTCTAGAGTGACAGACTCTTCCACAGGCGCTGCAGATAAAATTGGTTGTCGGGGCTGTTACACAGTTGGCTCTCCCCTTGCGCTTCTGTCTTTTTACCTGCCAACAGCTAAGTCTCTTTGACTCGCCACTCTTTAGCCCCGCCTTTATGGCTGTCCACCAGCTCTGGCGATCACTGGCAACTGACTCCCACGACTTGTGCTCAATGTCACAGGACCTCATGTCGCGTTTGCAGACGTCTTTAAAGTGGAGACATGGATGGCTGGTGGGTCTTTTACTAGTGACGAGCTCACTGTACAATGTGTCCTTGGGGATCCTGCCATCTTCCATGTGGCTCACATGGCCAAGCCATCTCAAGCGCCACTGGCTCAGTAGGGTGTATATGCTGGGGATGTTGGCTGCCTTGAGGACTTCTGCGTTGGAGATACGGTCCTGCCACCTGATGCCAAGGATTCTCCGGAGGGAGCAAAGATGGAATGAATTGAGATGTTGCTCTTGGCTGACATACGTTGTCCAGGCCTCGCTGCCATAGAGCAAGGTACTGAGGACACAGGCTTGATACACTCGGACTTTTGTGTTCCGTGTCAGTGCGCCATTTTCCCACACTCTCTTGGCCAGTCTGGACAAAGCAGCAGATGCCTTTCCCATGTGCTTGTTGATTTCTGCATCTAGAGACAGGTTACTGGTGATAGTTGAGCCTAGGTAGGTGAACTCTTGAACCACTTCCAGAGCGTGGTCGCCGATATTGATTAATGGAGCATTTCTGACGTCCTGTCCCATGATGTTTGTTTTCTTGAGGCTGATGGTGAGGCCAAATTTGTTGCAGGCAGCCGCAATCCTGTCGATGAGTCTCTGCAGACACTCTTCTGTGTGAGATGTGAATGCAGCATCGTCATCAAAGAGGATTTCCCTGATGAGGACCTTCCATACTTTGGTCTTCGCTCTTAGACGGGCAAGGTTGAACAACCTGCCATTGGATCTTGTGTGGAAGAGAATTCCTTCTTCTGAAGACTTGAACGCATGTGAGAGCAGCAGGGAAAAGAAGATAGAAGAAAGAAAGACTTGCAATTATATAACCTAAGGATGTCCCAAAGCACTTCACAGTTAATGAGGTGCTTTTGATGTATCATCACTGTCGTAATGTAAGGAAACACAGCAGCCAATTTTGTGTATAGCAAGGTCACACAAATAACAATGTGATAATGCCAGATAATCTGTTTTAGTGATTTTAGTTGAGGGATAAATATTGATCAGGACACTGGGGAAAAGGACTCTGCTCTTGTTCAAAGTAATGCTATGAGATCTTTTATATCCATCCGAAAAGTTTTAATATCTCATCTGAAATATATTAATTCCAACAGTACAGCACTGGAGTGTTAGCCTAATTTGTGTGCTTAAATTTTTAGAGTGGGGCTTGAACTCACAATTGTGTGACACAGAGGTGAGAGTGCTACCACTGAGCCAACTGGCACCTCAAGTGCATAGCTGCCATCAATAATGCTCTGGTATTTGGGGAATCCTGCCATTTGGAAAAAGTGCAACACCCTATCATGCTGTTACCAGTAACCTATAGGGAATAAGGTATGAGGTTGCTTGCTCTGGTAAACAATACATCAGTCACTTGCACACAGATCATTTGATGTCCCCTCTGGCATCTGGAAGGAGCCCGAGTTATAACTGTTCAGGGCTAAAGAGCCCTTGACAGCCAATGACAGTGAACTGCTTGTGGTGGAGTTTGTCTGGAGGTCAGAATCTAGCATGCTGTACACCTCTGTCATAACCTCTCTAGTGAACAACAGTCTATAAAAGGGGAGTTCCTCTGACAAATCTGGGTAAGTCCACTTCTGCCAGATGTCTGGGCTCTAGTGTAATGGTGGCCCTAGGCAGTATGCCAGAGATGAAACCTGACTGGCTTAGCGTCTCTTAGTTGCTCCTCCTTTCCGTCCTTCAAATTATATAAATAGAGAAATACCCTTGGTCCAAATTTTAGTGGCAGAAAGTAAAAATGGCAGTGCCAAAAGCCTTTGGTCAAAATACTTAAACCTAAGAATAAATCCTAACAAAACACCCTGCAGAAGTCTACAAAATTAAAAATCATTTTTACTTTATTCTCTTTAAATTCTGAACACCTACAGGAAAGAATTTAAGAACCCCAGATACTTCGCAATTTTCATTTCTCTGCATTTCTAAATGCAATATCTCACGTTGAGGCATAGTTCTACAGGTATTGAAATGTCCGTACCTAGATAATGAACGTCTCTGAGATATTCATTCATTCAGAGCCTCACAGCCATGCTTGATCCTGTCCTCACTTGATGCTGATATTTTTATTAGCTCAAAGAGGTCTGGGATTGGTCTTATGCACTGGAGGAAAGCCTATGTGGTGCTAATATTCAAAAAGACAACAGGCTAGAACAGGGAAATTAAAGGCATATTAGCTTGACTTCAGTTACAGGCAAGTTGCTAGAAGGATTCATTAGAAATACTGTGTATAAAGAAGGATTTATTAGAAAACTCAGAACATGCTTTAAGGGAAAGAAGGCCATGTCTTCCCAATCTGTTTGAATTTTTTGAGGAAGTTATTCAGTTGCTGCCTGAAGGTAGCCTAGTTGACATTCAACATTTGGAATTTGAAAAAGCTTCTGACAAGATGCCACACAATAAGCTACATAATAAGATAAAGTCCTCTTGTATTGGTGGACAGATCTTGGGTTAGGTAAGGAATTAGTCACATTCTCATAGGCAGAAGGCTTTTGTTAATGGTGGGGCTTCTGTATGGTGACTGGTTACGAATGCAGGGATCTGTGTTAGGATCACTGCTGTTCAAAATCTTTATTAATGATTTGGATGAAGGCATTGGAGGAACTGTCTGCAAGTTGTGAATGATATAAAGATTTATGTGACAGCTAGGACCTTAGATGAGAAACAAAACTACTAGAATCATACCAAGTATTATGCTAGGTTCCCACCTGCCAAGAATGAGGCACATTAATTTTGTCATGAACATTGATTTTAAACTGTTACTGGAGTGAAGAAAGGACTTGTAAAACAGATCAGCCGTGGCTGGAAAATACATTTGCATATTAATGGACAGTGTTTGGAAGGACAAAGCAGCCATTCCCTCAACCACAATGGACTTTTGATCACCAGACGTTGAAGGTGGGGGAGCTCCCATACCAAATTAACTGCTAAGACGGCCGAATACACAAACGGACATGGTCAAACCAGCTAGTCACATGATTAACCTGCTGGGCAACCTGAGTTTTTTGAATTTGTGCAAACAGTTTGGCAGAAAGTCTGTTTGCTCCTGGACTGAGAAGATTTCTCTCCTGTCTGCTCCCATCTCTTTCTCACAAGCCTCTGAATCCACTGAAGACACATGAACCCCAAGAGAGAAAAGTCTTCTACAGCGAACAAGGTTCAAGAAGAATACTGAGCCTCAATGAAAGGCAAGATCTACCTACAATCAAGGACTCTACAATGAGCTCGAAGAACCATAACAACAACTCTTCAGATATTGCCTCAAACTTTACCACTTTATTTTTTCGTCTGCTCGTTTCTGTCTCTATTTGCATGTATGTATTGCGCATGCATGCTAGCGTGGGGCGCGCCATGTATCCGTAGGAGTTAACTGAATTAGAGTTTAAGTTCAAGTTTAATAAAATTTCAACTTTTCTTCTTTAAACATAAGAAAGTCTGTTTGTGCTGGTTTCTTTGCCTTATAATTGGAAAGCGGTGAACAAGGCATTCACCAAGGGAGAGCTAAAAACAAGGTGTGTTTAAAAATTAAACCCTGTTACAGTAAGACCAGGTGAAGGCTGAAAGGGAACCCTAGACCTTTTTCCTCACCTGGTCGTAACACAAGATGAAAAGGGGAAATGGGCCCACACCTGGCAGATGTAATATAATATAGGCACGTGCAGTGTTATGCATGCGGTTATGACTCATGCCAAGCATATGCACACTGTGCAAGGTTCTGAACTAAAAATTGTTGAGTGGGGAAAAAGGTGTTAGAAACATCAAAAATTTGTGGTACAAAAGAAGGTAATTCAGTTCATCATGACCAAACAGGCCAAAAAAGGGCTATCCAGCCTAATTCCCCCTTTCCAGCTCTTGGTCTGTAACCCTGTAGGTTACTGTAACCATGTAGCACTTCAAGTGCATATCCAAGGACTTTTTTAAATGAGCTCAGGGTTTTGCCTTTATCAACCTTTCAGGCAATGAGTTCCACACCCCGCACCACCCTCTGGGTAAAAAAAATTCTTCTCAACTCTCCTCTAATCTTTCTGCCAATTACTTTAAACCTACAGCTCCTGGTTCTTGCCCTCACTGATAAGGGAAATAAGTCTTTTCTAGCCACTCTATCTAGGTCCCTTATAACTTTTTACACTTTAATTAAATCTCCCCTCAGCCTCCTTCATATCAAAGAAAACAACCCCAGCCTATAAAATCTTTCCTCAAAGCTAAAATTCTGCATTCTTGGCAATATCCTAAAACAAGTCTTTCAGTCATAAAGTTTTGGGTTCAAATGTTTTACCTGACAGAGAGGGAGAGACAGAGATGAGGATTACCAATGAGTAGGGTCATAAGAACCTTATTAAACCTTGAAAAACTTCCTCCTCAGGAAACAGTAAAAGTTAATGGTAATAAGAGCACAAAATAAAATCCAACTCCATGAATTCTGGAGAAATTACTTCAACAATAGCAACTTATATGTATATAGCACATTTAATGTAACATAACATCCCAAGGTGCTTCACAGGAGCATTATAAAACAAAATAAGACACCAAGCAACAAAGGAGATATTAGGTCAGATCACCAAAAGCTTGGTCAAAGAGGTAAGTTTTTAGGAGTCTTAAACTTGGAAAGTGAGGTAGGTAGGCAGGGAGTTTTAGCAAGTGTATTCCAGAGGTTAGGGCCTAGGCAACTGAAGGCAAAGCCAGCAATGGTGGAGCAATTAAAATCGGTGATGCACCAAGAGGCCAGAATTAGAGGAGTGTAGATATCTCAGAAGGTTGTGGGGCTGGGGGAGATTACAGAGATAGGGAGGGGTAGGTCATGGAGGGACTTGAAAACAAGGATGAGAATTTTAAAATCAAGACGGGAGCCAATGTAGGTCAGCGAGCACAGGGGTAATAGGGGAACAGGACTTGGTGCGAGTTAAGACACAGGCAGCAGAGTTTTGAATGACCTCAAGTTTACAGAAGGTAGAATATGGGAGACCAGCCAGGAATAGTCAAGTCTAGAGGTAACGAAGGCATGAATGGGGGTTTCAGCAGCAGATGAGCTGAGACAGGGGCAATGTTACAGAACTGGAAATAAGCAGTCTTAGTGATGGCACAAATATGAGATCGGAAGCTCATCTCGGGGTCAAATGTGACATCAAGGTTGCAAACAGACTGCTTTAATCCTAGAATGTTGCCAGGGAGTTTGGAGCGGGGGACCAAAAACAATGGTTTCAGGTTTCCTGGTATTTAATTGGAGGAAATTTCTGCTCACACAGTATCGCACATTAATACGGTATTTTCATACAGTAACACCACTGACAATAACTTCTACCTTTAAATCTCCAGATCTTTATCAAAAATTACACTTGGCGATACACCACTTTGCCTGTTTTTCATGCTGCCCTTTGGCATTGTTATGCTAATATTTGCACAGCATAATTTTAAGATCTTTATTATGAGAGGCAGCACAATTGAATGATTGGAGGAAAAAGGCTGGGGGCAGACATGACCTGTGGATAATGAGGTTATTCAACTTAAGCTGTACACTGTGTACAATGAAATGTAGGTTGTTATTGTATCAAAGGATAAATTTTACTGAGAGCTGGCCATTTAGCAGAACCAATCATGTTAACCGATAACTACAGTCACTGATTGCTTAGATTTTAAAAAAGTGAAAGATGTTAAAGTTTAAATAAAGTAAAATATTAAAATGAATTGTAACGTTAACTTCTTAAAATAATTTTGATATGAACATCCTCTGGTGCCAATCCACCTGACATTGAGGTCATCAGACATGTGATTTTACAGGCTGTTTGATGCAATTTTCAGGATATTCTGTTTTGAACTGCCAGACTCTTGGCAACAGCAGATAAAATTCTGTGAGTAATTATTCTTTTTAGAAATGTACATTGGAGCTCCTCCTGAAAGTCCTGTGGATAGATATATTATGTGGTGTGGCACTGAGCCATACAGACCAGGAAGATTCCTGGTTCCAGTGCTGGTCTGTGCTTAGTTAGTTTCTTTCAGTTGCATTCTGATGGGGCACTACAACTGTTCTAGGGAAGGTATCATTTGCCATCCATTGATCTGTAAATCTATATGTTTCAATTTCCACTCTTCCCATGGTCCATCTCCAACTCTTCCCTGCATGTTCTTGTCTTCTCTGTCTCCATTTCTGGGGATAGGTTATCAACTACTAACTCTGACAGCTACCTTGCCTATGCTTTCTCCCACCCTGCTTCTTGTCTCTATTCCATTCCCCTGGTTTCTTCATCTCCATCACATCCATTCTGATGATTCCATCTTCCATGTCAGTGCTTCCAATATGTCTTCCTTTTTCCTCAACCAAAGATTCACCTCCACCATGGTTGACAGGGCCCTTGACTGTGTCTTCTATTTCCCACACTTCTCCTCTCACCCCTTCCCCTCACTCCCAGAACCTTAATAGGGTTCCCCTTGTCCTTGCCTTCCACCCCACCAGGCTGCACGTTCTTTTTTTTTATTCTTTCATCGGATGTGGACATCACTGGCAAAGCCAGCAATTGGTGCCCATCCCTAATTTCCGTTGACAACTGAGTGGTTTGCCAGGCCATTTCCAAGGGCATTTCGGAGTCAACCACATTGCTGTGGGTCTGGAGTCACTTTTAGGCCAGACCAGGTAAGGACAGCAGATTTCCTTCCCTAAGGGACATTAGTGAACCAAATGGGTTTTTGCAACAATTGATGATAGTTTCATGGCACCATTACTGAGACTAGCTTTCAATTCCAGATTTTTATTAATTAATTGAATTTAAATTCCACCAGCTGCTGTGGTGGGATTTGGACCCGTGTTCCCAGAGATTAGCCTGGCCCTCTGGACAATCCCCAATTGGATCAGCCTCTGCCATTTCCTCCAGCGAACATATCTTCCCCTCCCTTTTCCCATTCTGAAGGGATCATTCCCCTCGGCAACATCCTGGTCTACGCCTCAATCACCCCCAAGACCCCTCCCCTTTCCACGGCAATCCCATGCAAGTGCAGGAGATGCATCACCTGCTCTTTTACTTCTTATCTTCTCACTATCCAGGGCCCTGAACACTCCTTCCAGGTGAAACAGCAATTTACTTGTATTTCTTTCAATTTAGTATACTGTATTCGCTGCTCACAATGCGGTCTCCTCTACACTGGGGTGACCAAACACAGTATGGATGATTGCTTTGCAGAACACCTCTATTCGGTCCACAAATGTGAGCCCGAGCTTCTGGTCGCCTGCCATTTTAATTATCCACTTCACTCCCACTCTGACCTCTCTGCCCTCAACTATCTATACATTTCCGATAAAGCTCAAAGTAAGCTCGAGGAACAGCACCACATCTTTCAACTAGGCACTTTACAGCCTTCCAGACTCAATAAAAACAATTTCAGATCGTAAACTCTGCCCCACTTTTTCAGACGTCAGCTGTTGGTGATGATTCTGCTATTCCTGTTTACATCTCCTCGAAACCTTTCTTTTGGTTTTCTACTTGTCCCATTACCATCTCCTTTTGCCTTGCACCATCATCCCTTTTGTCATTTAATTTCTCCTGCCTTCCACCCTATCACAGACCTTCCCTTTTGTTCTTTCCCTCCCCACCCATTTTCCTTCCTCTGTACTTGCTTAAAACCAATTATATCTCTAACTTTGTTTCCAGTTTTGACAAATGGTCATTTGCTCCCAGACAAGGGTGTGATAGTATGCATCCCTCTTGGCCTACAGCATGTCTGGGAGAATAAGCAGAGGTAACACCGAGCCGGACAAGCGGCTGGAGGAGGGACGAGGAGATGGGGGAAGAAGGGCTTTCAACAGGAGGTCCTATCTGCCCAGGGTGTTCAGGGAGCAAGTTTCCTGACTGAAATTCTACAAGGAACAGTCTGTCAAATGTATTCACTTCACTAAGGACATCTTCATTAAACTCTATCAATGCTGCAGCCTCTGAGCGGGGTGAGGACAGCATTGCTAGTGCCTGTGAAGGTGATTGTGGCCATGTACTTTTATCTGTCTGGCTTCTTCCAGGCTGGAGCAAGCATTTTTTTATTTAGTGATGTGATGTGGATGTCACTGGTAAGGCCAGCATTTATTGCCCATTCCTATTTGCCCTTGAGAAGGTGGTGGTGAGCTGCCTTCTTGAACCACTGTGGTCCATGTGGTGTAGGTATACCCACAGTGCTGTGAGGTAGGGAGTTCCAGGATTTTGACCCAGTGACAATGAAGGAACATCGATATATTTGTGGGCGGCACAGTAGCACAGTGGTTAGCACCGCAGCCTCACAGCTCCAGGGACCCGGGTTCGATTCTGGGTACTGTGCGGGGTTTGCAAGTTCTCCCTGTGACCGCGTGGGTTTTCGCCGGGTGCTCCGGTTTCCTCCCACAGCCAAAGACTTGCAGGTGATAGGTAAATTGGCCGTTGTAAATTGCCCCTAGTGTAGGTAGGTGGTAGGGAATATGGGATTACTGTAGGGTTAGTATAAATGGGTGGTTGTTGGTCGGCACAGACTCGGTGGGCCGAAGGGACCGTTTCAGTGCTGTATCTCTAAAAAAAAATATTTCCACGTCAGAATGGCATGTGACTTGAAAGAGAATTTGGAAGTAGTGGTGTCCCCATGCGCCTGGTACCCTTGTCCTTCTATATGGCTGAAGAAGTCTTGGCAAGTTGCTGCAGTGTATCTTGTAGATGGAACACATTCCAGCCACAGCGTGTCAGTGGTGGAGGGAGTGAATGTTTGTAGATGGGGTGCCAATCAAGTGGGCTGCTTTGTCCTGGATGATGTCGAGCTTCTTGAGTGTTGTTGGAGCTGCACCCATCCAGAAAAGATCTCCCAGTTTGTCATCCACTGATGCCCTGTATTGAAAAAAGAGCTGAATATTTTCCATTCTGTCTTGCCAGAGAGAAGCAGACAAACAAGCATACTGCTTCACAAGGGTTGCAGGCTTCCCCATGGTACAGGGTGCCATTGACTACGTGCATTTCATTTTGCATGTGTTGCATGTCAACTCTGAAATGTACTGCAACCAAAAGGATTCCATGCCCTCAATGTCCAGCTATTGGTTGACCATGTGGAGGTTAATGCCCAGTATCTTGGCAGCAGTCATGATGCCTTCATTCTGTGGCTGTTCGCTGTAGCATCAGCGTTTGAGCCACCGAGACAAACCAGAGAGTGGATACTGGGTGACAAAGGCTGTCCTTTGATAACATGGCTCATGACTCTGATACGCAACCCATGTACATGTGGCCGGCATGCATATCACAAAAGCTGCCACACAAAATGCCATTGAGCAGACTATTGGGGTGCTTAAGTAACATTTCCACTATCTGGACTGCTCTGGAGCAACCCTGCTGTACTCGGTGTGTGTCAAGAATTGTTGTTGTCTGCTGCATGCTGCACAACCTCACCACCATGAAGGAACAGCCATTGGCAACAGATATACGATGACCAGTTAAGGAGGAAGAACAGGGGAAGGAGGAAGAAGAGGGGGAGGAGGAGAAGGAGGAGGTGGAAGAGAGGAGGCAACCAATACAATGGCTGCAGCATGACTGGTGGAAGGCTGTTGACTTTCTGTGGAGGAGACTGAAGATGGTCTTGCACAATGACCTCGCGCAACTCTGGGCCTTGATGGCCCAACTTTGGACTGCTTCATCCTCTGCATTGGTGGCAGGCGCACAGCAAGGGCACTGTTGGAGTGGCAGTGTTGGGAGGGTGAATGCTATCATCCTGACAGAAGACAGCAATTTTTTTTTTTAATTCATTCATGGGATGTGGGCATCACTGGCTATGTCAGCATTTATTGCCCATCCCAAATTGCCCTTGAGAAGGTGGTGGTGAGCTGCCTTCTTGAACCTATGCAGTACGTGTGAGGTAGGTACACCCACAATGCTGTTAGGAAGGGAGTTCCAGGATTTTGACCCAGCGACAGTGAAGGAACGGCGATATAGTTCCAAGTCAGGATGGTGTGTGACTTGGATGGGAACTTGCAGGTGGTGATATTCCCATGCATCTGCTGCTCTTGTCCTTCTAGTTGGTAGAGGTCACGGGTTTGGAAGGAGCTGTCTAAGGAGCCTTGGTGCGTTGCTGCAGTACATCTTGTAGATGGTACACACAGCTGCCACTGTGCGTCGGTGGTGGAGGGAGTGAATGTTTGTGGATGGGGTGCCAATCAAGCGGACTGCTTTGTTCTGCATGTGTCGAGCTTCTTGAGTGTTGTTGGAGCTGCACCCATTCAGGCAAGTGGAGAGTATTCCATCACACTCCTGACTTGTGCCTTGTAGATGGTGGAGAGGCTGTGGGGAGTCAGGAGGTGAGTTACTCGCCGCAGGGTTCCTAGCCTCTGACCTGCTCTTGTAGCCATAGTATTTATATGGTTACTCCAGTTCAGTTTCTGGTCAATGGTAACCCCCAGGATGTTGATAGTGGGGGATTCAGCGATGGTAATGCCATTGAATGTCAAGGGGAGATGGTTAGATTCTCTCTTGTTGGAGATGGTCATTGCCTGGTACTTGTGTGGCGCAAATGTTACTTGCCACTTTTCAGCCCAAGCCTGGATATTGTCCAGGTCTTGCTGTATTTCTACATGGACTGCTTCACAGTTTGTGCTTCACAGTTCCACTATCACTCCCCTGGGATGGTGTCTCAGCAACCTTAGTAATGTGTTGGAGGACAGATTGCTGTACTGTTGTGAAACCCTGCAAGACCCTTTGAACACTAGTATCTCCATCTATGATGGCAGCAGTCTGAGCTTGTATAATGGCAAACTGAGCTTGCATTACTTCTATCTGAGTTTCCAGTGCAGCACCCAGACGTAGGGTGGCTTCTGCTTGTGCTGCAATGAAAACTAAGACATCGGTCATCAGACACAGTCTCTTGGTTGGGTCCGTAAGTGTTCTCATAGAGTTGGCCATCACTTCCATGTTGGAAAGGATGGGCTCCAATCTTTGTGTGAAGCTCTATGCCTAGTTGGTGCCAGTCTCCTCTATGCTCCTTGACATTGACTGCAAGCTTTCTGGCAGGCCTGCCAATGCGCCAAGCATTTCACTGTGCATATTCATCAACCTTCTTCTGTAGCCCATCCCATCGCAGACCTCATCTGAGTCCTCTGCAGCAGAATTGGTGTGTGAACTTGTCCTCTGGTGAGTTGGAACCTGTGCTAGCCTTGTTCTGTGCCCTGGTTGCAGGCCACTCCTGCCTGGTGTTGCACCAAGTGCAGATGCCACCTTTAAGCTATTCTCTAAAGTACACACAGTATCAGTGTCTGAGCTGGTGGCTAGAATATAAAACCAAGTGACTGTGTTTCTTCATCATCACTGTCTTTCTGCTCTTCCACCTCTAGCTCTCTCACCTCTGCCTGGCCAGGTGGCAGTTCCTGGGTGTCTGAAAGGGTAAGATTGTGGTGAGGGAAGGGGGGAAAACAAGAGGTGCATGCTTACACCATCTGCAGCTTGTAAATCAGAAGGGAATGTAGGATGAGTGGGAAGTGGGATGTGAAAAGGAGGATTAGATAGCAGCAGACCATCATCTTCAATGCTTGCCTCAGTCATGATTGCTCAAATGATGGCAAGCACCATTTCTTCCATGGGGATTATAAGAACATAAGAAATAGGAGTGGGAGTAGGCTATTTGGACCCTTGAGCCTGCTCTGCCATTTAATAAGATCATGGATGACCTGATTGTTTTTTTAAAATTCATTCAGGGGATGTGGGCGTCACTGGCTATGCCAGCATTTATTGCCCATCCCTAATTGCCCTTGAAAAGGAGGTGGTGAGCTGCCTTCTTGAACCGCTGCAGTCCATTTGGGGTAGGTACACCCACAGTGCTGTTAGGAAGGGAGTTCCAAGATTTTGACCCAGTGACAGTGAAGGAACAGCGATATAGTTCCAAGTCAGGATGGTGTGTGACTTGGAGGGGAACTTGCAGGTGGTGGTGTTCCCATGTATTTGCTGCCCTTGTGCTTCTAGGTGGTAGAGGTCGCAGGTTTGGAAGGTGCTGTCTAAGGAGCCTTGGTGCATTGCTGCAGTGCATCTTGTAGATGGTACACACTGCTGCTACTGTGCGTCGGTGGTGGAGGGGATGAATGTTTGTAGATGGTGTGCCAATCAAGCGGGCTGCTTTGTCCTGATCGTGGCCTTAACTCCACTTTCCTGCCTCCCCTCCATAACCCTTAACTTCCTTGTAGAAAAATTTGTCTAACTCAGCCTTGACTATATTCAATGACTCAGCTTCCACTGCTCTCTGGGAAAGAGAATTCCAAAATTAATAACCCTCTGAGGGAAGAAATTCCTCCTCAATTCCTCTTAAATGAGAGAGCCCATATTTTGAAACTGTGCCGTCCAGTTCTAGATTTCCCCACGAGGGGAAACATCTTCTCAGAATCTACCTTGTCAAGCCCCATCAGATCATATATATTTCAATAAGATGACCTCATTCATCTAAACTCCAATGAGTATAGGCCCAACCTGCTCAACCTCTCCTCATAAGACAAGTCCTTTATCCCAGGAATCAACCCAGTGAACCTTCTCTGAACTGCCTCCAATGCAAGTATATCCCTTCTTAAATAAGGAGACGAAAACTGTATGAAGTACTCTAGGTCAGGTCTCACCAACATCCTGTACAGTTGTAGCATGGCATGCAGGCAAACCTGTTTAGCTCCCGTTGCCTCTGGTTGTGCACTACGTTGTCATGCAAGAGAGAGGGAAACGTGTCAGTCAGTATAGCTGGAATTTTAGGACCATCGTGTCCCGCAGGAGCAGGGCTGGAGGCGGGGGAGGGCGTAAAATTGAGTGGGAGGTGGGGGGTGCCGTTCCCGTTGCCTTCCTGCCTCCACTGCAATTTTACGAGCGGCGGGGAGGTAACAAATGGCCTGCCCGCCCCAGGCCAATTAAGGGCCTTAAGTGGCCAATTAATTGCCACTTAAGAGCCTTCTCCTGCCCCCGCTGATATATTACCAGAGGTGGCCGAGCACTTTGCCAGCTCAGAAGGCCACCCAGTTAAACCTGGAGGCCTCCTTGCCGGCGGGGGAGGGGCCCTCCTGATCGGGCATCCTTTGCCCCATGGAAGCCACCCCGCCTCCCCCCCCCCCACCCTCATGGCACAAGCCGCTTCCGCTGGAGCCATACTCCTGCCTTGCTGGGGCCCAGCCATTGTCCCCATTGAGGCCCCACACACTTACCTCTATTCTGGGGCCTCCTCCATTGCTGCTCCTCTCATTCGGTGCAGTCCTAGCAATGGCCACCACTCCTGGTGGTGCTGCTGGGACTGAAGAGTTGCCAACCCACTGATTGGCCGGCAGCTCTTGGAGGTGGGACCTCCTTCCTTAAATGGGTGGAAGTCCTGCCCGAAGCCAATTAAAATCACGGCTGGCTCACCCCCAACCTTTAGCCAGCCTCCACCCCGACGTAAAATTCTGGCCAATGTCTTTGGGTGATGTGCCTGTTATGGTTGAATAGCTGGCAGTGTGAGATGGTGACGTGAGGCTTGCAGCAGAGGTGAGTGTGTGAGGGTGAGGTGAATGTTAGATACAAGATTAACAGAAGGATACATTCACTGACCTTGGCCACTCGTGTGAAGTCATTGAATGTTTTGCGGCACTGCATCCAGGTCCTCGGGACTTGACTCTTGGTATTTACCACCACGGCTATCTGGTCCATTACCTTTGCAAAGTTTGTCTGCAAAGTGTCCTGGCCTCCTGTGGATAGATGACATCTCTCCTCCTCTCCAATTCCTGCACCAAGGCCTCCAGTGCAGTGTTGGAAAATCTTGGAGCTCACTCTCTGCCATGCTGTGTCATTCTTGTGTTTTTCTCAGGTCAGATTCAGTTGTAGAGTGACATGCAGCACTCGCTCCAGCCATAGTGCAGGCTAGCTTTAACAAGTGTGAGCCTTTTATGATTTTATGCCCCCTGCTCAGGGTTGCAGTGACACAGCAGCATGCTTAGTGCTGGCTGCAGGCTACAAATATGTAAATTAGCAGGAAATAGGAATTTTGCTGCAGACTGCATCAGAAGCAATGGGTAAGGATTGATTGCTCACTGCAATTCCCTCGCCTGTTTTCAGGGGTTAGCGAATTTTGCAGTCAAAATCTTCTAATAACAAATGCAGAGTACCCATGAAACCTGTCTAGATTTGTACTGAAAAGTTTCATCTCCATCATGACAGCACTACAGAATGGGATCAAGTCTAGGAATCTCCTGGTCTGTACGACTCAGTTTTGTATTGGGCAGTTCATTTATCAACTGAACCATTGACTCGTTTTTGATGACTCTTTCTTTCATACTTTTTGTTCTGGAGCCATAACCTTTGGCATAGGAATTGCTAGAGAGAAAAAGACTAAAGTTAATCGACTTCACCTTCTACCACTCTGGTAGTCGAATGATAAAACAATAATGGAGTTGCTGAGTAATCATGGCAATCAATCTATAAATTCATCTCTAACAGCATACAAGCTGAGGTAAGGAAACCACCAGTACATCATCAGCAGGACAGCTTTCAAGAAGAAATACAAGTGATCACTTCACCATAAGTAAGCTAAGAATTACACTAACAACCAATTTAAGGTTATCAGTCGGGCTCGCAATGTGGCTCACATATGCTTGCTAGAAGCTACATATATTCATATGCAGGGACCTATCCTCTGCAGACAAAAGGAACATGTCCAGGCTTTGCACCTTTTTAAAAATTAAACAAAAGCATGGGGGGACAGTAGTTCCCTGGTGCATTCTCCATGGCATTGCCTCAACCAATAAGAGTTGACTTGCCAACCAATCAGCACCCTTTTCTCATGCAGTATAAATTGATGTTCCCTTTGAAATTTGACATTTTTGCGTCTGTCCTGATGAGTGCAAGACAAAAATCTTCAACAGCATGTCTCTTTTTTCATCAATATACAAGTTCTGTACTACTAAGTGATTAAGCTCCTTTAAACTCCTTTTATTACATTAATAACCTATTTAATACTATTTTGGTTGACAATGCAAAAGAGGACCTCTGGAGGTATTGATCTTTGCTATTCCTTCTTCTTTGGCCTCCTTATCTCGAAAGACAATGGATACGCGCCTGGAGGTGGTCAGTGGTTTGTGAAGCAGCGCCTGGAGTAGAAATTCAAGGGCATCCAAATGGCAGGTGGAAACCATGTCCTTATTACAAGTCAGAAATGCACTATCTGCATTACTGGCGTAGGCAAAAGAATAGGCTTTCAGGGCTCGTGCTTGAAACAAGAATTATACCCTTTGCATTTGCAAATAAGGGGTCTGCTGGCTGTTGGAGGCCCCTTGCACAAATATGGGTTGCCCTGAAAGCAGCTAGCACTGGGCCAGATGTATTCAGGCAAACCAGGTCGATATGTGGCCTAACCAGTGTCTTTAAAGGGGCTGCTGCAGGCTTCTCCTAAAAGTTAACTTTATAAAAATACTTATATGAATGTAAAGCCTGGAAGGAACTGGACTGCTCCTCCCAACCCTACACTAAAGCTGCAAGCTGCTGTCCACTATAGCTCGCCACTCTCACCTCCCACTGCCTCGACAACCAACAGCCCCCACTGTCCCAATTGCCCCCATCTTGATATCTGAGTTCATGCCCGCCTCTCCTGATCACTCTCTATTTCCTGGTTATCTCTCTCCCGATTGCATCCGCTCTCCCTTTCCCTTTAACAGCCTATGTTAGGGCTGTTGCTGGTAATGCTGCGGCCTGAAATTTGAAGCCTCTTCACACCGGCAAGTTGCTTGGAGACACTCACCAGGTGTCTGCAACTCATTTAAATTAAAGCCTAATATCAGGTGTGCCTCGAGCCTATCTAATCAGGTACGGGTGGCCTTTTTCGGGCTATTGTCTCCACTTTAAACTAAAAGCCTGTGCCCTCTTAATAGTTCAGCTAGTTAAGGCAGTGAGTAGCTGAGTTAAACAGGCTAGGTAGGTCCTAGGTTAAATCCTCTACTTGTGCTAAGTTAGCTAATCTATATATGGTGGCAGAAGGGCAGGTATGATATGTCTTAGTGCTCTAAGATGAATTCAGCTAGGTTCCTATTTCAGTTTGCTGTCCAGTGACCCCTGCTGGATGTGGACATTATGCCAGGCTTGATCTTGGTTAGAATGTTCTATGTGACTGAACAGACTATTAAATATTTTAAGTTACATGTGAACAAAGTGAATATTAAAGTTCAAAAAAAATGTATATTAAATAATTGGATCAGGCTGCTGTGTAGAAATTCTACCTGTGCCAAAGATAACAGTTATTTTAAATCAAAAACTGCACTTCAAAACATCCTTGAGGAGCAAAGAGAGGATTGATACTTGAGGCCTGAGCCTTTTTATATTGGAACTAAGCACTGCGCAGCTGGATTAACAAGCTCTTCAGCAAATTGTAGGGTAAGTGACTCAATAGCTGCTTGAGAAGCTTTGAAGGAGCATTATTGTTAATGCTTTTGTCAAGGAAACACCATATGCCAAATGAGAAACATGAATTAATTAGTTGGAAACATACATTAGACTTTTAATGGAGAAAATCCTACTGTTAACTTTTAAAAGAACTGGCAGCCAAGATGGCCACTGCAATTTGCATCTGAAACACCTTTGCACATTCCAAGGTCCAACTGGAGCCAGAAGTCCGAGAAGCCCTGGACCCAGAGCAATGGCTTGCTTTAAGTAATTGAATTACCTAGGATTTTTTCATTAGCACGGCAGTCAAGGCAATCCTGACACGTTGACTTTGAAAGAGCATACCCTTTGAATGTAAATATTGGCATCCGGGGGCCTATGGAGCCAATTCTGAACCTTCTATCTCATTAGAAAGTTCTGGAGAATACACTGAGGCAGTCATGTCCATCTCAGAAAAAACTGGGAGGTTTGTTACACAGACTGAGACTGCAGAAGCTGAGAAGGCTGTGTGCCTCCCTTTCTCTCTCTCCAGAAAACATCAAGTTTGAAAACTGTCTGCGACTGTGGACCCTCCAAGCCTACAGACTGCTACAGCCAGAGACCAGGGGAAGAGAGCCACCTACAAGTCTGCCTTCAAGAAAACCCTGAGCAAAGTGGGCCAGCCACAAGCACTTTGACCAGCCAAAGACTTCAAGAATTCAACTCCTGCTGGAAGACTACCGAATCATCCAACCTCAGACTGTGTATTTAACTTTTATTTATTCTGGACTTTAATCCAACCAAAAAAACTACTTTCCAGTTTGTAATTTATTTGTGTGTGTGTGTGATCCTCGTGTGAATGTGTGCATGTATGTGTAACATTTTTTTAATGATTTTAGATCAGGTTTAGCTTGTTGAGTATAATAAACGTACCTCTTTTGTGTTTAAACTCAAGAAAGCCTGTCTGATTGGTTCTTCCATGATCACATTAAAGGTAAAAAGGTTAAACACTCACTCAGGTGGTAAGCACAACCACTGTTTTTTAAAAAAAGGAATAAATCCTGTTGCGGTCGAATAACAGGAAGGGCAAGAGGGGCGACTGTGATCCCCTCCTCACTTGGCTGTAACACTTTGTTGACTGGCTGGTATGGGATCAAAATCTTTTTCATAGGAATCATGTATTACAAAACTGTGTATTCCTGGGTTTGGTTAGCAATTTTGGATATTGAAATAGAAGCAAACTGTTCTTGCCTTTTTCAAGAAAGGAGGAATTTCACCCCCATCCCCCCAAAGAGGCTGTCACATGCATTCTGCTGTGATATATTTGCCTGCATGCTTTGAATGGGATAACAATGACATAACGTACTGATGCTTTATGTCTGTTTGAGTTGTATAAATGTGATATTACACATGGACTAGAGTGATAACCCATTAATATTTTGAAAGCATTCTTGTTTGATATGAGAATTTTGAGGTGAATGTAATAAGTTTTTAATATATTAAGGTGTCAGCCTTGGTTCAATGGTAGTACACTCACCTCTGAGTTAAAAGGTAATGCGGTCAAGCCCCACTTCAGAGACTTGACAGACACATTGGGGAAATTTTATACTCTTCCCCCATGGTGACTTTGGAGGCGGGGAAAACATATAAGCGGGCCGGGTAATGGCGGAGGGGCTCCTGCTACCTTGCCGCCTTCACCCAAATTAAGTCTAGGGCGGGAAGGCCTGGCTTTTGCAAATTCACTTTTGGCAAGGTTTATTATTAAATCAGCTGATTGTATTTTTCTAAACAGAGCTTCTAGTTGTTTCAAGTCGTCCATCCAAGTGTCACTGTAGACAAGCACATCATCAAGGTAAACCACACAGTTAGGAACACTGCCTACCACTTGGTTCATTAGTCTTTGAAAAGTTGCTGGGGCATTTTTTAGTCCGCATGGCATCATTCGGCATTGGAAAAGGTCATCTGTGTGACAAAGGCTGATATTTCTTTAGCTCAGGGTGTTAAAGGAACCTGCCAGTATCCCTTTAATAAATTTATTTTTATAAGAAACGTGGCACTACCAACTCTGTCAACACAGTCTTCCAAGCGAGGAATTGAGTAGGAGTCTGCCTTTGTTACTGCATTAACTTTTCTGTAGTCTATGCAGTCAAGTTGAATTGTCAGGTTTCAGCACTAATATCACTGGCGAACTCCAGCTGCTTTAACTGGGTTCAGTTAGGTGGTTTTCCAGCATGTATTCGATTTCTGCTGTTACCTGGGACTGTTTCTCTGGACTTAAGCTGTTTTATAGGAAAGGATTCCACTAAATCCAAATCTTGCATGGCTAAGGTTGTACATCCTGGCTTGTCCCTACAGATTCTTTTAAAGGCCTTGTTAGGTCTTCTCGTTGTTCTGTATCTAAATATGAAAGCATAGTGTACAATCTCCCTAACAATTCAGTATTAGCTAACTGAATAGTAGGAGGTTCAATTTGAGAATTGTCTAAGTCTCCTTCTGCCTCATCCTCACTATCCCTTTCATCCTTCACTGTCCCTACTACCTGACATACCTGTGCTTACTTATCCTCCTCCCAGCAATGATATTATTTCAACATATTGATCTGACACAGGCGATTCTTTTTCTGGCGATCTGGGGTGTCAATCAAATAATTTACTTTACAAATTCTCTTCATCACTTTAGATGCACCACTGAACCGTGCTTTCAATGGTTCACCAAGTAAAGGCAGTAATACTAACACTTCATCCCCTGGTTGAAATATTCAGGTTTTGGCATGCCTGTCTGCCCATTTCTTCATGGTTGTTTGGGAAGCTTTAAGGTATTCCTGAGCCACTTTGCAGACTCTCCTGATCTGCTCCTGGAACACGGATACATAATCTAACACAGAAGATTTGTCCCTCTGTTCGAAAAACCTTTCTTTAATTAATTTTAGAGGACATCTTATCTCATATCTATAAACTAATTCAAAAGGACTAAAACTGGCAGTCACATTAGGTGAATCCTGAGTGGCAAACAAAATATATTCTAGCCCTTTATCCCAGTCATGGGGATATTCATGACAGCATGCTCTGATCATTGTTTTGAAGATCTGATCGTAACTTTCTAAAGCTCCTTGTGTCTGTGGGTGGTATGCTGAAGACTTTAACTGTGTTATACCCAAATTACCCATAACTTTCAGAAAAATTTTAGATATAAAATTGGAACCTTGATCTGACTGAATCTCAATTGGTTATCCAACTGGGTTAACTTCTCTACCACTACCTCAGCAGAAATTGTTCTCCAGGGAATGGCCTCTGGGAACCGAGTAGCCATATCCATGATAGTGAGTATTATTGGTGTCCTGCTTCTGTTTTCGGTAAGGGTCCTATACAGTCTACCAACACCTTACTAAATGATTCCCCAATAACTGGTCTGGGAATTAGAGGTGCCGATTTTATGACAGGTTGCAGTTTCCCCACAATCTGGCACGTATGGCATATTTTACAAAACTGCACCATGTCCTTGGAAAGACCTGGCCAGTAAAAATGTTGAGCTATACGTGATTTGGTCTTCCTGATCCCCATATGTACCGCTATAGGAATTTCATGGACTATCCTTAATATTTCCTGGCGATACTTGGGTAGCACCACTATCTGGTGAACAACCATCCATTCTTCGTCCGCAGGTCTGTGAGAAGGTCTCCACTTCCTCATCAGAATCCCATCTTTAATATAGTAGCCTTTTGGAACTCCCTTTGCCTCAGCTTCAGTTAAAGCTGATTGTGCCACTTTATTTTACTCTAGATCAGCTTGCTGAGCCTTGATCAGAGAAGATTTATTGAACATCTCCTTCAGATTATCCAAATCCCCAAAGAAAGTTTCAGATATTTAGCTTTCTGTCTGTGGTGCCAATTTTACCTCTGACAATGGAACTTGTTTAGCCATTGCTCGGGTCACTACACATGAAGGAAAAATTCATGCAACTGTTCTGTCTCTTTGACTTCACTTGGTCTTTCTGTGACTACTGGAGAAGCTATTACATTTGCTCTGGCCAAATCTTTCCCCAGGAGTAGATCAACTCCGTCTACAGGCAAACTATGGACAACTCCTATGGTTACCGTTCCAGACATTAGGTCACACACTAGGTGCACCCGAAAGTCCCCGCCAATACCATTCACTAAAACCTTGGCATTCAGTACGTTCTCTGGTGGAAAAATTATATATTTCCCCAGCAAAAGAGTTTGGATGGCTCCTGTATCCCTCAGTATAACTATAGGTTTACCTGCCTCACTTGAGGGATAAGGAGTTACTTTTCCTTTTGACAAGAATTCCTTCTCACTCTCAGGTATCTTGTTCACATCCCCTGCACTCACAGTGGTTTTTGTATTTGGCTACAGCCTGATCTGTCGTACTCTTGGTCTGGGCTCTTTTTTCTGTATTGGCTTTGTGTACCCCAATAAGTCCCATGGGTTTATCCCACAACCTCCAGCATTCTGCACGAAGGTGTCCCACCTTGTGACAATGGTAACACTTAGGCTTGTAGACCTCACTTCCACCCTCAGCATTTTCCTTTCTGGCCTGAGGAGGAGATTCTGTGGCATTCCAAGCTGTTCCTTCCTGTCCCTGGCTACTTGTCTTCCATTCACCCTACCACCGTCTACCTTCTCGGGTTAGTGGGGTGACGGATAAAGGGTTTGGGCTTATAAACAAGTTCGTAATCATAAGCAATTTCCACTGCCTCTCTGACTGTTGAAACCTTCTGGTTCTCTACATGGGTTCTTACTAATGGAGGGAGTGAATTTTTAAATTCTTCCAGGAGAATTGATTTTCTAAGGGCCTCATACATGATCTCTACCTTTAGTGGCCGCATCCAACAATCAAAACTAATTTGCTTTAAGCTCTCAAATTCTATATAAGTCTCCGGAGGTTCCAGAATTTTTGCCTATAAGCTTCAGGGACAAACTCATACGCAGCGAGAATAGCCTTTTTTGCCATCTCATAATCTGCAGAAACCTCCTCAGAAAGCATGGTATAAACTTCATGAGCTCTGCCCTTCAACATGCTTTGCATAAGCAATGTCTAGCTTTCCTTCGGCTACTTCATCTGTCTGGCTATCTTTTCAAAAGAAATGAAAAGTGCCTCTACGTCCCTTTCCTCAAACTTAGGGAGGGCTTGCACAAATTTAAACAACTCTCCACTGGGTTCTGGGCTGGAGCCAGATCTTTCCCCAACAAAATTTTCACTGGAGTCAAGGCCACCTTTTTTCTTAGTTCCATCTTTTTAAATTCGAATTCCTTTCCTTCTCTTTCACTTTCTCTTTGAAATTCTAGTTCAAATTTTTTCATTGTCAATTCTTTTTCCTGCTTAAGTTTTCTCATTTCTATTTCTTTTTCTTTGTCAAGTTCAAGCTGCTTTATCTGCAATTGAATTTTAGCTGCTTCAACTGAACTACCATCTGGTTTGCCTTCTTCCAATTTCAAATGGTATGTTATTGCTTCAAATTATGTCTGCTTTCTTAGCTTCTGGTTTTAACTCTAACACCAACCTTTCTGCCAATTTCTTTAGTCTAACCTTGGTTAAATTTCTCAGATCACTCAGGGATAAATCCTCCTTTCCCAGAAAGATCATAACAACTAACAAAAACATTCTGGTGGTGTAGACTTTACTGTATTGCGCAAGAACTCTGTTTTTTTACTTTTCCTCTTTTCAATTATTATTACCCCACTTACAATTGTACGTTGTCAATGTTGGGTTATCCCACAAAGAGCCGTCAATTATAAGTTACAACCATGGTGGGAGGATCGCTGTTCAATAGGCAGTTCAAGTGCTTTTTGTTAGAGCTTTTTTTATGTTCTTTACGATCGAGTGGTTTTAATTTTTTTTTACAGTGGCTTCATGAAAGAAAGCTCTTCTTCATGCCCGAGTGGTTAAATGGTTATTTTTAAACTTTGGCCGCATGGATGAAGTTCGACAGAGATCGGGGTTTTCCCACAATTTTTCTAATGGACGCCTCCTGTAATGGCGCCGACCTCAATCAGCCTGGGAGAGGCAGTCGGGTCTTCCCTGTTTTTGGTTTTACATGCAACTATTGAAAAAAATTGATCTTTAGAAGGACTTAAACGCAGCCTGTCATTTTGAGCTCTGTCTTCTACAGCTTGAGATAAGTTCCTTTTTTTTCTGTTTGAGACAATATTTTTTTTTTAAACTTCCTCTCTTCTGTCTATAGGAAAGTCAATTTCAGAGCTGTTTTACCTGTGGTCGTCAAGCTTAGACTACATTTTCTCACCACAGCTGCCACCATGTAATGAGTTCTTTTATGTTGTCTGATGCAGCATAAATAAGATGCCTGGAGTCCAGTTGGTTGAAGATCTCAAACAGGTTTATTAACAGATAACAAGTATATACAGTACAGAGCTAACTATTTACAGAACCTGCCTTAAGGTGTTGCAGTTGCAGAGTGACTCTGGCTCTGAGTCACATCACTTGTCCTGGTACTTAGCTCATTAGCATACTAAGATCTTAAAGGGACATCACTGTTAAAGGCAATCATGCAACAGTCCATATTTGGATACAGCTAGTGACCAGGGAGACAAGAACCTGTAGCACAAACGGTAGGAGAGGAGTTCAAGTGCCTAAGGTTGTGGGGTGGAAGGTGAGAGGTGGGGGGGTAGAATCAAGAGCAGTGGGCGGAGGAATCAGAAGTCAGAATCTGGAGCTCGTGTACAACTGCTGGATTCAGGAATGAGTGAGGCAGCAGTGCTGATACAGTTGGCTGTTATAATAAGTTTCTGAGTTAGTACTGAAGTGTTGTAGGAGCAAGAATAGCAGGGGAACACTTTTGTATTAACTCCAGGATTTACTGTGAAAGTTGACGGTTCAGGTGTTGCTGCCTCTTCTGCTTTCCATTCTAACAGCAAATGTTAGTCGGAAACTTCTACAACTGTCCCAGACGATGGCTCCACCTATGAGTCAAAGCACTGCCTGAGAACCGTATTAAGCCATACAGTCTTGAGGTCCTAAGTGCTAACCATCAACATCCACTATTAATCCAGAACTTTATACATTCATACGGCTGGGGAAGCAGTTATAGTTCGATATCGAGGTTAACAATCCATTCAACGGTTTGATGCAATGTGACTGGACCTGTGCTCCAGAACTTGCTGTGCCCTTAGCTAAGCTGTTCCAGTACAGCTACAACACTGGCATCTACCTAGCAATGTGGAAAATTGCCCAAGTACGTCCTATCCACAAAAAGCAGAACAAATCCAAACCAGCCAATTACCACCCCATCAGTCTACACTCAATCATCAGTAAAGTGTTGGAAGATGTCATCGACAATGCTATCAAGTGGCATTTGCTTAGCAATAACCTGCTCAGTGACACTCAGGGCCACACAGCTCCTGACCTCATTACAGCCTTGGTTCAAACATGGACAAAAGAGCTGAACTCCAGAGGTGAGGTGAGAGTGACTGCCCTTGACATCAAGGCAGTATTTCACCGAGTATGGCATCAAGGAGCCCTAGCAAAACTGGAGTCATTGGGAATCAGGGGGAAAGCTTGCTGCTGGTTGGAGTCATACCTGGCACAAAGGAAGATGGTTGTGGTTATTGGAAGTCAATCATCTGAGCTCCAGGACATCACTGCAGGAGTTCCTCAGGGTAGTATCCTAGGCCCAACCATCTTCAGCTGCTTCAGCAATGACCTTCCTTCAATCATAAGGTCAGAAGTGGGGATGTTCGCTGATGATTGCACAATGTTCAGCATCATTTGCGACTCCTCAGATACTGAAGCAGCCCATGTAGAAATGCAGCAAGACCTGGACAACATTCAGGCTTGGGCTGATAAGTGGCAAGTAAGATTTATGCCTAACAAGTGCCAGGCAATGACTATCTCAAACAAGAGAGAATCGAACCATCTCCCCTTGTCTTTTAATGGCATTACCATCGCTGAATCCCCCACTATCAACATCCTGGGGGTTACCATTGACCAGAAACTGAACTGGAGTAGCCATATAAATACCATGGCTACAAGATCGGGTCAGAGGCTACAAATCCTGTGGTGAGTAACTCCTGACTCCCCAAAGCCTGTCCACCATCTACAAGGCACAAGTCAGGAGTGTGATGGAATACTCTCCATTTGCCTGGATGGCCGCAGCTCCAACAACACTCAAGAAGCTCGACACCATCCAGGACAAAGCAGCCTCCTTGATTGGCACCGCATCTACAAATGTTCACTCCCTCCACCACCGATGTATAGTGGCAGCAATGTGTACCATCTACAAGATTCACTGCAGCAATGACCAAGGCTCCTTAGACAGCACTTTCCAAACCCGTGACCTCTACCACTTAGAAGGACAAGGGCAGCAGTTGCATGGGAACACCATCACCTGCAAGTTCCCCTCCAAGCCACACACCATCCTGACTTGGAACTATTACACCGTTCCTTCACTGTCGCTGGGTCAAAATCCTGGAACTCCCTTCCTAAAAACACTGTTGGTGTACCTACCCCACATGGACTGCAACAGTTCAAGAAGGCGGCTCACTACCACCTTTTCAAGGGCAATTAGGGATGAGCAAGAAATTCTGGCATAGCCACCAATGCCCACATCCCATGAATGAATTTTTTAAAAATGGTTGTAATGCCACCAGGAATGGATCTCTCAGGGCAAGAGTTCAATATGTGGGCGATGGTCTGACTTGGATGGCCACAGTCACAATTTGAGCTGGTCCTCATGTTCCATTTGTGGAGCAAGTGGCCACATCTTCCCTGGCCTGTCCTCAAGCAGTTGAGGTTGTCCAGATTTTCATTGGATGGTTGAAACCTGGGACTTCACCACTCTGGTCAGTTACCAGGTTGTGGTTGGTGATGTTAGCATTCAACCAGGAGGTGTGTCATCGAGACGTGGGGCTGTCATTGGTTTGTAGGGTGTGAAGTGTGTTCCAATAGGGGCTATGAGATTTTAGACAGGTATGCGGAGATTTTATGAGGTCCTGTATCAATGGGAATGCTTCATTAGCTGTCAACTGGTGGTGTTCTTTGAAGAGAATGTTTTCCCTATGAACATCAGGAGGTTCAATGTGTGCTAGCACAGGAAGCCACTCGAGTTGTGTTGGTCTCAACGTTCCAGAAATAATCCTCATGATTTCCCAGAGGTGGATATTTACCATGGTTTGTGTGGCAGCTCCTGAGCCAGGTTGAGACAACAACCTTCACATGGTCCACCAGTTAAAGTAAGTTTTCCAATGTGAAATTCTGTGAACTAATGCTGTCAAGAAGGTGACTGAACACTGGTCTCCGGGCACCGAGTCCAAGCAGTAAAAACCCACTGGAAAATGGATTATCTCAGGACAACAAAGCAGAGAAATAGGACCAGCACAAGGAATATACCAGCTCAACATTGGAGGCCTATCCTGGGCAAAACGTGAGCTACTCGCTCTGACAGGAATATGGACATAGTCACCCTGTAAGAAACCCACCTCGCCAACCATTCTAACTGTCGAGCCCACATCCAGGATTCTATGGCCTGACTGCTCTGATGAATAAGGTTGTACATGCCCATCCTTGCCAAACTGCAATGGCTCTCTGTCCCTTGACTTCGATGGCAAGGACAATTGGGCAGGGTGTAAAATGGGCTGCCGATTCATTATTGTCCATTGTACACTACTGCTGAAGACCAATTTCACGCAATGTGAAATGTGACACAATGCAAATTTGCTGCAGCATCCAACATGGAGGCATTAGAGCTTGGTTTTCAAAACATTTCATGACAGCATCCCATTGAAATGTGTTTAAAGGTAAGATTATACAGACACCTAGTGGGAAGACAGGGAATTGCAACACATCCCATCAATGCACCATCAGCAGCTTTATTGAAACTCATGCATCAGTGTTTAAGACCTGTTTCAACTGACTTTCTCCAATAAGTCACTGAACTGTAGAGACGAGGACAGTCCCAGATTGGATCTCCATTGTGTGTTGAGTTCATTGATCTCACCTGTGTTACTGGCAGACGCTATAATTGATCTCAGGATTAGGCAGAGGAAACTTGATCATGTTTCTCGTTCTCACTGCCTAGATTCACAGATGAAGTATGACCACTTGAGCAAGCCATTGAAGGCTGTTGGTGTATGTAGAACTTTACCCAGCAAGTCATTGCCTTCATGAGACGAGGAGGGTCTAAAAGATAAGAAATGTGGGTCTTAAAAAAAATGAAAACATGCACAGTCTTTCACTGTGAATCTAATCAGAAATTACTGGCCCTGATGCACAATAGCAGTCAGCACCCAAACTGTCAATCTCGATTTACAACCACTGTTGTCCCAATAATAGACCCAAGACTGATTAAAGCCATCTCCTAAAATTAAAAGAGGACATATTACATGTATGGACAACAATTCACTATTAATTATTACTTGATAAACTTAGCCATTAAATTGTGAATGAATTAAAAAAAGGTTTTAGGGAGCGCCTAAAAGGAGAAAAGTAAGATGGAGAGTCAGAGAGGTTTGAGCAAGGGAATCCCAAAGCTTAGTGCCTAAACAGCTGAAGACACAACTGCCAATGGTGGGGCAAGCAAACTGGGGGCTGTACAAAAGACCAGAATTGGAGGAATGCAGAGTTCAGAGAGGGTTGTGGGGCTGAAAGGAGTTATAGAGGTAGAGGCAGGTGAGCACATGGAACAATTTCAACATGAGGTCGGGAATTTTAAAACCAAGACGTTGATTGAGTGGTAGTCAATGTAGGTAATCAGGATGAGACATTTACAAAATCTACATTACTCAGATGCTAAATTATAGATTATATGGCATATTTAGAAAACTAACAAAAGTTTTCAGAGTTTCTATATTGTTTGTATTGTAGGTTTCAATTTTACCTTGTTATAATTCAATAAATGTTTAAAAAAATCATGTGCTATTACAGGACGGAAATAAGACCGAGGAAAACTTATAGATTTTGGACTTTGTCTATCAACATATTCATAATATATGACTGAGTTGGTGGGGATAAAATATTTTTGTTAAGAGTTGGCAATTTAAAAAAATCACATTTAATAGATAGAAGATGGATTGAGCTGCTCAGACTTCATTTATTTTCCAGCTATTCAGCTCAGTACAATCAACTATTTATCTAATTCTCTGAGGTAGTTTAATTTCATTTTGAATTAATGACAATCTGACATCCTTGCTGTAATTATTTTGTTTATAACATTGGAAAAACACAGGGGACAAACAATTAAGTATTTAGCTTTCGTGCAGTGAAACATTTCATCAAGGTTTTACCCTTCTCCGTTCTTCCAGTTCAGCCTCAAGGTCTCAACTCTCTGCTCTGTTATTATCCTCCCTCTAGCCATGTCTCAGAACAGTGCTTGATTAGCGAGCCTCTGTGACACAGGTGCACAAAAGATTTTTCTGACTTGTGGGGGTTTATTACAAGTCGTAAAAATACATGGCAGAAGCCGGTGGACAACCCCCCTCCCCGCCCCATCCTATCTCTCTCTTCCTTGCAAGGGGGAACAAACTGCTAAACATCTGCTTGGGTCCAGACATATCAGAACACTCAGATCCTGTCTGCTCCAACTGATGGTATAATTGCTTTCTTCTGAACAGCTCCCCAGTGACCATAAATTGAGAGACTCTTGTTCCATCTGGAGTAAAGAAGGATATGGTGTTCCTATGAACAAATACAAAATAATAATATATTGTCACAGCACTTCTGAACTTTCTTAATAAAATTGAAGCATCAACAGCCTTTCCAGAGTTAGAGCAGGGATAACCTGCCACAGGGTATATTGGGTTATTAGTTCTCTTGTAATTCTGTTTCACAGCACAATATAGTTGCCTTCTGAGAATCAAGTGATATCACAATAGTTTCCTGATGGTCTAATTCCATAATTCACTGCCTGGAGTGGAACTGAATCATCCAGACCAGGCAAGTACCAGGTTGATCCAATATCTATGCCGATGTAGCTGGGCTACTCTTTTAGGCACTGTACTGGTCTGTGTGCCCTTGAGATAGGAAGGGCAAAAACTGGTCTATGTTCTTACTCTCAATTGTAGTCCGGGAACAGTGGAAAATGTATCTGTTTGGATGCAAGCAGAGCACCAGATCACACGTAGGTATGACACACATGCAGCCTTGTCGGGTTATACATGAAGATTGTTTAAACTGTAGCCCAGCATCAGTCAGTTCTTTCAAGTTGGAAAGGGCAGGATTTGCAATTTCTGGCAGAGAAGGGAAAGAAAGGGTTTAAGGTGGGGCTGTGTTTTGAGAAAGACAATGCCTTGTTATTAAGGAACTTTAAAAATAAGTTTTTCATAGGTCTACACATTGCCTTGTGGTTAGTCGTGGCACATTGAAAAGCAAGTATACAGACATGAAATTAATATCCAAGCATTCCACTAACAAAAGCATAACACAGGAAGTAAGTGTTGAAAACAGGAATTGCACCAAGATGCAGCTAACTCAGTACAGACCAGGGATTGACTCTGTGACCTTCCTGCTCTGTATCCACAGTGTATCACTGTACCATTTACTCACTAAGTCACTGAGATATTGTTATTTTAATATTAAATCACTTTTCTTATCTAACAGGCACATTTCACTACCTTACTTTCTATTAATTTTGTTCACCAAATTATAAAACACATGTGAACATCTATCTTTTTAGCCCATGTGAAATTCTAACTGTATTAGTCCACATACTAAAACAACACCCAACAAAAAATGTTTAGTGATCCATTTTGAGATATTTGAATCCGTGCCCCATGCTATAAATTTACAGTACACAGGTTAGTGTCCTCAACTCCCAGCATTGCCATATTCACAGGGATCACTGTGATTCATCAGAACCCTGAGTCATCAGGAGATTGAATGATGTTTGAAATAGAGTGTATGTTACGACAGACTTAATATATTGTGAAGAGGAATGAGTTTAATGGCTATCTTCACTTCATCCTTTATTATACACAACAGAAGCAGGAGAAATTGGAAGTTCCAGAGATTGAACCTGAGACCTCCCTGGTCCATATGTCTCAGTGATGCAGCAGGATATCTACACATCAAAGGGAATTTCAAAACCTAGGTGGTATTTTGGGGATGAAATATACGTCCAGGATAACATAACTAGAGTTTGAATAAAAATTACGTGGAATAACAAACAAAAGAATTTGTACTTGCTTTAGGCCTGGCTGCCACCATTTGGCAGTGAAGAGTAATTTCATTGTCTCAGAGGTCTGTTACCAGGAATTTTCTTTTCAGGATTTTCTCTAAAAGACACATTATCTAACTTCCATCTCGAGTAATAAGCATTCAATGTGCCTTCAGGGTAGGAACCTACTGACAACTCGTTGGGATTTATTGCTCTCTGAAGCATTTTATCTACAGACAGTATTAGGGAACATCCGGAAGATTCCTTCTGTATATTTAGTCCACTGAATCAGGCCAAGCTATTGAAGCACCAGTTTGCAGAGCCTGTTATTTTATACAGTATACCCGTTTCATTTAAAACTTCTGCAATGAGTTAATTGATGTCTTGTTTATATTTGGTCCCAAAACTTTTATCGGTAGTCCAAATGAGCAGAGCCCCTTAGTTTACACTGCTGACTCTTGGATTCCACAGCCATCGTACTTATCTTTAATTCTTGTAGATACAAACTGCAGTATTCTGTGCTTTAATGAATTCACAGAATCACAGAACTGTTACAGTGCAGAAGGAGGCCATTTGGCCCGTCTTGTCTCCACAGGCTCTCCGAATGAGCAATTCACCTAGTGCTATTCCCCCGCCTTCTCCCTGTAACCCTGCACATTCTTCCTTTTCAGATAACTGTCTCATTCCCTTTTGAATGCCTCAATTGATCCTGCCTCCACCATGCTCTCAGGCAGCGCATTCCAGACCTTAACCACTCGCTGCGCGAATAAGTTTTTCCTCATGTCACTTTTGCTTCTTTTGCCAATTACTTTAAATCTGTGCCCTCTCATTCTCAATCCTTTCACTAGTGGGAACAGTTTCTCTCTATCTACTCTGTCCAGACCCCTCATGATTTTGAATACCTCTATCAAATCTCCTACAGCCTCTCTTTTCTAAGGAAAACAGTCCCAACTTCTTTGTAAATGAAAGAGGGGAAGCAGTGGCATGGTGGCAATGCCATTGGACTAGTGATCCAGAGGTTTAAGCCATTGATGATAAATAATATCCTGATGATCTACTGACAGGTTACATAAGTAGCGATTAAAAAAAATTGCAAATGCCTGAAATCTGAAATAAAAACAGAGGGGCAATTGTTGCCCCTGTTTCTAGGCAGGAATAGGCTGCTTGCATTATGAAAATCAGACAGCAGAACTTAGTGCCCCATTCCCATTGCCAATCTATCATTTCCATCAGGGCTTTGAAATATACATCCAGAACAACTGGCTAAAATAGGCAAGAGTTTCATTAAAGTGTGCAAATCAGGGTTTTATTAAACCTTCCTGTCAGTTTCTTGCACTTTAAGCATGGTGGACACTCAGTACTGGACCCATCTAGTATTACTGGGCAGTAAAGGTCAGAAACAAACATTTCCAGTGATAGTTAAAGTGGCACTGACCTGAAAATAGTCAGATCATTAGTACATATCTGAAGAGTTGAAGGAGGTTTACAGAGAGTATTTTCTACCTGACATTTTCATGCCATTTCAACCATTCTCTTGAGTGCAAAGAGGTACAACTAAATGGGAATGATGTTGGCCACCTGGTACTGACTGCAGGAGGAGGAGGAACAAATGCAGCAGTAGCAACAAATGCGGAGCTTCAGGGAGTAGCAAGTTGCCCTGTGAAGGAGTCCAGAAAGGAGAAGGGCTGCTCGCAGCAGCTTTACCCTGCTCCTGTCTATAGGCCCATACTGAGCTAGCTGATTCCCAGTGAGGAGCAGTTAGGAGGGGATTGTGCTTCTCACAACAGGATATTGCACAATGCTGCAGCAGAAGCTGCAGCTCAATATCACAGATGGCACTACGCTGCCTGTGGCATTTACAGTCACCACAATCCTGAATTTCAATGCATCAGGGTCATTTCAGTCTGGAGCTGGAGACATATGAAACACTTGTCAGGGTGCAGTGAATTCCTCTGTAAAGCAGGTCATAGGCAGGCTGCTTGTCATAGGTAATGATTTTAGTGGGTTGCCCATGGATCCCAGGAGCCAGCAGGATTGGGCTGAGGGGTTGCCGTCATTGCAAGATTTCCACAAGTGCAGAGTGCCACATTGACTGCACACGTGTGGCCATCAGGATCCTGCCAACCAGCCTGGCATGAACATACGAACATATGAATTAGAAGCAGGAGTAGGTCACTTGGCCCTTCGAGCCTGTTCCACCATTCAACAAGATCATGGCTGATTTGATTGTAACCTCAACTACACATTCCCACCTACCCCTGATAATCTATCACCCCCTTGCTTATCAAGGCCTTCATGAATCACACAGATTTTAACTTTCTTAACAGTCGGCTACTCTGTGACCACTAGCAGTGGTTCACACAGATGTGTGTCCACTTTCCAGGCTGCCCTCATGGTGCCTACATCCCGCAACACTCCAGCATTTAGCCTTGCTTCGATAAGGAGCAATTCATCGCGGGCTCGCTGCTAGGAAATAATGGAAATCCTCTGCAGACTTGGCTGGAAACCCAACTTCGAAATCCAACGATGCCAGTGGAAATCAAATACAACAGCAGTAATGGCTCAACCAGAGCAACCATCGAGCTGACCATGGGGACACTGCAACTACAATTCCGCTGTCTGGGCATTTCCTATGTTTCCCACCCAGGAGAGCATCGAGGGCAACAATGCAATACTTTGCCCTGCAATGGAGGAAAGATAGTGTTGTATATTTGGTTCGTCTGCCACCGTTTGTGTACTAGGTTAGTCTAGCGAGGAGAGATTACTGAGTCTTCAGTAATTTTAACATTAACTCATTTATTACATTTTAACTATATACAGCTTGACATAAGTCTGCAAGACTTCTCTGAAGCCATGCTGCTTCTCCCTCCAGTGATGCGATCTCTTACATCATCATGGTGGGAGGTATTCCTCACACTGTCTCAAACATTAACCCTTTCAAACCCTTATACTACAATGACAAATGAAGAATGCCATCCACCACATGAACAGGAGGAAGCTAATGATCCTTGAATAACCCAATTGAAAGTACCACTAAAAGCCTTGAAATTATACCAGGATACAGACAGTTGTAAGAGACCCTACCTAATCCCAAGACATCAGCTGGGAATGCAACATTGTGTGTGCAATGGATGTGGAAGTGAGAAAATGAGTAAACTGTACAATAAACACACATCAACTTTACTAAAACAGAATAAGATGTGCCAGTACTAATCAGAAGATATATATAGCCATCTAAAAACATTGGACAATAGGCCACTAGACCCCAGCTACATTGAGGAGCAATAAAGGGCCGGACAAGCCAGTCCGACTCATTCAGATGAGAAGCTGGAAGGTTATGGTGCCTATGAAACTGTACCCAACAGGAGGCACTGCCTTCAGGAAAGAAAGGAAAACAGAGAAAGATGAGAAAAAAAAATTGCCACCTAGTTGTAAGATAGATACACTTGTATGCTTGATTTTGAACCTTTGCAACTTACTCTTTCGAAAAAAAATTCTACGTTGATTCTGAGCCACATCTATCCTCTTTCATGTCACAGTGAGAAACTTTCAGATTATTGGTCTGATTCCACAACTGGATGCTCTGCTCAAGGACTGTCAGTCGCTAGGTTGCGCTGGTCAGGATATCACAGGCCTGCAGTGCTTGATTTTCCATCCATTTAAATTACAAAACATCAGGAAAGTGGATCAATGAGTTACTAGCCAATACTATCTGCAAACTCTGCCCCTCAACTGGGAGAATTCAACTAGGGAATCTGCCCTTATAGACAACATCAGATTTTTAAAAACACCAAACGAACAAGGCTGCCCGAGCTATCAGGCACTCCAGCTGAGGAGAGTGTGCAGTCACTGAGGATGCATGACAATCATTACTGCAGATCCTCTTTGCATTTTCATTTGATATCAGATACAGCCTCATCTCCGCACTGAGATGCTAATAATTGCTTTTGAGCAGCTCTGGCACTAAAGCACAGAACGAGAGACAAATATAAAAAAAACAACACAGCTGCCCTTCCTGCTGATTGAGGGCAAAAGAACTAGCTTATGCCCCCACCTGGTATTGGGTTTGAAGGTCATGTCACTTTGAGTAACTTGCTTTTATTTGCTGCCGATAGATTTGTGTGTTTGTGTGTATATTTGCTTGTGTGTAGAGGTAGCCTTACATTAGAAGAGTACAGCCGACATCAAACACACAGATCTCATCATCAGCTGAACTGAATATAAATGACCTAACCTTCTGGATCCTGTGGTGTCTATAAATTTGCTGTTGGAGCAAGTCCTTCTCCTCACACAAGCTTGTCATGGGGGTCGCACGTGTAAAGAAGTGAGCCACTACATTACATTCAGCAGGCCTATGATGATCAGCTCCCAAATTGGAACATAGCAAAGTGGCACCACAAAGGGTATTTCTTAGAGACTGGAATAAAAATAGCTCAGTTTAAAATTGCCTTAAGTCTCTGAAACTATCAAAGAAACTAGTATGGAAAGGACATCTCAATCCAATCAGGCCAAGCTGGCCGAGTCCTAAAAGACATAACCGCTAGACTGGGTCTGTGGCAGGTGGTGAAGGAACCAACAGGAGGGAAAAACATTCTTAACCTCATCCTCACCAATCTGCCTGTCACAGACACATCTGTCCAGGCCAGTATTGGTAGGAGTGACCACCGCACAGTCCTTGTTGAGATAAGGACCCGCCTTCACATTAAGGATACCCTCCATCGTATTGTGTGGCACTACCACCGTACTAAATGGGATAGATTTTGAACAGATCGAGTAACGCAAAACTGGGCATCCATGAGGCGCTGTGGGCCAACAGCAGCAGCAGGATTGTACTCAACCACAATTTGTAGCCGGCATATCCCCAAGTCTACAATTACCATCAAGCCAGAGGATCAACCTTGGTTCAATGAAGAGTGCAAAAGGGCATGCCAGGAACAGCACCAGGCATATCTCAAAATGAGGCGTCAACCTGGTGAAGCTACAACCCAGGACTACTTGCATGCCAAACTGTGTAAGCAGCATGCAATAGACAGAGCTAAGCCATCCCACAACCAACTGATCAGATCTAAGCTCTGCCATCCTGCCACATCCAGTCGTGAATGGTTGTGGACAATTAAACAACTAACTGGAGGAGGTGGCTCCACAAATATCTCCATCTTCAATGATGGGGGAGCCCAGCACATCAGTGCAAAAGATAAGGCTGAAACATTTGCAACAATCTTTAGCCAGAAGTGCCGAGTGGATGATCCATCTCAGCCTGCCCCTGAAGTCCCCAGCATTACAGATGCCAGACTTCAGCCAATTCGATTCACGCCACGTGATGTCAAGAAACGACTGAAGGCACTGGATACTACAAAGGCTATGGGCCCTGACAACATTCCAGCAAAAGGACTGAAGACCTGTACTCCAGAATGTACCACACCACTAGCCAAGCTGTACAGATACAATGTTGGCATCTACCCTGCAATGTGGAAAATTGCCCAGGTATGTCCTGTACACAAAAAACAGGACAAATTCAACCTGGCCAACTACCGCCCCATCAGTTTACTGTCGATCATCAGTAAAGTGATGGAAGGTGCCGTTGACAGTGCTATCAAGCGGCAGTTGCTTAGCAATAACCTGCTCAGTGATGCTCAGCTTGGGTTCTGCCAGGGCCACTCAGCTCCTGACCTCATTACAGCCTTGATTCAAACATGGACAAAAGAACTGTACTCCAGAGGTGAGGTGAGAGTGAGTGCCCTTGACATCAAGGCAGTATTTGACCAAGTATGGCATCAAGAAGCCCTAGCAAAACTGGAGTCAATGGGAATTTGAGGAAAACACTCCGCAGTTTGGTCATACCTAACACAAAGAAAGATGGTTGTGGTTGTTGGAGGTCAATCATCTAAGCTCCAGGGCATCACTGCAGGAGTTCCTCAGGCTAGTGTCCTAGGACCAACCATCTTCAGCTGCTTCAGCAATGACCTTCCTTCAATCATAAGTTTAGAAGTGGGGATGTTCGCTGATGATTGCACAATGTTCAGCATCATTTGCGATTCCTCAGATACTGAAGCAGTCCGTGTAGAAATGCAGCAAGACCTGGACAATATCCAGGCTTGGGCTGATAAGTGGCAAATAACATTCGCACCAAACAAGTGCCAGGCAATGACTATCTCAAACAAGAGAGAATCTAACCATCTCCCCTTGACATTCAATGGCATTGCAATCACTGAATCCCCACTATCAACATTCTGGGGGTTACCATTGACCAGAAACTGAACTGAGAGTAGCCATATGAATACTATGGCTACAAGAGCAGGTCAGAGGCTAGGAATCCTGCAGCAAGTAGCTCACCTCCTGACTCCCCAAAGCCTGTCCACCATCTACAAGGCACAAGTCAGGAGTGTGATGGAATACTCTCCACTTGCCTGGATGGGTGCAGCTCCAACAACACTCAAGAAACTCAACATCATCCAGGACAAAGCAGCCCGCTTGATTGGCACCCCATTCACAAACATTCACTCCCTCCACCACCGATGCATAGTGGCAGCAGTGTGTACCATCTACAAGATTCACTGCAGCAATGACCAAGGCTCCTTAGACAGCACTTTCCAAACCCGTGACCTCTACCACTTAGAAGGACAAGGGCAGCAGCTGCATGGGAACACCATCACCTGCAAGTTCCCGTCCAAGCCACACACCATCCTGACTTGGAACTATATCACTGTTCCTTCACTGTCGCTGGGTCAAAATCCTGGAACTCCCTTCCTAACAGCACTGTTGGTGTACCTACCCCACATGGACTGCAGAAGTTCAAGAAGGCGACTCACTATGACCTTCTCAAGGGCAATAGGGATGGGCAATAAATGCTGGCCTGGCCAGCGATGTCCACTGCCCACAAACAAATTTTAAAAATCAAATGAAATAAAAGAATGTCTTAGTTCTAGTCTTTTTATAGAGATCTGATGGATATAAAGTAAATTTGGGTTTAGGTTTATACGATGGCCTTTTTGAACGTAACCCTAAGGCTTTTCAATCTGTCGTGATAGCCCAATCAAATGCAGATCAACAACAAAAACTTGAATATATACAGCAAGGGCGACCAAAAGCTTAATTAAGAAGGTGGTTTTTGAACAGGGTGTTAAAAGAAGTGAGCAATACGGAGAGGCAAAGAGGTTTAGGGAGGGAATTTCAAAGTGTAAAGGCTAGGCAGCTGAAGATTTGTCTGCGGGTTGGGGGGTGGGGGAGGGGGGCGGTTACAAGAGAGGCTGGAGTCAGATTGGAGAGTTTGGGTGGAGGAGATTACAGGACTGGAGAAGGTTCCAATGTTGGGAAGGGAAAGGTCATGGAGGGGTTTAAACACAAAAATTAGAAGCTTATATTTAAGGCATTTGGGGACCTGGAGGAAACAAAGATCAAAAAAGAAGGCAAATGAAACTTTGTGCAGAATAGGACACAGGTAGGAGAGTTTTGAATGAGCTGGTTTATGGAGGTGAAGGATGGGAGGCTGAATAAGAGAGCTTTGGACTAATTGAGTCTGGAAGGGACAAAGTCATGGATGAGAATTTCAGCAGAAGATGGGTTGAGTTGGGGGGAGTGGGTGACATTATGAAGGTGGAAATAGTTAGTCATGTTGATGAGGAGGATATGGGGCAGAAACACAGCTCGTGGTTGATCAGAGTGCTAACGTTCAGAACAGTCTGACTTAGCCCAAGACAATGGCTACCGGTAATGTAAACATAGGAACATAGAATGACTTACAGCAGGCCATTCAGCCCATCCTGAATGTACAACAAAAAAGAGCTATCCAGTCTGATCCTACCTTCCAGCTCTTGGTCTGTAGCCCTATAAGCTATGGCACCTGAAATGCAATTCCAAGTACTTTTTAAATGTGATGAGGGTTCCTGCCTCTACCACCCTTTCAGGCAGTGAGTTCCAGATCTCCTTTACCATTTGGATGAAAAAATTACTCTTCAACTCCCCTCTACTCCAATTACTTTAAATCTATACCCCCCTGGTTATTGACCTCTCTGCTCATGGAAATAGATCCTTCCTATCCAATCTATCTAGGCCCCTTATAATTTTATACACCTCAATTAAATCTCCCTTCAGCCTCCTCTGTTCCAAAGAAAACAAACCCAGCCTATTCAACCTCTTCCAATAGCTATAATTCTCCATTCCTGGCAACATCCTCGTAAATCTCTTCTGTACCCTCTCTAATGTGGTCACATCCTTCCTGTAATGCGGTGACCAGAACTATACTCAGTACTCCAGCTGCAGTCTAACAAGTGTTTTATACAGTTCTAACATAACCTCCCTGCTGATATACTCTAGGCCTCAGCCATAAAGGAAAGCATCCTGCGTGACTTCTTGACCACCTTATCTACCTGTCTTGCTACCTTCAGGGGTTCGTAGATAAAGACTCCAAGGTCCATCTATTCCTCTACACTTCTCAGAATCCTACCATTTACTGTGTATGCCCTTGCCATGTTTATCCTCCCCAAATGCATTCCCTCACACTTCTCCGGATTGTATTCCATTTGCTATTTTTCTACCTACCTGGACAGCCCATTGACATCTTCTTACAGTCTACATGTTTCTCCCTCACTATCAACTACATGGTCAATTTTCATATCATCTGCAAACTTCTTAATCACGCCTCCTACATGTAAGTCTAAATCATTGATACATACCATGTGCGGCAAGGGACTCCAGACTGAGCCCTGCAGAACCCCACTGGAAACAACCTTCCAGTCACAAACACCCATTGACCAGGTCCCTTTGATTCCTGCCAATGAGGCAATTTTGAATCCAACTTGCCACTTTCCCTTGGATCCTTTGAGCTTTTAAACTTGGGTGATATAACAAAGATTGACTGGTATAGGTGCAATCATACCCTGGAAGGAGGTTGGCACCTTCAGGAAAGGAAGTAGAGTGAGAAGAAGTAGATAGAAACAGGAAGGATTAGAAACAGTGGTTGCCACAATTAGCAATATAAAAACAAAGAAAATTTACAGCACGGAAGGAAGCCATTTGGCCCATCATATCTGTGCTGGAAATAGTTATATTGCATTTCAGAAATTGATAGAGTCTGGTGTTGCTCCTATATATCCAGTGTTTTTGCAGCTTTTACTTTAGTCCAGTACCATAGCTTTCTGATAGGTGGATGTTTTACTGTCATCACTGGCAAATATTAACTAGATTGACGCCATACATCCCATGACAGCACTGATCTGCTATCAGAACTATTGTCTCCCATTGTGGCTTTCTAAGCATGTTGAGTAACTGTGTTTGCAATGTGAGGAAAAATTGCATTGTGTCTGAGTAGATATGATATGCAGGGCTGGCTCCATGTCTGTTCATGGCCCACGCTCTGTTCCTTTTAAGCTGGAGAATGTTTTTAACTGAAGGAGGGGGATTTGTGTTTTTTATACTATCCTGAGCCAACGCTCTCCAATAGGTCCATTGCAGATTGTTTTGGAAAATGGAGAACCAGCTGTCAGTGCATCACAAAAGACTGAGCACTAAAAGTTTTGCAAAGCCATTTGGGTAACGGAACTGTGAAGGGCGGGACTTCCACCTGCCACTTTGACCTCCCTATAACCCTCTTCCATATCCTAAGAACAGGAACATCTAGATAATTGCAGCTGCGGCCTCTACCAACAGAGGGGCAAGGGGGATGTCTAACCCACTTCTTCAACAGAAACATGGAGCGGCACACTGCTGCTTCAGTGCTACTCAGAAGGGGAAAGCTCAAGGCCCTTATTGAGCCAAAGGCATAAGTTGGAAAAATACTTTCATTCTCTGCCAAGAATGGTGGGCCATTCTCCCCCCCACCAGGGGAACTCATGCCTCCTCCCAGAAAGCATGGAAACCATTGGGCATGACAGTTGGGAACTGTGTGGAATTCCCAGAGTAGCTCAAGGAAGGCCCAGAGACATACCACCAAAAGCATCCACACCGCCACTGGGAGTTTAATGAAAATTGGGGAAAAACAGCTGTGCTGGGTTCCACCCAAAATGTGACAGGCCTTGCCTCACCCAACTGCACTGGAATGCTACCTGCCCAGGGGCTGGAATTTGTAGCCTAAATTTTCTGTTTTCTGAATCTGTATCCAGCAGGTCCATAGTGGAGGAAGGGCATTGTATAGTTTACACACAGAAAAGTGCATGCAGGTGTTAGCCTTCCACAATGCAAAACAGCCTTGAGTGGAGGGTTTACCCATCACAGTAAATGCAGAGTCTACATGTTACTTTGTAGTTTGCTAGGAGGGAAAGGGGAATTATGGACAACATAACCTAGTGTAAGGAGTCCTGACCTTGTGCTGACCCTCAATAGGAAGTGTTGGCCATCTAAAAGCAAAGCATGGAAAAACTTCAGATGAACCCTAATTGTGGAAGAGAAAGAGAAACCATTATCTAACAATAGTCAACAAGACATTTTGGTATGTGGCTAACAATAGGCAAGGCTGTTGTGCATATACCTGCTCCACCCAGCTCCCATTTAGCACTAGGTTAGAGTGTTCACACATCATTGTCAGATTCATCACTTACATAGCTGCCAAGCCTCACAGTTAAAAGAACAGATATTACTTGTCTGGGCAGAATACTGTAAAGGAACATTTATACAGTTCAATACATTCAAGTACTTTCTCAGATTTAAATTTGTTGCAAGTACCTGGTCCAAATGAATTTTACATGAAAGAGCAGACAGCTTTAGGCTGCATAAAATATTTTTTGTGCTGACATTGCTCCACTAGAGTGTTAATAGAGTGTGGGAGAATAACATTAGCTTCAGTAATGACAGGTGATAGTGCTACTGAGAACAATTAAACTGGCCCAATAAAATCTTGGTCCACTGTCTACATGAAGGATAAAAATGTAAATTGCAATTAAGGTTTGCCAAATGTTTAAAGACATGATGCACCATTATAATTTCTGGGAAATTGACCAGAACTTTCCGGATCAGCTTAGTCTGTGATTTACAGCGTATATTTCACTGTTTCATGTCCTGTCCTTCCCATTGCAAACTTACTCCAAACTTTCCTAGAAAAGAATTTTGAACACGCCAGAACGAACATAATTTCAAATCAGTGACCTTAAAAGTGGCACAGCCAATGGCTTACCCCATCTGCACTAATGAACTAATTAAATAGATCAATATTGGCAGGACTCATGTCATGGAATTCTGAATTTCAAATCTTCTCTCTGTGCTAAACTTGATCACTTGCAGAAAATTATCTGAGTTATAGACACACTCAGCTGCTACATTCCATTTGCAGGAACACAAAAATAAAATTTCTTTGCAAGATGACATTAATAGTTTAAGCTACCTAAAAAGTCTCAGATTAAATAAATCGGGCAAAATTTGCTCATTTCTCAGGCGCAAAATGAGGACATAAGTGTCCAATTTTGTGGGGCTATGTAGTACGTCTGTCACCATGTTAACTCGGATGATATTCAGGCATCCCTCGCGGCTGCCTTAAAAAGGCTTTAGGTCCCCATCATAACCTAATGGCTGGCTATAAAGGGACGGCTGCAGACCACCAACATAAAGTTAAGCTTTTAAAAAAATCTTTATTGTGGAGCCAGAAAGAGCAGGTGAGCACCTCACAACTTAACTTCTCCATTGTTATTGGCTAGCCCTGGCAGGTGAAGATGATTGTCTTCCATGAGTCCAAAGATGGCTGATGAGGCTGATTTTTGATCTACAGACTTTATGGCACGTAGGGCATTTGTTGTCATGTGGGATGTCTGGTCATGTATTATTAGTTCGGGTCATGGCTTGTACTTCTGCCACTCTCGCTTTTCCTCTTCATTTTGTCGTCATTGGGGCTGGGATCCTTCCCATAGACTCTGCCTCCATCTGGTTTGGTCCAGGGCGATGGTCTCCCAGGAGTTGATGCCAATGTTGCATTTCTTCATGTTGGCTTTCAGCACGTCCTTGAGGCGCTTCTTTTGTTCTGCTCTGGTGTGTCTAATTCGTCACCAACTTTCGCCTGCTTCATGATGATATGTGAGTGGTAATCCTGCCCATTAATTATGAGTGCCTGGTTTAGCTATGGATGTTGGAAGGGGAGACAAGCACCTGTTTGATTTGAAGGATGTGTACTCAGCTTTTCTGCATTGGGGTGGGTGATATTGGAGTAGGTTGAGTGCCTGAAAACAGTAATGGTGTGGGGAAGTGGGGCGGGGGTTTGTTGGTGAAATGTGCTCAATGAAGCAGGGGAGATGACTTCCTTTGTGAGAGGGTGATTTTTAATAAAATATAATTAACTAAAACCTTTTCCCCTAGTATTAGTTTATTTAATACTGTTTTTCAGACTGGTGGGAAATGTGCAGTGATTTCCTCAAGAGCACGCTGTTGGGACTAGTACTTTTTTGATATATATTAATGACCTGGAATCGGATATACAGGGTATAATTTCAAAGTGTGACGATGATAGTATCAAATTTCAGGAGGATGTAGGGAGACTGGCAAAATGGGCAGACATATGGCAGATGAAATTTAATACAGAGAGAAGTGTGAAGTGATTTATTTTGGTAGGAAGAATGAGGTGAGACAATATAAACGAAATGGTACAATTTTAAAGGGGGTGCAGGAACAGAGGGATCTAGACAAGTCTTTGAAGGTGACAGGACAAGTGAGAAGACTGTAAAAAAAGGCATATGGGATCCTTGACTTTATAAATAGAGGCATAGAGTACAAAAGCAAGGAGGTTATGCAAAACCTTTATAAAACACTGGTTGGGCTGCAGCTTGAGTATTGTGGCCAATTCTGGGCACCGCACCTTAGGAAGGCTGTCAAAGATGAGAGGGTGCGGAGGATATTTCCTAGAATGGTACCAGGGATTAAAGACTTCAGTTATGGGGAGAGACTAAAGAAACTGATTTTGTTCTCCTTTACAGCAGAGAAGGTTAAGGGGAGATTTGTAGAGGGGTTCAAAATCATGAAAGGTTTTTAATGAACTAAGCAAGGAGAAACTGTTTCCAGTGGCAGATGGATTGGGAACCAGAGGACACAGATTTAAGGTAATTGGCAAATGAAACAAAGAGGACAGGAGGAAACATTTCTTACACTGCAATTTGTAATGATCTGAAATGTACTGCCTAAAAGGGTGATGGAAGCAGATACAATAATCATTTTCAAAAGGGATTTGGGTAAATACTTGAAGAGGGGAAATTCGTAGTACTATGGGGAAAGAGCAGGGGAGTGGGACAAATTAAATAGCTCTTTCAAAGAGCCGGCATAAGCACAATGGATCGAATGGCCTCCTTCTTTGCTGTATTATGCTATGATTCAATGATTCTATCCAATGTTACATACAAACAAACGAATTAGGAGCAGGAGTAGGCCACTCAGCCCCTCGAGCCTGCTCTGCCATTCAATAAGATCATGGCTGATTGGATTGTAACAGCGATTCCACTTTCCCGCCTACCCCTAATAACCTTTCACCCACTTGCTTATCAAGAATTTATCCTCCTCTGCCTTAAAAATATTTAAATACTCTGCTTCCGCTGCCTTTTGAGGAATAGAGTTCCAAAGACTCACAACCCTCTGAGAGAAAAAATTTCTCCTCATCTCAACAGCCAAACACTGGTAGAGCTAATTCATAAAATGTACCCCTTGCTATTGCTCCAAATCAAGTAAATGAATATTGGATATGGACAGTTTGCTTTACAAGACCCTGTCTTATGGCAATTTCCATGTAATTACCCATTTTCATATATCATGAGCTTATAAGCTGGGCTGTTTTTGAGTTGTCAGTTTTTTGGGGGCTGTGTTACTTTTTTTGTAGCCGTTGCTCAGCTTTTGATAGTTTTCTAGGTAACTGTTCTGATGAAAGGTCACTAACCTGAAACATTAACTCTTCTTCTCTCTCCACAGATGCTGCCGGACCTGCTGAGTATTTCCAGCATTTCTTGTTTGTGTTTCAGATTTCCAGCATCTGCAGTATTTTGCTTTTATTCTAGGTAACTGTGTTTGTAAGTACCTATCAGTCATGGTGCAGAAAGATCTATCTGTGTAAACGTTAGTTACTGATGGCACACAACAAATTCTGTAGAGGAAAATGCCTATTCGTGATGATCCAGGAGGAACTCTAGGGGTAAGTGCCTATTAGTGATAGTACAGAAGGAACTCAATCCTGTCCCTGGGATCACCACTCCTGAACCACTCCAATCCATGCACCTGCACAAAACTAAATTGACCCCATAAGATGATGCAAGGTCAGTTTGTTTAAATACTGTTCTGACATGATGTATTGGGAATGTTCATGTCGCTGGATTTGGTTGTTGGAAGCAAAAAAACAAAAGGAAGGATGGTCCTGTATCAAAACGATAGGCCATTAATTAGTTGACTCAGCGACCCAGCACTTGTGACGGCTAGCCCTGCTGCCTCTCCATCCCACCTCCAGGAAACTGGCCCAGTGGCAGGATTGTGCTGGGCAACCGGCATGCCAGTTGGTGGTGTGATTTTTCACTGCCGCCTGCCTCCGTGCCCATCCCCATAGTTGGCCAAAAGTCCTCAGCATTATGAGGCTTCAGTCTCATTGGAATACAAACTGGATGCCCAATAAGCTTTGCGCATATTTATTACACATGCTCTCTGTGCTGATTCTGAATTTAGCATGGAACACGTCAAGTCTGATATAATAGGAGTTGAATGTCGGGCTTGACATGCTAAGGCTCTTCAGGCACTCTAAATGGCTTTATTAGCCCCGATGAGGAAGTGCCTCTGCAATGGTGCTAATATCATTGATGATATTAAAGAGTACTAATTGATACAGACACATTTTGATAATTTTGACCTAACTTTCTAGGCAGGTTCAGGTTGTTGTCCATTTTACACCCCGCCCGATTTTACTCTTCAATGAAGTCAGATGGGTGTTTCAGGTATGCTGCTAAAGAGACAAGCTTAAAGTCATTGGGCTAGAAATTGGATAGGCCTGTTTCTGGATGTGGAGGTTGCAACTTGCGACCTGTCCGCATCCTTTCACTTCAAGGTGTACCCACCTCATCTGAATGATTGTAGTGTTGGCCTGAGCTTCTCGACTCTCCTAAACACTGTCTGCAGCCTCTGCGCTCAGCAGAGGGCTGGGCAAGGAAACCACATGGTGCAGCCAACCTTCTCTTCTTAAAGACAGACTGTCACTCTTACAGCAAGCTGCACTGGAGAAAATTGATGGAATGTAAAACATCAGAATATTGAACACCCAGTGCAGAGAGAGGGTTCCAGAGTGATGAATGTGACACTGGAGGCATTAGTATTGGAAGTGGTTAGGAGGAGGGAGGTCTGGGAGGGGTGCATGAGTAGGGGCTGGTGGTGGGGTAGTGGGACCTGGAGGTCCTCAAAGAGCACCCTCAGTAGGGTGTTGAAGCGGGTGTCCAGAGAGGCCAACTCCTGGATTCTGCACCTGAGGAACTGGCAGGAGTGCCACAAGAGGTCTAATGACCTTACGAGGGTGGTCAAGGTCAATGACTGCATCTTCACGTGACATCTCCTACTTCATTGCCTCCACATACCTTCAGCTATGGCAGGCATATCCCTCAACACAGCATGACAAAATCACTGACATTCTGGCCTCTCTCTTGCAGAACAAGGCACAAAATAGAAGGAAACAGAGTAACGTTGGCAGTGGACAAGGACACCTGCATTCCCTGAGCTCTACAGAGGAGTTGGCTCTCAACATCACGGAGCTGGCTGTGATGAAAACCCTGGCATTCAGCATCGCTGAGAACATTGAGGATGATGGAATGTTCTTGCCTTATGCCCCTTCTCGACTGTCAGCTCACTCTCACCCTGCTATCTGTCATGATGCGCAAGCTGTTGATGGTGTCACCATGGACCTCTTCCTTCTCACCCAACCCTTTCCCTCACCCAAACATTCCCCTTCTGATTTCCTGCTTTCAGACATCCAAGAGCTGCCACCTGCCCAGCCACAGGAGCCCAACAAGGAAGAGAGAGAGAAATAGTAAGCAGTGATGAGGAGACCCCCATCACTTGATCTGACACCCGTAGCCACTAGCTCAGATACCAACACTGCATGTACCTTGGAGGTTGGTACAGAGTCATCTGGGTACAAGGGGTTGCAGCCAGTTCAGGGGGAAAGGATGGTTTATTTGTCCCTGCAGGGTAAAGTCACAGACGGATTCTGCTGCGGAGGACTCAGAAAGGGTGGCCATCTGGAGAGCGCTGACGGCATGTACACCAAGATACTGGGTGTATTGGCTGCCCAGCCAGACAGCTTCTTGTCACTGTCAAGGAGCAAGTCCAGATCCAACTTGTCAGAGGGCATCGTGCGAGCTTGACCTCCCAGCAGTCTCTGCTCCTTGTCGTCCTGCAAACCCAGAGGCACTATCACTGCTGCCCCCTACCTGTTGCAGCCTTTCTGTGGACAGGCCACATCCTCCTCTCCTTGTGAGGATACAGCAACACTCTGCAGCAAATCCAGAAGCTCAACACAAAAGACCTGCAGAAACACTCCAGAGTATTTCCAAGCAATTAGCAATAGAAAAAATTGTTAAAATTGACCTTACTGGTAATTTGGTCTGGCTGTTTATGAGCAGGGCTCATCTTGCAGCCTCATGACAGATCTTTGAAGAATGCTGAATGATTATTTACACAGGACCTGTGTGGTCCAACCTGGAATCCTGGCGTTGTATCAGTTGGTTGGCTGAGTGATGTCAGGATGGTAATGATTCAAAGCCTTCCAGTGCATGCAGGGACACACCTGTGCATGCCCTTCTCCTGCTGCAATGCCACACAGGCCTTGCAGAAAGTGACTGGCAGCGCATCACACCCTGGTAGGCCTGGGTAGTACGACCCGAGGTGACTCTACGCAACTCAATTTCTAGCTTGCTGTCTCTGTGCCAGGAATGAAAGTTATAGATGCAGTCATACACTTTTAGATTTCACACAATGGTGCAAAGGCTGTGGGAGAGACCTCATTGCTACAGTTGCTGAGCCCAGTAGCAGGGTGATCAGCCTTGAGTCTTCCTAAATTCTCGGTACAATAGACTCACCTATATTCCTCAGCTAAAAAACCATGACATTGTACCTCTTCTATAACCTTTATTCGTGGTTTGTGCTAACTTGCATCAGCTCAGCATTCCAAAGACTCGCTTTCTAATTGGAATCAGTGGGTGGAAGTTCCATCGCCTTTACTGATCCCCAAATTTGGGCAGGATCCCCAAAGACACATTGTACAGCGAGCTCGCCACTGGTATCAGACCCACCGGCCGTCCATGTCTCCGCTTCAAAGACGTCTGCAAACGCGACATGAAGTCCTGTGACATTGATCACAAGTCGTGGGAGTCAGTTGCCAGCATTCGTCAGAGCTGGCGGGCAGTCATAAAGACGGGGCTAAAGTGTGGTGAGTCGAAGAGACTTAGCAGTTGGCAGGAAAAAAGACAAAAGCGCAAGGGGAGAGCCAACTGTGTAACAGCCCCGACAAACAAATTTTTCTGCAACACCTGTGGAAGAGCCTGTCACTCTAGAATTGGCCTTTATAGCCAGTCCAGGCGCTGCTCCATACACCACTGACCACCTCCAGGCGCTTACCCATTGTCTCTCGAGATAAGGAGGCCAAAGAAGAGGAAGATAACCTTTATTCGTGGTTTGTGCTAACTTGCATCAGCTCAGCATTCCAAAGACTCGCTTTCTATTTGGAATCAGTGGGTGGAAGTTCCATGGCCTTTACTGATCTGGCCTTCAGACAGTATTGCTGGTCAACTTATTTACAAGGATGTTGAAGCTACATAAAGAATAGGCAAATATTGTTAAAGTACCAGCCATGGAGGAGCCTTGAGTGTCTAGGGCTGTTCTTTTGGACATTTTCCAAAATCCTGTTGCCAGCAGATTCTGTAAAACCCGTCTGCTTGTTTCAAAATGGAAAGTCTAATGTAAAATAGATTCTTTAATACAGCTTCCTGCTAATGTTCCTAACAGGCGTAAAACTGGTGGCTGACTCACTCCTGTCAGCTTTCCGCTGGATAGATTTTTACGTTAAAATGAACCCAATGGTGCATTAATGGCAATCTTCAATATTAATGCTCAACCTCAGCGAGCTGATGGTATTTGAGACCCACATTCTCATGTACCTTGCAAGTTGCAGTCAAGTATCCAGCTAAATTTAAAAGCACGGTGCCAGATTGCCTTCCTTTTAGTATTGGAAATCACAGGTCTCTGGGCTTTATTGGTAGTAGTGACAGGAAGAAAGATAAATAGAACAGAGTGCCTTGGAGGTTGAAGATGTCTGTCTGAGCACTGTTTATCGGAGACACTTTTATACCATAAAAGTGCAATAAGACCAATGCACGGATCAGGCATATAATTGAATACTTCTAATGCAGGAACTTACTTAATGTAAGAGACAGGTAATGTGAGCTAACTCGGAGACAATCCTAACTTAAGTACAGTTCAAGAGGACAAACTGAATATAGTCAAGGTGCAATAGAAATATATATATATGGCTTGGCCATATGAGCCGCATGGAAGATGGCAGGATCCCCAAAGACACATTGTACAGCGAGCTCGCCACTGGTATCAGACCCACCGGCCGTCCATGTCTCCGTTATAAAGACGTCTGCAAACGCGACATGAAATCGTGTGACATTGATCACAAGTCGTGGGAGTCAGTTGCCAGCATTCGCCAGAGCTGGCGGGCAGCCATAAAGACAGGGCTAAATTGTGGCGAGTCGAAGAGACTTAGTAGTTGGCAGGAAAAAAGACAGAGGCGCAAGGGGAGAGCCAACTGTGCAACAGCCCCAACAAACAAATTTCTCTGCAGCACCTGTGGAAGAGCCTGTCACTCCAGAATTGGCCTTTATAGCCACTCCAGGCGCTGCTTCACAAACCACTGACCACCTCCAGGCGCGTATCCATTGTCTCTCGAGATAAGGAGGCCCAAAAGAAAGAATATATATATAGGAAATTGCTTCCTTGAGAGTGCAGTAGTATTCAGATAGATTGTTTGATTTGTCCTGGGGCAACATTAGGTTTTGCCCTCAAGCACAACCTGAGTAAACCAATTCCTTGTAGCAGAAAATATGCAGCATGAAATGGGCCGTATTGTTCATCTCTAATTACTTGCTTATCATAGGTCTGATCCTTTGTAAGACAAGGCGAATATCAAACAGAACATTCACCTCTTTGATGTGGGGCTGATACACAAACATGCTTTTGTTTGAGCATCAAATAGCTCATCTGTCTTCTACAGTGAAGTGTTGGACCTGAAACTCACTGCTTCAGGTTTGAAAGAAAATAGATTCAAATCTGTGAAGTGGGGCTGGGGGCTGGGGGTTGGGGGGGGGGGGCGAAGATCCTGCCTGAGAAAATCTCATTGTGGGATCACTTCCAGCCCGTGCAATATAATCTGGGATGTAATTTTAGATTTATCATCAGAACATAAAGAATAGCATATACATACAGAATGGCCGCTTGTGCCAATTAACAGAAGGTGTCTGGTGTCCATGAGACTGTACCCCCAGCAAGGAGACATTGTTTCAGGAAAGGGGTGAGAAATAGAAATGGAGTAGATGGAGTTATAATTGGTGACACAGAAATCCATAATGATGCCCAACAACTACCTTTCCTTTATTGATTTCTCTTAGACAGTAGCACTTTAAATGAATGCTGCAGACAAGAGGCAGCTGCATTTGCAATTGTTGTCAGGCGCAACAATAAAAAACAAGGAAGGGAAGCACTCCTGCATGCGCAGACAAAAACTCAAGATAAACAGACCTGCCCACAGGAAATGATGACAAACTCTGACATCGCCCATGTGACAGAGTGGCAATGACCTCAAGGTCAAACCTTACTCTGGAAGAGACTGTTCTATCAGTGTGAAAATTGTATAAGCCCTCCCGTAATTCGTTTTTGTTTTCAGTTACCTGGGTGTCAGACTGGCAAAACCAAACTGCAATGCTTAAGAGTCTCCAAATGAAACTACTGAGAAATCTGGATAAGTAGAATTTATGTTTGTCTGTTATGGAGTGCACACTTTCTCTGTGAGGGAACATACTGCGCTTATCTAAGACCAGAGATATCAGGCACATGTTGCCAAGTGATACATTTTATGGAGTTTCAAGTGTGCCTAAGGACGCTGTTGGGGTTTAATCAGTTAAAATTGCAGTTTACCACCATAAAATTGGTATAGGTTGGCCAGTCATAAACCACAAGAACATAGCTTAGGAGGGCATTTAATTCAAATGTTCCCAGCACTGCCACTTATTAGAAAACCATTTTATGGCAAAATCCAGTCACTTGGAATCTGTGATTCACTGTCATCTTCACTTCTATGTATACAGAAACATACCCATATTTAAAAAAAAAGCCTTTGTGGCATTTTGGGCTGAATTTTACCAGACCACCGCCCCCCCTACCCCCGACGTGGGGGTTTTGCGGGGTGGGGTGGGGGTCCGGAAAATGCCTCTGGGAGAGGCCTGTCACGGGCCTTGACACTGGGAAGGCCCCGCCTCATATTACCAGCGGCGGCGAGGCCTTGTGGCGCCACCCCCCCCACCCCGACCGCTCGGTGATGGCACCATCATTACAATATGTTAATGTATTAAAATTAATTAATAATCACTTAGCTTGTCGCACTGGCCGTCCCGCTCCCATATTACCCGCACTGTCTGATCGCCGACCGGAGATCCGATGCGAGACACTGGTGGGGAGAGGGGAGGAGGTAAGTATTTCAGTTTGGGAGGGGGGAGAGGGAAAAGATTTGCCTGATTGGTCGAGGGGGTGATGGGAAGGGATAAAAGTATACGTTTCTGAACTTTTGAGTGGAAAGGTCAGATACTCAAGGTAAGTATTTTGGGGGGTGGCGGTGGGGAGAGGGCAGAAATGATATGTAAGGCTATGGGGGGGGGGGAGTGGGGCTGGAAAGATTTCTGTAATTTTTAAAACATTTTAGTATTAACAGTCGGGGCTCTAAGCCCTTTAAAAATGGCACCAGCGCCTGCACAGTGGCGCTGTATGCCGTTGCCGGGGACGGAGCGCCCGCCCCTTCCCATGACATCTTGGGGGCGGCTCTGCTGAGTACATCTCGCGCGTGCGCCCCGCCGTTTTTGAAACTCGCCGTTGATTCAGCTCTTTATGTGCATTTTGTACTGAAGAGAGTGAGGGATGTTGGTGCTGGGAAATAGATTTCCATTTCAGATGCCCCTCCAGTCTCAACACCAAGTATTCCCAGGTCAGACATAACATGTCTTGATGTGCAGTAACAACAACAACTTGTATTTATATAGCACCTGTAATGTAGTAACAAGTCGCAAGATGCTCAACAGGAGTATTATCAAACAAAATTTCGCATTGAGCTAAATAAGGAGAAATTAGGACAGCTGACCAAAAGCTTGATCAAAGAGGTGAGTTTTAAGAAGTATCTTAAAGGAAGAAAGTGGGAGAAAGATGCCAGTTGCTTTAGAAAAGCTAGCTGCCTTTATTTCCAGACACTTTAAAATATTATCGTCAAATTATAAACAAAAATAATACAACAGAGCTAGGAGTGTAATTGCCACAGTATTCTTACTCCCATCAGGGAGTCATTGAGCATTCAGTTAACAATCTGCAAGTACCGTACACAGCAGAAATGTACACTCATTTCAGCAACAGTCACTGGATGACAGTCAGGCGAAGCAATCTTGGTTGATTTTCCCTTTCCTGGCTCAGGCATGCTGATGTCAATTGCAGCTGCCAAGCCCAGCTGAGAGCAGCCAACTCAGATTGAACCTGGGGCCTTCTATAATGACTTTATCAATGACTAGCCCATCAGAGGGTCTATCTATATGCAACATTAATGCCCTTTATTCATGTTTACTACATAAGGAACAAACCTTTTGGATAAGATATGGATCCAGCCTCACAGTGCAAATGGATGTGCTCAATCTAACCTTGCATTTGTCTGTCATTTACCTACACTTTGTTGATGGAAAACTTTGGTCTCCAGGAGCATTTTAGGAACTATTCATAAGTATATTTATTAATATAAAGGCAAACCCTTCGATTTTAGGCATTCTAGATTTTCCTGAATTCTGTGCAGCTTCTTGTAAGATTTATTTTGCGAGAGGATACAATTAATTTAACGCTGATAAGCTTGCTCACCCTCATGTATTCCACAGAAGACCACAAAGATTTACCCTTAAGAGGAGCGCTAATAACATTGTAAAGATGAAGCACAGGGTGTCTGTAGCAGAGTTGCTTCTTCCTTCTCTAACCTATTCACATTACTCCTCATTCTAGGTAGATGGATACATTGGTGTCAGTGGTCATTCAACATATAGTTCAACTTATAATCACCCTAGTGCTGTGATGCAACATAAGTCTGGCATTTCCTTTAAGCTTAATTCACGTCAAATGAACTGATTTATATTTTTATATATTTATATTGTCATGCTAGGCCCCCACCTGCCAAGAATGAGGCACATTAATTTTGTTATGAACATTGATTTTAAACTGTTACTTGAGTGAAGAAAGGACTTGTTAAACAGATCAGCCAGGGCTGGAAAAGACATTTGTATATTAGCATACAGTAATTGGAAGAACAAAGGACCATTCCCTGACACATTCAACCCAAATCGACCTTGATCACCAGGTATTGTGTGTAACAGGAGCATTCCAGAGACTGCTAAGGTGATACAATCCAAGACATGGTCAGACCAGTTGGTCACATGATTAACCTGCTGAGCAACCTGGGTTTTTCTGTATTGTACAAACAGTTTGAACAGAGAAAGTCTGTTTGCTCCTGGACTGAGTAGATCTCTCCTGTCTGCTCCCATCTCTTTCTCACAAGCCTCTGAATCCACTGAAGACACATGAACCCCAAGAGAGAAAAGTCTCCTACAGCGAACAAAGTTTAAGAAGAATACTGGGCCCCATCGAAAAGCAAGATCTATCTACAATCAAGGACTCTACAGTGAGCTCGAAGAATTGTAACAAAAACTCTTCAGATATTGCCTCAAGCTTTTCCACTTTATTTTTCTTCCGCTCTTTTCTGTCTCTATTTGCATGTGTGTATTGCAGATGCATGCTCGTGCGGGCACGTTGTGTATCTGTAGGCATCAACTAAATTAGAGTTTAAGTTTAATAAATTTAAACTTTTCTTCTTTAAACCTAAGAAAGCCTGTTTGTGCTGGTTTCTTTGCCTTTGGAAAGCGGTGAACAAAGATTCACCAAGGGGGATATAAAAACACAGTGTGTTTAAAATTAAACCCTGTTACAGTAAAACCAGGTGAAGGCTGAAAGGGAACCCTAGACCTCTTTCTCACCTGGTCGTAACAATATACGTATAAATTTATTTAGAGATACAGCACTGAAACAGGCCCTTTGGCCCACCGAGTCTGTGCCGACCATCAACCACCCAATTATACTAATCTTACCACATCCCCCCCTTCCCTCAATTTCCCTACCACCTACCTATACTAGGGGCAATTTATAATGGCCAATTTACTTATCAACCTGCAAGTCTTTGGCGATGGGAGGAAACCGGAGCACCCGGCGAAAACCCACGCAGTCACAGGGAGAACTTGCAAACTCCGTACAGGCAGTACCTAGAATTGAACCCGGGTTGCTGGAGCTGTGAGGCTGCGGTGCTAACCACTGTGTATATATATTTATGTATATTTATGGAAATAGACTGGTGTGGTAGTAGTCATTCCTGCACAGATATCACTTTGAATTGTAGCAAGCAAACTTAACTTAATTTTTTTATCATTTACAGAATATGGTAGGTGCAACGTGACATGGCTGGGATGTTGCCAACTTTGTACCCAGGATCAGGGTATTTTAATATATGATTCCTCCTTTTGAAACAAAGAAAGAACGTGCATTTATATAGTTACATTAATGACCTCAGGATGCCTTAACACACTTTACAGCCAATGAAGTACTTTTGAAGTGTAGTCACTATGTAATGTAGGAAATGCAGCTGCCAATTTACACATTGCAAAGTCCCATAAACAGTGATGAGATAAAGTACCAGATCATCTGTTTTTAGCTGTTGGTTGAGGGATAAATATTGGCCAGGACACCAAGAGAATTCCCCTGCTCTTCTTCAAATAGTGCCGTGGAATCTTTTACGCCCATCTGAGAAATGCTATAGCTATAAGCTCAGGACATATTAGGCCAGAATTAATTGTAACTGGTGAATGAATGGTGCCTGCCATTCATTAGGCTTGCTCTTACTCATTAAATTTCCATGCCATTTTTCAAGGCAAGTTGCTAGAAGTGCAAAATCAAGACAGCATATTACCCTCTACAGGGATTCTCGGACCTGAGTGAATAGGGCATGCAATTGTGTAACTCCTTAACCAATCAGATTGAGGAAGTTGAACCAAGATGTGTAAGTTAGAATCTGCAAATTAGATGCAGAAAGCAAATAAAGATAGAGAAAGAAAGATTGGATTAAGAGAGATAGAGTAAAAAGAGACAGAAAGAAAAAGTAAAAATAAGTTTTTAATTTAATTTAAAAAATTTCCAACGATAATTAAAATCTGAAGGAATGAGACTCGACATTTGTAAAAGTTAATTTTCAGTGAGAGGGAGGTTGTTTGGTAGTAATGAAGACTTATCACACTGTTAAAAAGGGTACTTTGACTGAAATGGACAAGCCCTAACTTTCTATGCAAGTTTAATCCATATCTACGACGTCAGCACAGGAGGTTCATGCAGTTCAATACATTTGAATGGGGAGCTAAACAAAGAGATGTTGTTTTCACACAGCTTATGGCAGAGACATGCAACTTGAACAGCAACTTCCAGATTTTCACGTTTAACTTCCTATGTGCGCTCGTCATATGTTTGCGCATAAATAACAGTGAGCAGAAAAAACAGTGTTAGCCTCATTGTTATTTTTACAGCAAATTCTGACCCAGTGTCAACAGCAACAGTGTGAGCTTTCTATTTGTAGCTGCTCATATGCATAGATATGGCATATCATGCCATATAGCTTATCCCAATCAGCTTACTGAGTTGCAGCCAATTTGTATTACATTGGCAATTATATGATATAGGTTCAAACCCACTGGGAACCGGACAAAAAAAGACAAATATAATGATGCTGGGTAGTTCTGGAGTGTTACACTCCCATTCAGATGGTCCAACCTGGAATTCCAACTTACATTGATATATTCAACCTCCAGCAAATTGAGTTTTGGCAGATTGTACCCTAGCCACTAACAAGAGTGCTCCATTTCACAACGAAGCTCTCAGCTTTGAGGACTATGCCAAGGGGCAGGAGATCTAGCCATCCTCTGCAAAATGTGCCTCCTATCAGCCAATAATGGTGCAAGGCATTGTACTGTGGATCATAGCCTTGCAAATTGACACTGTTAAATATTTTTCTTGCTCTAAATATTCAACAATTAAAATACATTTACAAAATTGCTCCACATTTCTGTGATTTTCTTTCTCTTTTCTTTTTGTTTCTTTTTCTTTGACATGTCTAATATTATTTCTCTGTCTTTCTGTGGCATACCTGTACTTTTGTTTCTTGTCCTGTCTCTGTGCATCTCTCTCTCTCTACTTATTCTTCTGTTCATTTGTGTGTTTGTGTATGTGTGTACATACATGCATGCCTGTGATTCTCTCCCTGTTCCTGTGTGTGTCTATGGTTCTCTCCTTGTTTCTGTATGTATGTCTGGTTCTCTTTCAATTCTCTTGCGTATCTGAGATTGTCTCTGTATCTATCTATTACCCTGTTCCTGTGTGTATCTGTAATTTATTCCCTCTGCCTGTGTGTATTTTTGGTTCATGAACTCTGTCCTGCCATGTATCTGTAATTATCTCCCTCTGTATCTGTAAGTCTTTTATCTGAGCCCTTGTGCATCTGTAGTTCACTAACTCTATCTTGTATGTATCTGTGATTCTCTTTCTGTCCATGTGTACTTCAATATCGCTCTCTTTCCATTTCATTCTGTCTGCTCTTCTCTCTCTGTTTCCACTGGCACCTCCATTCCTGTGACTGTGTTGATATCTGCGGTTTGGTCTCTGTCGCAGTGTCTGTATTCACCTGTAAGAGAACTTGGTTGCTATTCAAAAAAAAATTGTCGAGAGTAACTAATGTCCAGCCCATCTATCAGAGACAGATCAGTTTCCGAACACCAGGTTATTTTATTAAATAATATAATGCTGCTCCTGTTATTTTGAGGGCAGAGATTTGGTGTTTGGCCAAAATTTGTTTTTAAAATGAATGTATTCCATCAGCTTGGCATAGATTATGCTGCAGAACGTGTAATTTGTAATTAAAAGATGCGTGACTAATAGACACTAAGCAATTTAAAACCACAGCATGACTAATAATAAAAATATAAGAAAACAGTCAGCAGATTTTCACCTATTGAAAACTTCGGGTACAAAAGCCACAGAATCCTCGTTCTGTCAGACCATCACACCCTGGTACCATTTTCAAAATATAGAGAGTAGATGATTTCAAAATGTTCAAATTCACATTTTTGTTTCTGTAGTTTAAGGGTTTGAAAGGGTTAATGTTTGAGACAGTGTGAGGAATACCTCCCACCATGATGATGTAAGATCACATGTGAGAGAAACTGGAGGGCGAAGCAACATGGCTTCATAGGAGTCCTACATACTTAGGTAAAGCTGAATATAGTTAAAATGTAATAAATGGGTTAGTGTTAAAATTACTGAAGACTCAATAATGTCTCCAAGCTAGACTAACCAAATACACAAACAGTGGCAGACTAACCATACAATATGGTGAACAGCGGTGGTTCTTATCATACAACACCCAGAAGAATTTGAAAAATACTTTGAAGAAAACTGACCTGGAAGAAAGGCGCCAGAACTGCAGAACTCAAGAAGAGGCAGTGTAAAACTCCAGAGCTGCTCCATGGATGAAGAAGGCACAGAGAGTCGGGAAATCGGCTTGTAGCGACATTCAGGCTGCACCACCAGGGGGTGGTCTGTGAAAATATTCCAGTCCAGCGATCGCAGGCGTCGAGTCGGAGAACCAAGCAACGGTCGGGGATCTGGTGAGCAACCTGTAAAGAGGGTAAAAAAATTTCTTCCTAATGGGACTAGGCAGGTAGCACCGGGAAAACCAAAAGTCCTTAGCAAGGGCGGATCCGAGGTCAGTGCCATTATACGTGGTGACCGTGAGGCAAAAGCAAAAGGCTGCAAATACTCAATACTCTAAGTGAAGGGAGTACAAAGAGTATAGAAAAATGCTGCAAAACTGCATTTAAAGAAAGAAAGAAAGAAATGCAGAGTCTAGTAGCGAGACTTCACAGGGAGAAGCGGTGACCATAGCGGGAGTCAGCGGGAGGCTGAAAAGCATGCAAAATTTTGATAATGGAGGGAAAATTTGTGAAAGAAAGTAAACCAAATAGAAAGCCATGGATCTTAAATTCACAATACCAGAGAGGTTTGGGCATATGGAAGGACCAAATCAAACTCAAAATTGGTCCCGCTGGCAAAAAAGATTTGAGATACAGAATTGCTTTCAAATTAGACAGCCAGTCTGAAGCAAAGCAAGTTAACACATTACTGTATTCCATTGGAGCAATAGCAGATGATGTTATTGCAAGACAAGGTATTAATGAGACATCAGATAAATTTGATGATGTTTCAAAAGCCCTTGATAGTTATTTTAACCTGAGGAGCAATAAGATTCTGGAAAGGGCAAAATTTAACAGAAGGATCCAGAAACCAGGTGAAACAGTTGATGCTTTTATTAATGACCTTTACCGACTAGTTGAAGCTATGAATACGGAGACCTAAAAGTCGAGTTAATAAGAGACTGCATTGTAGTAGGTATTGCTGATGAATCCCTATCAGATTTATTGCAGTCTAAGGAAATCTTCACCCTATACAAAGCAATTCAGCTAGCGAGACAAGCAGAAGTCTGGAAGAACAACAGAGCAATCCTAAGAAGTGAAGACAAACCTTGGTTCAGGAAACCTCCAGTGACTGCACAGTTCCTTAATCACAGGGCTGTGAAAGAAGCACCAGGAAAGAAGTTACATTGGGTGGTGTGAAGTGCAAGACGCCATGAAACCCTGCCAGCTTTACGGCACTTAAAAGACGCACAGGAGTGAACAGTGCCCTAAAAACAAAGCAGAATGCTTCCACTGTAAGAAAATAGGCCATTTTGGGAAAATGTGCCAAAGTAAAATCTCTACTCCCACAGGTTCGAAAGAAAAAGTCTTCAGGCATAGAACTGTTAATGAAGTTGAACAATCTCCATCAGGAGAGAAATCAGAAAACTTCCTTGGTGAGATCAGTGACCCTAATCATGCATTCTGGTCTGCAGATCTATATGTCAAAAACATATCACCAATTTCCAAAGAGTGGCACAGTGGTTAGCACCGCAGCCTCAGAGCTCCAGCGACCCAGGTTCAGTTCTGGGTACTGCCTATGCGGAGTTTTCAAGTTCTCCCTGTGACTGCGTGGGTTTCTGCTGGGTGCTCAGGTTTCCTCCCACAGCCAAAGACTTGCAGGTTGTTAGGTAAATTGGTCATTGTAAATTGCCCCTAGTATAGGTAGGTGGTAGGAGAATTGAGGGAAGGTGGGGATGTGGTAGGAAATATGGGATTAATGTAGGATTAGTATAAATGGGTGGTTGATGGTCGCCACACACTCCGTAGGCCGAATGGCCTGTTTCAGTGCTGTATCACTCTATTACTCTAATCTTAAATTAGACACTGGAGCAAGTGTAACGGTTTTATCAGACAAAGAACCGTGGTTATCAATGCATTACTTGCAACTAACAGAAATTCAGTTACATGGTCCAGGAGGGATTGAACTGAAAGTCAAGGGAAAGCTACAGGCAAAACTCCAGTAAAAGGGAAAGCAGATGTTGGAAACACTGTATGTTCTACGGAATCAGGAATTTTCTCTCTTACGTAGAAGAGCTTGTATTGACCTTCGTCCTATAAAAAAGTGGAAGAAGTTAAGCAGCAAGAATCCAGCAGTCACTTCTAAAAAGACATTCCAAAATTGTTTACTACTGTTGACCATCCTACATAACAGGATGTTAACATTATGAATGAGATTGAGTCATATTCTCAGTTCAATGCATCACAATGGCTGGCAAGTTCAAAAAAGCTCCAAGAAATTTGTGATGCTCAGATGCAAGGAATGCATCTGTATCCACCAATATTGCACACAAGGTTGGCTGCAGCAGTATCCCAGTGGTAAGAGTATGAAAATCTTCTTTGAACACAGAAGGCACTCCATTATTGTGGATGATTTACTGGTATATGATGAGAGGCTGGTGATTCCAGACTCACTCCAGGTAGACATCTTGGAGAAAATACAGCAGGGCCACATGGGCATAACGAAATGCAGAGCACGGGCTCA